>NC_092867.1:44138155-44211000 GCF_032062135.1 Pyxicephalus adspersus
GTACAAGGAGTTTGGTGGTCTCAGGGGACCGGTAGGGGCGGATTTTGGAGATGTTGCACAGGTGAAAGTGACAGGACCTGGAAATGTTCTGAATATGGGGGGTAAAGGAGAGAGCAGAATCAAAGGTGACATCAAGACACAGTGCTTGAGGGGAGGGCCAAATATCAGTGTTGTTAACAGTTATGAATTTGGGGGGGAGGGATGATGATGAGTTCTGTTTTATCCAAGACGTAGATGAATAAAGTTTGCTGGATAGACAGATAGACAAATTATGTACCCCTGGCATGAACCTACCTAGGATCAAAAAAACATGATGAATAATTTGTATGTTTCATTTACTTCAATAAAAACCTTTGTACCAAGAAAACATGATGAGGCCAAATATGATGGGGAAAACAGACATGTGTCGGGATGTCGAAGTAGATGACCGGTATATATAAGAAGTAGGAACATAGGGAAAAATAGGGAACAGTGGAAAATTGACACATTGGAATAGTGTGACAATGATATAAATCTACTTGAAAAATAGAGGAAAAGAGGGTAAATTGGGGTAAAGTGTCTGCCAAGCTGGACAATTGGGAGGGCTGTTTTCTGCAGGACAGATTGCAAACATAACAGAGCCAGATCTGAATGAGAGGCAAGACAAGCACAACTCAATGGCCCTGATTTATTAAAGCTCACCAAGGCTGGAGAGGACACACTTTCATCAGTGAAGCTGGGTGATCCAACAAACCTGGAATGGACTTCTGCAAAGTTATTTGCTAGCAAATGTTTTGAATCCTTGGCCAGATCCATTTCAGGTTTTCTGGATCACCAGCCTTGGAGAGCTTAATAAATCAGGCCCAATGTGTTTGTGTCTTGGCCAGGTATTTGCCAAGTTTTTGCCATGGTAACAATCCGCTACTTTACATCTTTACATCTTATATGGAGCAGCTACATTAAGGAAAATTACTATTAGGAGGTATATGTAATCTGCTGATTTCTTAGGTAGTTTGGCCATGTTCAAGTCACTGGACAATTTTCATGAAGCAGGTTCACCTAGGCAACGTTTGAGTGAAACATGGATGAAAATGCCCCTTTGTGTTTAATTATTGTGTTGTGAATATGCCACAGACATTATAGCACCCAACTTGTAGGAGCAAAGCTATAGTATTTATGTTTGGCTGCTTTATTTCAAACTCGGTTGATTTATAAAAGGATTTCAAATTGAATTTGGATAAAATTATGTTTTCTATTCGCAAACTCTATCGTCTATTTGGGATAAACGCTCAAAGTGTTCTCCATAAAATGCAAAACGCAAATTAACTACTGCATGTTACAGTCTTACAAAGGCTGGCTCCAACAATGTTAAATAACATTTTTATTAAATGTAAGAAAAACTGTGTATAAAAATATTTACAAAAAAAATGTGCTATCGCTAAAAAACAACAGACAAAACACAAACAGTACAATAACTGTCTCTGGACCTTGCATGGTGTGGAGGTAAAGTTCGATCTGAGTTTTGTCCACATTGGGAAGGGGTTGTCCTATGTCCCTTCATCTAAAACAATGATATGACATGGGTGGGCCTATGGGCAGGTTTGCAGCTTGACTAGGCTCCACAAATCTGGCTCTATTGATCCATATTTCTTTTAGGGAGATTTGAAAATGATTACTTAATTTCCTGTTTTTCAATAATGAAGAGATTGATAATAAACTTGGTAGGGGTGTCGGGTACTGTTATTCCAAGAGAGGTCATTCATATGTCTGGCCTTCCAGAAAACATAAGCTAGTGGTGTTTGGGTTGATTGAAATGGGTTCGTCAATCACATTACAAATAACTGCTTTGTATGGACATCACCAACAGAATTATGTAGTAGAAGTATAGCTAAAAACTTGTAAACGCATAGCTTAGGGTGTCATCATTTTTTCAAAATATGGCTGCATTGTTGCACCAATATTTAGTGGCATCTATCCCTGGGTAATTCGGCTTTAAATTATGAAAATTCACAGACAATGGTATTTTTATGGTCACAGCTCCTATCAATCCATTGTCCTCCTTCTGTTATTTCCACACAGTTTTCATTTTTCCCTCCATTTGGTTCCTTGGAGTCCCAATTCTTGTACGAAATCTGGTTTCCATTGAGATACACAAAAGAACCTTCTTGTTTTTTGTCATTTATTCCAAGGAAAAATCTTCGGTTCCTTGCCTTGACGACCTGCAGCATGGCAGCAGTCTCAGCACTATTTATAGGAGTTGGCAGCGTTCCTTGTGCCCCTTGACAAATGGCCTGGGCGGTGTCGTAATTGCCTTCTTTGCCATTAGCGACATATACTTTGTTTCCTGATATCACTGCACCACTTTGGAAATAGCATGCTGTTGAACAAAGTAAGGTTATATAAAGATGTTGAATCATATACATACTTTACATGAAGATTATGGAAAGATCTAATCTGCATATTAAAAAAATAGTGGAGCAGGGATGGGTAAAACCCAGTCAGATTTTTATTTCTGTGTCTGCTCTTGTTGCAGATTTATTTACCCTATTGTTAGGTATTCAAGCATTAATGTAATCTATCCAAACCTGATATCTGTTTTGGTTTGGGCATTAGCAGGGTGAATCTGCAATCCACATTTTGCCAATCTTGGGGATTCTCACTAAGAGGACACCTATAACTAAAATATTTTAATATGGAGTTGATGCTTATAGACTGGTTTTACACCTATGCATTGCAGTAAAGTGCAGCTGCATTGTTGCTAGCATATAATGTTATTCATGTTAAATGGTCATATAAAAGTGTAAAATTCGGTTATATCCAATTTACCGTTTTATGCACACATTTACATGTGGTAGGTTGGGAAAAGGACTTTTATGACTTTTATTGTATTTGAATTTTCTAAACACTGACCAGTCGATTATGTGTTAAGATGTAGAAAGTTCTATGCACTTTTTATGGAGGAATTGGGGGTTCTATTAGACTGTTGTGTTGGACACATATTGGCAGTCAACAAGGTTAAAAAGCTGCACTTAAGCTTTATTTGCATTTCACTTTTCCTGAGAAATACTGTTGATTGGAGCAGTGTGCAGGGGGACTATCAGACTTTCATGGTAGTCCTAGATTTTTGCATTGTGTGTTAGAGCAGTGGTCCAGCTCTTCAAAATATTGGCAGCACAGGGTGTTTTAAATTTTCTTGTATGGTACTTTTATGGTACTTATTAAAATACTAAAGTAATGTACTTTGATTATTTCATATGAATAAGGACTGTAAAACCTAATGTTCCTCTCTAGAAGTTCCTAGTTAAATGGAAAAGTGCAGAATGCCTGGTTTTACTTTTTCATATTTCACCTCTCCTTTAACCATTGACTAAAACTGTTAATTCTTTCTAATAGCTGACCTCAATTCCTTTTTTAAATCAACCCCAATTTATCCAAGGAGACTGAACATGAAAACTGAAAATCAGATTTTAGGTTGGAACAGGTACGTTATTTTAATAATTGCAATTAGGATTAGATGTTTGTCTTAACATATCATTAGGCAGCATGGTGTCATTTACCGTATAAAATCCTCACTGTGAGCTAATCACAAACAAAGCAAAAAAAAACATTATGGAGCCCAGACATTCATTAACTTCTTGAACAAGCTGTGCTTTGGTATGAAAAGTTTGTCTTGGCCAATAAAGAGTTACAGGGGTTGCAGAAGAGCTCAGTCTCAGCTGTGTTTAGCAAAAGATTTCTTCTGCAAGTCATGCAAACCGCCCCCCTCCAGCCTCCGTCCTGCACACGAGGGAGCAGGGAAGCCCTGTTCGTATCTAGGAGTCGTCTGTAAGTCGGATGTCCTTAACCCAGGGACTACCTGTTCTATATTTGACAAGCTACACCTTGCAGGAAATTTAGATCTGTATCTGTAAAATACCTACATCTCTTGTTTTATTTTACACAATTCTTTTCTTAATTTTCATTTTTTCTTAGAAATAATGTCAAAAAAAAAAATACAGTTGATTTCACTCACCTTTCTTAAGAGCGGTTAGGCTCCTTTCTATAGCTGCTATTTTGCTTTCCAGATATGTCATTTTAGTGGAAAGGGAAGCATCTGAAAATCATAAATTAATTATTTATTCTTAGTTAAGTAGTTATTAGTAATTATTTGTGCTTTAAAAGTATAAATTTATCTTTGCATGATAGGTAAGCCCTGATGAATGATGCCAGGAACTGTTAAAAAAATTTGATTTTTTTGCTGTAGTGTTTCATCAGTTCTGACTCTTTAACAAAGAGGGGATTAGACAAATGAAAACAGAGGTCATATCCAATATATGATTTGCTGACAATAATAGCTTGTGCATAGCCCAAAATAAATTTTCTTAAGTGTAAACCCTAACAATTGACTTCTTAAATTTGTCCCATTTGAGCAGGAAGTGTGAAACAAATTGGATGCTTAGGTGTCTAATTATGAATGTTTTCACCCAATATTTACTGCACTTTTACACAATTTTAACATTGGAATCAAATTGGAAAGTGTATGCATCACAAACATTTTGGGTAAAAACATTTATAAACAGCCCCCAATGTAAAAATACAGAAAACAAACCTGAAAAAAATGCAGCTGTCACAAGGACTAGTATTCTGTATCATAATAAATGTTTGTTGTTGGGCCTAGATACACTTTAAGGCTGACTTCACACTTATGGATTGTGACGTGTACTGCAACACATATACATGTGTTATGTATGTCTTCAGGTTTAGTTTTTTGAAGAGTTGTGTTGTGCTGTTTGGTTTGTTTAAATAAATATGCTACCTTGATGCAAAATGCACAATAAGATCTGCATGGTAAGACAAATTCAGTGCAAAAATGCAAAAGGGGGTCTAAGGCTAGAGTTAGATCTTTTCTGCCCACAAGCAAATTTATACATGTTATGTTGCATATTGAAGCGCATAGTGTTAAGGCATTCAATTTATAATGAAACCTTACCAATTAAAACTAACCTTTTCCTTTTGGACATTGTGGACCACAATGCACAGGACTTACATTTCCCCTGCTCTTATTATGCATAAGGGGCCCATTCTATTCGTTTTGGCAATAAACAAAGTTATATATTTGAAAATATTTTACCTTAATTCTATTGGAGAATGGCTGAATCAACTTTTACTTATGATTCATACATTTCCTATTTAAATCCTATGTAAAAATGTGTACATCTTGTGTAAAAGCTGGGTGAATCCCCAATGTGCTATACATTGCAATGCATTTTGTTACCATTTTGTTTAATTGGAATGGAATGAAATTGAAAGTGAAAGTCTGTATTTCTTGCAGCACGGTTGGCTCAATGTTTAGCAATCTGGCCTTTACAGCACTAGGTTATAGGTTTGAAACCCGGCCAGGACTCTATATACAAGCCCCTTTGAAGGACAGTTAGTGATATGACTATAGGCTTTTTAAAAAGCTGCGTAATATGACGTTCTGTGTCACAAAAAAGGCATTACCTAAATCCCCCTTGTCTCCTTTTGCACCAGTGGCTCCTTTAGCTCCGGGGGTTCCTGGAGGCCCAATTGCACCTTTTGATCCAGCCAGTCCTGAAGACCCTGCTGCCCCTGCAGGACCTACTGGACCTCTGTCTCCTTTTATACCTTGTGGACCTTTTAAGAAAGCATTTGATTTTTAGATATATTTCGCATTTACATATTAAAAAATATTGAGCAGTTTCACATTTTTCACATACCTGCATCTCCTTTATCTCCTTTGGCACCAGCACTTCCCTTTATCCCCGCAATACCTTGGGATCCTGGGGCACCAGAAGCACCTTTGGCACCTGCAACTCCAGGGGTACCGGAAGCTCCATTGGCACCAGGTGGTCCTCTTTCTCCCTTTAATGCCTGAACGCCTTAGAATAACATTTAAAACACTTTTAATGTCAACTTAATGAAGAGTTGAGTGCCAGTTTTTGCACATCCCATACCATAGCAACATAATGCAATCTACTGGCTTTGTATTATCAGCTAGTATGAGTTTGTTTTTTGGATATACTGGGTTTGGTTATCACTTTCCAAGGTTATTTTCAGTTATATTAGTAAAAGAGATGAAGCTTCTCTTACTTCAACCATCCAATCATGTGCAAGCAAACATCATGTTTATTTACATTTCCTTACACAATATGTAGGTGTATATTATTTTGCAGTGTAGTCATTCACTTTAAATGAAGAGTCCAAAACCCTCAGTCCCATCATTGCCAAATATTCTCAACCTTTATAAAGAGCCCCCAGGCCAGCTGATTTTCTGCTGAGCTGTATCTGATGGAATCTGAGGCTTAGCCAAAAACTGTAATTGTTCAATAAATATTTTATTGTGACCTGAGACATTCCATTGTCAATTCCTGACAACCATCTGAAATATCTGAACAATCCACAAAAAAATTATATAAGCCTTAAAAAATATTTTTTTTAATTTCAATTGTCTGAACAACACTTAAGACCAGGCTGACCTATTTTGGAACCCTAAGGGTCCTAAGCTTTAGTGTGCTAGTAAGAATTCATAGTAGTTTGAAGTGCATCGGTCTAGGTATCAGTACTACTACTGACATTGTGTAAAGGTAAATTTATTACCTGGTTCTCCCTTGGCTCCCTTGGCACCATCTGATCCTTTTGGCCCTGTAATTCCAGGTGTCCCATTCGTACCTGTAGCCCCTTTAGCACCTGAAACTCCAGGAGCCCCTGCTTCACCTTTAGCACCAGTCACTCCAGTACTGCCTTTGAGTCCCTGTGGTCCTGGATACAAAGTAAGGTAAATATTCATGAGGAAACATAATTAGCATTAGAATTAGCTGTCCCTTTATATGCAGTGAAAAAGAAGAAATCTTAGACAGGAAGTTTAGTAGTCACAGGATTACTATTGTGTTGGAGAGACAACTAGTTAAGCAAAGTAATTTAGGTTTCATACGTGGGATATATTTAAGTTTTTCAATGTTTCAATGTTTTTCAATTTAGAGTAAATAAATAGGGTCCCAACTGGGGTAATTATACGCTACCTACCACTGATGAGGCCTTGTAATTCTAATTACAATTCTAATTACATTACATCCCTGAGAGTTAAGAGCAATAACAGTCACAATCAAAAACAATTTATAAGGTAAATTGCTGTACCTGGATCACCTTTGTCCCCTTTAGCACCAGCAGCTCCTTTAACTCCTTGAATTCCAGGTGATCCTGGTGCACCTGTAGCACCCTTTATACCAGCAGCTCCAGGAGTACCTGTTGCTCCTGTGCCTCCTAAAGTTCCTTTTTCCCCTTTTAGACCTTGCAAGCCTGCCAAAAGAAATATATATACAAAGACCAATTAAACACACCAAAGAACACATTCAGTAACTATATTCCATTTACTGTATTTTAACCACCTGGGGTCACCGGGAAACCCCGGAGATCGTCACTGCACTCGCCGGGAAAAGACAGAAGAGGACAGACGTGTCCGGAGGAGCTGCGGGGACAAGGTAAGTATTTTTTTAGAGATCGACGCTGGAACAGAACAGATGATCACAGCGGGACCAGGTAAGTGATAGCATTCAACCACCTGAGAAAGGTTTGGGTTTAACACTTTTTGCAAGTGTTTTAACCCCGAAACAAGGTCGGGTTAAACGGCCGGGTGGTTAAATGTATGTTTTGGGAAAACATATTATTTCCTTACAGCTTAAGAATTCATTTTAAATGTAACTTTTAGCTAGTGCCCCAGGGATCGCAAACAGGAGGATTTTCAGGGAATCCTGTGAATCCCCTGTGAATCCTCCTGTTATAATTTCCTCGATCTTCCGATGGTTTCGCAAAATCTGTAGGCCGAAATTTCGCTGAACAATCGGAAGATCGAGGAAATTTTTGTGAGAATGCCGGAAGAACTCATTGCTAATGAAAGTGCCATAATGCAACTCACAAGCCAATTTGGAGGAGGTAGACATTTTATCTCTAGTTTGTGACCAACAAGAAACCTCTATTTAGTACACCCTTGATGTTCCTCTCTACAAATTGGGACATTGTGACCCTATTACACTGTAATGTTCCACTGTTGTCACCATCAGAAAATTCCCAGTGATTAAAAACATGCAGCAGTTGTTGGAAGTGACCCCATCCATGTATTACACTAATGCACGTTGTGCTTTAGTTCATTCACTTAATGCATATGATTGGATGATTAAAATTCATTTAAAGGGGTGCCAATTGCAAAATAATCCATCTATGCCTTTTAGTTCTGGCACAGTGCACCACAACACACATGCGGGTGAGTTTTGTAGTTTTGGGTGTTGTGCAAGTTGAATAATGCTGCACTACTTTATGATGGCATCAATCATCACCAAAAATACATCTAATAAATTTTGCTCGATGTGTTTGACCTGTACATTGTGGTCACATTGAAAATAACTGCACATTATATCCAATTAAAACTTTTGCTGGTACTATTTTATCTGTTTATTTCTTCTTTTCTCATTCTATGTGTAAAATATATTCTGTACTAAAATGTTAGTTTTTTTAAATCCCATGGAATGACTGAAATCTAAGTTCACTGTTTGAAAATATATATTTTTTCTGCTGTGACCCAATGGATAGATTTATATTCCTGTCCAAATGACACACAAGTAACATGAAATCTTTTTACTGTCTACATGAGAAGCCTACCACTCCATTCTTGTTTGGTGACAACTGAAAATTGTGAATCGTCCATCATTTTTTTCCTCTAGGACATTGTTCACCTTGGTGAGGTTACAGATCCATCTCTAGACTTGGCTTAGATACACAATAAAGCTAGTTTTATGTAGTTTGGAGGGAGTTAGGAACTTACCTGGAACCCCTTTGTCTCCTTTTGCCCCAGAATCTCCTTTAGCTGAGACTCCAGGAGGGCCGATGCTACCTTTAGCACCCGGAGTGCCTGGAGCTCCTGCTATCCCTGGTGTACCATTTGCACCTTTTTCCCCTTTTAATCCTTGAGAGCCTTAAACCAAAAATAAATTAATAGGGGTTGTTAACAATAATAATAATTAAATAAATATCATGGGACATTGTAAAACTTTTTGCAGTTTGGGTTGAGTAAATAATACTAATTTTTACTGAATATTCACATGAGTATGACAATGGGTAGACATGCCCTATCAGTAATTTAGGGAGGAGGCAAACTAGAATTTCAATAAAATTTGATTTTTCAGTGACCTAATTTAGTGTGAGGCTTTCATTTGTTAAACTGATGTAAGGCCAGGATCACAAGCCAAGCACTATTGTTGCTGCAGTGCCTGGACTATTTCTAACAACCATTAGCCCCATTGGGGACACTGCCACCACCTGCTTTCAGACGGTTTTCTTGTACATAGGGGCAGTGGTGCCATTGGCCTGTGACTACGAGATCAACCACCAGCCAGCTGGGATGCTCTGAAATTATTGTAGTGAAAAAATCCATAATAATCCGTAGTCAAGATGGTATCTGTTCCATGGTATACTAAACCACTTTAGAATCCATAAAAGTTCACTAATGGGGCTTAGTCATTTATCAGGATGGTGCAGGGAAAGAAGAATCCTACACAATATTCTATCCAAGATGTGGGAAGAGTATAGGTTGCTTAAAGCAGTAATGGTGCCATAGTGGCTAGGTGGATAGCAATCTTGCCTTGCAGCACTAAGGTCACAGGTTCATATTGGGCAGTCAAGTCAGAAAACTATAGGCATGGAGTAGGCATCTTCCAGGCACTCCAGTTTTTTCCACATCCCAATACTACACTGGTAATTTGGCTAAATTAAATTAATTGGCTTTATCTTACTTGGCATTAGATCATATTAGAAATAATAGACTAAAATATACAAGGAATATATGGTTGTAAGTTTTTCTGAGGTAGTAACATCTAAAAAGTTTATCCTATCTAAATGCAATAATCATAATAATATTTTCCAGGGTCGTAGAAACTCTCCAGTGTGCTAACTAACTGATCACTTCACCATGGAAAGTATGGGAAGTTCATCAGAAAAATCTGGTTCACCAGATTTCCCACTAATTCCGTCCATTCATATTTATAAAGCAGTAAATGATAGGATGATACACTGGAAGGTGTAAAGATAGGAACAGAATATAGTTTAGAAAATTGTAAATCTCATAATTTTAAACTGTTAGGTGGAAATGTCACAAATGGCTCTTCTGATAACTTTTAGAATTAGAGTGTAAGAGAAGTCAGTCTTCAGACAGTGAATAACAAGTGTGTTATTGACAGATCACATACTATTCTGTTATAGGATGATGTTATCTGGAAATACTTGCAATACATTAGCCTTGATTTTTGGAACTACCAAAGTCTCATGTTTTATTAACAAAAAAATATAAAAAAACAATACCTATATGATCAATCATTTCATGATAATTTTTTCTGTGTTAATAAAGAACCAACATATTACCATAATATGTATAATAATAATAATATAGAAATAGATTTGGATTACCTAGGGCCCCTTTGTCTCCCTTTGCTCCAGCAGCACCTGTAGCACCTGGACTTCCAGAGGGTCCTGCTGGACCTGTAGCACCTTTAGCACCTGGAACTCCAACAACTCCTGCTGCTCCTGAAGGTCCAATTGTGCCCTTTTCACCTTTTGGACCTTGTTGGCCTAAAGTTATGGATAGAAAAGTTAAATGGCTACAAAGGTGACACCTTGGACCCTAAATAGAAAAATTTACCTACAAGAAACCTGGACAATAAATCATCTATTAATCATTTGGTCCACTAGTCCTACTGATGTTCTTTTGGGTTTTAAATCTTCTGTATTGTAATATCTTTACATGTTTTATCACAAATATAATTATTTTTAAAATGTAATAAATTTGCATACTGCCGTTGCTAACCTCACCTAAATTGCCAGATATTTAGCTGGCATGTTGATCCAAAAGCTTTAATACCTTCTGAGTGTGACCCAAAAAATATGCAGATCACCATTTCTGGCTTGTAACTAGTCATTAACCAGTGATTCAGGAAGCACAGAACCAGAAACACCCAGACAACTGGCAATCTTGGAAGGAGGTTGTAAGAGGCATTTCTTATATTTCCAACAAAACAAATTTTCAATAAAATTGCCCCACACCTAATTATTTTTAATGGGTCTCAGAACCAAAACAGGGGAAGGGGAAACAGTGGTGTAAGAACATTGGTGTCAAAGGACACAGTTGCAACCTGGCCCCTTCCTCAGAAGGTCTTTAGGTGCCCTGCATTTTACTATTTTTTGATGTTGGGCCCCAGAATGCAAAGCCATTCCCGTCTCTGTTCAAAACCTTCGGTGTAACCATGCCAATATGTCTCTTCATCCGGTTGCTGATTGGCCAGTGCAGCAGGATAAAAGCAAAGATTGGTTGGATTTATGGCTGAAGTCTATTCCCTACCTTTGGAATAAAGGGATCATGGTGGTTGGGAGGGCTGGGAACTCAAGAAGAGATCTTGCATGATTGGTATGAGTAAGCAGTGCACAGAAATAAACAGCTGCTCATGGTCCAGAAAAAGTGCATGATTCAGCATCAACAACCACCCCAAGCTAGGAGAAGGGGGGGAGATAGGGAACTTAACTGTAGCAGTGTAAGGTGCTGGGGGGGGGGGCATCCAAAATTTTAGTAGTTATGCTATTCTTAGGCAGCCTCTTTTTTTTTTTTTTTGGTTTTTGGTTTACAGCAGGCAGGGGCTTTGGCATGTTTCTAATGCATGACATATTGGCAGGCATGGCAGTATATATTTACATACATGAATAAACATTTGCATGTTTTTTCATTTTTCTTTCCAAAATTATTTTTTTTACACACTGCCTTGCCCTGTCTACTTTCTATAAACAAGTTTTACAAGTTTTTACAAGTTTTTTCATTGGGGATATTTTTTTCTGTCTTCAAGATAGAAGAACAAATCTCCAAATAGTGAAAATACTACTTCTGGCATGATCTGCTATTCTGGTGACTGTTATAATATGTGTTAGACCTGTACATACATGCCTACTATGATGTATATGGATATTGAGATATTGCATTTTGTTTTTCATATACAGGGCTCTAATATTAAACTACAATTAACAGCTGAAACAGCTATTGTTGCTGAAGCCATCTGTACACCATTGTGGGGAACAATAGACAACATATGATAGGTTTCCCGCCACACAATAAAGAAGTATTATCTGAACAGTTTTTTATTTCTAATTTTTAAATATTACATAGGGAATAGTGAATCATTTCTATGTATTGATCTATGTAGTCGTATTGCTAATATTATTGCTTTGGAATCTCAATAAAATGTGAGTATAAAATGTATTTCTCAATAAAATTACTTAGCTGTAAATATCAGACTTTAACCATGCATGACAGTTTGTGTTACCTAATTTTCCATCCTCTCCTTTGGCCCCTGGATCTCCTTTCTGACCTTGTGGGCCAACTTTGCCTGGTATACCTGGATTTCCCTTTAATCCTGGGCTTCCCACTTCTCCAGGTGTTCCTAAAAGAAATTGTTATTAGCATTAACCACTTTAACTCTCATTGGTGTTTACATAATATTTTAGAGCAGGGGTGTCAAACTCAGGCCCCCAACGATTTTTTTTTTGGCCCTCAAAGGGATCCTAAATATGAACTGCAGCTGGCATGTCGCTGCATTGAAATAGCACCACTACTACAATTCCCTGTATAAGTTGCGTCTATAGACCAGCGGGCTCTCTGCCTATGCGTGGTCCTGAATTCGACTGTTTTATAGACGCAAGTAATGCCCGGAATTTTAGTAGTGGCACTATTTTAATAAAGAGGAAGTTCCAGCCCAGCGTCTGGCATTTCCAGCACTCCCCCCTCAGCTGTACTTTTCCTTGCTACTCCAAGGCATGGACTTGAATGTTTGGAATTTCATAGAAGAAAATAGTTATTATTATTGTTGGTCTGTGCAAAAAGTTTACCATTGAAAGAGGCATAAGATTTTTTCCTAAAAAATTAAAAAAAAACATTCTCATGCCTCTTTCTCTATAATAGGCATGTCCCAGATTGAATGTGAAGCAAAACTTCTTTGTTTCCATAGAAAAAGTTTTATATCTAAGGAAACATTTCCTCAATTTTTTCAATAAATCTCAAGGTTGGCCCGTGACTTTGTCTAAGTTTTTCATTTTGGCCCTCTTCGAATTTGAGTTTGACACCCCTGTTTTAGAGTCTAAATGCTTTCTTTGGTATGTCTGATTGGAATCATTTTAGACAGAATGCCTGGACCAAGGAATCTGACTTTCTTAGAGTGTTGTACGTGAAGATTTGAAAGGAGATCATAACCCTTCAGTTACCGGTAGATTTTTTTTCTTTTAAAGTAGCAGAGTTGCTTAAAAGTCTGACTTTATTTAACATTGATGCTTTTTGACCTGGGATCTCATTGGTAGCTATAGGTTTCAAAGTGCATCATTATTTAAAATGAAAATGACAGGAAATGGTAATATTTTTTTTTACATCCATAAACAGATGTATATTTTTTACTTTATTACCTGTTTCACCTTTCTGACCAGGTACACCATCTCTCCCATCTCTCCCATCTCTGCCATGTAAACCTTGAACAACCGAGCAGACTACAGGTTTTTCTGAAGTTTGGCATGAAGCTAAGACAAATATCATTGTTAATACTGTCCATGCTGTTATATAGAACCTCATGTCGACAGCAATTTATCTGTAATTAAATCAAAAGTTAATGTCAAAATAAGAAAATAATTCAAATAATGTGAACCTTCTGCAAAAATGGAAAGCCCATTAACACAGTTGGAGTCCCCTCCCCAAATCACCTTCTACTATATAATGAACCTAAAAAGAGAAGAAGTTAGAGCTATATTTACTAATTTATAACTAAATGTGCTTTTTCTGTGTACAAACACATCCCCATGGGGGATTAGCAAAATTCAGTATGTATCACTGAAAAAGAAAACAAACAAATAAAAAAATGTAAATACTAATTGTAAAAATAAACAACAAAAAACAACAAATTGGCAGAAAAATAAAAGGTAAGGGCAAAAGGTAAGGAAAGGGTAATATGAATTTCAATAAATTTTTTTTTGTTTTGTAATGTAAATAAACTGAACCTAAAGAAGATTTACTGAATGGTGTCTGCAGGTAGTAAGAAGCACTTGCTTTTCTGGTGCAATCCTCTATTTAGATTTACATATATATGCATACATATATGCTCCTATGTAGGTTTCTGGATTGTTTTCTGTATTACAGTCTGATGCTTTCCTTTACAATTTGCCTATATAATGCAGTATTATTACAATTTCTACCGTTCATTTAGAGACTTACCTGAGCAGGAGAAGGATGATGTTATAGTTTCCCCTGAACACACAAATGTGTACTGAAACCTCAGATACTTCCATATTTATATACAATGATGATGTCAAATACATAATATATTTCATAGTGAATGCTGACCTTTAATGGGAAATTCTGTTACATAATATCCTGGTAAGAGTGTTTTCTACTAACCTGGTACTTTCTGTTATGTTACAATAATGTTGAAATCTGCACAGGCAGCATTCTTGGAGAAGTTTTAAGCCAAATATAATATGCTAAACAAACAGGAACAGGCGCATCTCTAAAAAATGAAAAAATGTGGTATTCTGGATATGATAAATCAATAGGCCTAATATAACTCTTCGGTATTCTTTTGTCACACTTATCTGCATCTTCCACCCATCAGAAATCTTAAATATTTTAGTTGCAATCAGGGTTCCATTTCTACAGGCAAATATTTTAAATAAATTGGTCCTCTTCCCATTTTTGAGAGATTTCCTTTTACTTACATGTGTCTATTAGTGTATAGTCACCTAAAGAATTTGGTTAGCCTAAGCCTAAATTACAATGCTATTACTTTTAAACCATCTTATAACACAATGTTCAGACTGTTGTATTAAACCTGACAAATTCTCCCTAACCCAAACTTCCTTCATCAAGAGCATTAAAATCACATATACTTCATTTGAAATCTCATATATGCAGTGCACCCATAACTTCATCATACATCCTACCGGATTCCATAATAAATACAACAAATATGACATTCAATCAAATTAATCACCACTCCTTTAATCAACCCCAACATGCCATGTTCACCTCTTGAACAAGTGGAGATAACAAGCAATACAATCACGCACAATATATCCTGAAAATATTTTTTTACCATTCCTAACTTGTACCTTCGGTGTATAAGTGCATGGAAAAGCCAACTATAGTATGATTGTAATACAAATGTTTGATTTAAACATAGTTTATTACTAATAGTTATTCACCAACTCTGTGCACCAAGAATGCCTACAAGTAAATCAGAAACTCACAAGTCTCCAACTTTCATATATACATACATGATTACATCACTGATTGCACCCTTTGTGTTTCATCACTACAGCGTTTCAGAAAACAAACTGTATTAGTCAAAAAAGAGCTTAAGACCTCAAACAAGTTTATTACTTATTGAACTAAATGACTAAACACACCAGTTTTTTTTCTGTCTGTTGCTACATTTCTACATTTTGTTTTCATTCAAAAGTTGAGTTTTGGATATAATTCATGGGAGTCCACTAATGTGAATTTTTATTTGTATTGTTTTATTAGTCCTACCATGCCTTGTCCACCCACAAAAAAAATTGTTACGCTCTAAAGACCGATTGGCCAAAAAGTATTTTATATTCCAAAAGAGAGCAGGTATGTCTTTAAAAAAAGTACCATAATTTTACACATTTTATCAATATATAGGAATTCAAAGTATTCACTACGGTTGTTGCAACAGACATCCCTTGCATCTGGAAGAAAATGAGTTTATTCTCCATGTATAGAAGAGATCCTTCACAGTAAAGACTGTAAAAATGTGGAAAAGACTTCCTCAGGAAGAATTTTAATAGATTGTTTTAGGAAAAAGCTGGATGCATTTCTAGATGCACAGAATATAACTGGGAATGACACCAGAGACTAGCGAACATCCAGCAAACATCTAAATACTTTAGATCATCAGCAAGGAAGTTGATTCCCTGTTGGAGTAAACTGAAATATGCTTTTTACATTTTTTGCTTAATTTTCTCTGTATGCATATGTAGGTTCCATCTAAAATGTGCAATTGTTCCAATATGTTTATTATTTTCCTTGTAGTGCTCAATTCACCTGATTACTATATAACTTTGATGTCACCAGAGGCATTTAAATATGGTTTTTCTGTAGCAGGTAACAATGTAAGTAGATTGACAGTATGCAAGGTCAGGAGAAAGGTTAAGGAATCTTACATGAGCACTATGCCCCTAATGATCCTTGGTGTTATGCTCCTGGCTCTGAAAATTCTGGTTGGCTCAAGAACTATGCAAGGACCAGCAAATGGGAGGACCAGCAAATGGGAGGATAACTATACACACCTCAAGAGAACAACCTTTAGAGGAACTCCATCGTACGAAACCCCCTTGACTGTGAATGGCTGCTTTATCTTGTATGCAGAAGTGAGAGTAAAACAATACCAAAATTTCATAACAGAGCTGTTTATAACAGTAACCTCCAGATTACACCTTCAAACATCCCTATGGCACAGGCACTCTCACCATTTAAGTTTTTGGCCATGCTACATACAGGTAGGTGTCTTTTTTTGGTTCAAGGCTTTATACTTCTGTCCTCGACAGACAACAACTTTACCTTGTTCACACAGCTTGGTTCTGATGTTGTCTCACCCTAAATATGCTGTGCCCTTGAGATCAGTCTCACAGTCACTAAAAATGGCGGTCTCCATAAAGAAAAAAGGCCATGAGAGTTTTTTACCTAGTGACTAATTACTAGAATGTATTGAAAACTGTAAAATACACTCAGCAATATATATCACTTCAGTAAGCCATCTTTTAATACTTGCCTTCAAGTAAGTACCTCTGTATGCTTTTACTGGCTGTTAATAAGGACTATCCATTCCCCATTGGGAATCAGGTGAATCAAGAGCACTTTAATTTCTTGAGGCCATCACTTAGTCTTTTTCTGCTGTCAGTCTTCACTGTTTTCAAGTTTCTACCTTAATCTAGTTTTATGTTTCAACTTTTATCTGGGTTACTTATCAGTATGATTTGCAAACATTTTTTTGTTTGAATACATTTTAGAGATTGTGAATTTATAGTTGTTATTACAGAATGTTTTCTGAAAAGGAAATCTTTGGCAAGAGTTGGTATCTGTTGAAATACCTTCTTCCTAATCTGTATGTTGCACATATTTTACTGGAATTTTTGTGGGAAGTTACTACCATATTAGCTAAGGAAGCTCACTAGGAATAAACAGGTAACAAGAATAAACAGGTAACCACATTTAACTAAATTATAGTGCAGTTTGTCTTCTACACCCAATTGTGAGCACATGACCATTGAAGTATGATATAGCTGCTAACATGGGTTGGAGGTGAACCCAGTTTTGAGATTCATAATCTTGGCAAATTGGTGCGTAAAATCCGCAGACCGAATTTTTTGTAACCATACTGCACTTCCTAATCTTTGAACTTAGGTCAGCTGGCTTCGAAGGGCTATTAAGGAGGGGACTTGATCAGCCAGTGTACAACATACAATGTGCTGTATATTGTTGTTCAAAATAGTGGAATATGACTAGGTACTGTACATTAGCTCAACAGAATATTATTTTCTTTAGGAGAGCACATAACAGGATGATTTATAGACCGGAGTTTGTGGTAGACAGTGTTAATGCCATGTCACCCCACAACTTAAAGTTCCCTAACCTTTAGATCAGTATCATCAGCGTTTTTTTGATGTTCTTTTTTAGGTAGTTGTCAGGATCAATACAGTAACTGGCTTGCTAGGATTACAAGGTTTAAACCTCTGTTTCCTGGACATTAGAAAAAATTTTGAATATATCACTGCTATTTTATTTTTAAGCAAAGCTTTAAATGATAACAATATCTTAAAACTTCTTCTTCAACTGAAAAAACAAGTACACACACTGTAGCAACCACAAAAACATGTAAAAACATGTAAAACATGTTTTATTTTACTAGTTCTTAAGGGGTTGGGATCACTATTAACTTATTTTTAATTCAATATATCAAACATAAAAAAAAAAATAAAAATAAAATATATAGGCTACTGCAGTGTACCAATGACCTGATTTTACAATAAAAGCAGACTATACATCTGCAGCCCTCCCTAACCCTTCACTAAATATTGTCAAACCTTTAAGTGCTTAAACACAAAAGTGAACCCTGAAAATTATATAAATAATTTATTTAGTTTAATTCCCAAGCAAATGTCTCTCAAAAATCTTTCTCTATATGGATAAAGTTAAACTGAATCCTATTGGCCTGATTTAATAAAGCTCTACAAGGAGAGCTCTGGAGAGGATACATTTTTATCCGTGAATCTGGGTGATACAACAAACCTGAAATGGATCTGGTGTAGGATTCAAAACATTTGCTAGCAAATAGCAAATACCTTTTAAGAAATCTATTCCAGTTTTGCTGGATCACCCAGCTTCACTGAAGAACGTATATCCTCTCCAGCCTTGGAGCGCTTTAATAAATCACTCCCAATGTGTTTAGGTGATCATACTTCTTCAGGAGCTGATGGACCTAGGAAAAAGTCTAATCAAACATTTGGGCTCATATGTGCATGAACTTAATAGAGTCTTTTAAATAAAATGTTTTTATCCCATTCTATTTTTTTCTTGGCCATTGCATTGAAAATATATAATCAGATGAAAGTCATTTTCATTGTGAAAAGTGCATTGTCCTGATTTTCAAGAACCAGGCCATATTTATCTCCAAGAATTCGTCTGTCCCTTTCAATAAAGGACCTGCCTGGTCACAATTTCTTTTTATTTTTTTGAGTTTTGTTTTGCTTTAAGTTAATCAACCCCATGGTTTTCATTCAGCATTCAGAATACTAATACTATACTAATACTATGCATAAAAACACGGCAACACTTATTGTTCATAAATGCACTACATACACAAATAGCAAAATGCATGCAATAAAAGGACAAGTGTGACAAACCCCCAATGTACATTTAGGAGAAATGGTTTCTGGTAAAATAACCCCCACTTTCAGTGACAAGTCTAAATTTTGCTCTCACTTTCTGTAGCAAGACAATGCTCACAAAATTAAGGAGAAGGTTTTCCATCTAACATAGAAGTAGGCAAACTCAGGGCTTTAGGCCCGATATGGCCTAGCCAGTATTCCAGTCCTGCCTAACGCCCTCCTAGTTATTTATTGTTGGATCCGGCCTAGTGGATATTATCGAGTTCTCGCACAGTAACCCCAATTACTATGCCTTAAGAGCAGAAGCAACGCACAACTACCAGTCTCCGGCAATCACCTTAATGACATTCTGCTGAACTCCTCATCATTTGAACCTGATATTGTATCTGTGTCTAAGAACATGCAACATCATGTTAGCCATTAGTTGTACTGTATTTTTAAATAAAAAACCTTTCCTTAGACATCTTGTTTCTTCTGGCCTTGTGTGCCTTCTTGACCTCCTGAAATGACCTAGTAGCCCAAAAGGTATCCCGATCCCTGATCTAACAGGAATCCAGACAGCAGCAAAAATTTTGCAGAGGATCCGAACGGGAACTACAAAATTAATCTTCCTACTATTATACACATTTTGCTTTTTCCTTTTTTTCAATTTTTCTAGTTTAGTGGTTTTTAAATGACATGTGTGTCATTGATTGGTATTTACTGTCCAGGGATCAAAACATTGACTTCTGAGGTTTGGCATGTTCAAAATCCATAAACTTTGGACTAGTTCAGCTCATCAGCTCTAGAAACAAATAGGGGCAAATTCTAGCAACTCTCATATTAACATCAGTGTTTTAGTTTTACTGTAAATATTTACCCAACCCATGGTGTTCAGTGTTGCATGGCACAGTAAAAATATGTTACAGAGGAAATACCATTTAGCTTTCATGCTATTCATTGCTGTTTACAGGGACCACGGCCAAACTGATCACAGAAACTACTGTCTTTGAAACATGAAAATGTCAGTACAGCCTAAATTCTATATCAGCATCTGTATAAATCTTTATTATGTGTAATATTAATTGACAGGTACAGCCGCACAATTATACACCAGTTTCCCCATATGATACAGTCAGCATGACCACTGGTCTGTTCCCCACCACTGATTCTAACAGAGAGTGTTGCTAAAAACACAAGCATCAGATTCTCTCTCCTGAGGAAGCGGATATTTCCACGAAACGAGAATAAACCCAGATTGTATCCCCCACAGGGACACTCTGACAGGAGAGGTTATTGCGTCTAACAATGGTTTTATGTATTTGTGAATGAGTTTTTTTTAACGTAAATATTATTAAAATGTTGTTATTTTCATAATACATTTGGTTGATATTGGCCTATAAAAATCCCGCTACAAAAATTGGTGTTCTTGTAAATCCTTTTTTTTTTTGGTTTAATAGGTATGCGCCCTATGGGAGATCTAACATGTATAGGGGGAAATCCTTTTTGAATATATTGTATGACAAGTTTTACAGGAACAAGTGTCCCCTTTGGAAAATTCTCTTCTGTTTTGGTACCATAGCTTTAATTTTTTGTCCCTAACATAATCTAGGGCAGTGGTCGTCAACCATTCGGACCTCAAGGACCAATAAATAATTTTAAATTCTGCAGACCAATATTATGATTTTTTTAAAAAGATAAATACATTTGTAAAGTAATGATCTTCCTAATGGTGCATTACAAGGACTGTGCAGGCTCTGATTCACTGATCAGCTCATGGTTAAGTGAAGTATTACTATTGTTACTATTATCATCATTAGTTGCATTATCTTTGGTATTACTAAAAAAATTAAAAATATTAGTTTGCCTTTTTTTCTTACTCATTCTGGGTTTGTTTAATTGGAATCTAAGACCAAACAAGAAATGATAATTATCAATGTCAAGCTATTTGATGCCATTTATTATAACAGTTAAAGAAAATACACAGTTAAGGTCATACTTACCTTAAAGAGTATCTGAGAAATACCAAATAAAATAAAACAATCGGATGAGAATCTGTATTTGTGGAGCAATACTGAAGAGTACAGCTCGGCTACAGTTGCCTCATACAATTTAGGATTACACTGACGTCACGCGCCTCACTTGTTTTTCCATCTTTAGTACAGTTTGTGAATTTAGTGCAATATAAAGGTGAAAATTGTCATTCAATATATAAGAATTTAATAGAATAATATTTTTGTTTTATTATTAAAACATAAAAATTGCAAATAACGTCCAAATTTTTCTCCGGACCACAAAAATTTTCTTGCGGACCACCAGTGGCGACCACTGATCTAAGAGGAAGCCAAATAGCCTATCTGTATGTTTCTGGAATGTGAGAAGGAAACACATGCTAAGCATTTTTTGGATATTTTAACTAGAAAAGTCACACCAGGAATTAGCTGCTGAGAAAAATGGAGCATCATGGCTTTTCATGGAATGCAGAAATAGTCCAGAAGAGGAGGAATTCTAACATTACATAAAAATATAACGGGAATAAACCCTATAATTTTCACATAAAAGCATTACATAGACATTTTCTCTTGTTATTGTAAGTCATTTGTTAGCCTGATTGTTTTATGTAAGAAAAGATAACTGTATAGGGGTCTATTTATATATATATATATATATATATATATTTTATCTAAGATTTACCTAAAATCACGTTATGCATTAAAATTCAATTATAGATGTAAATATATGAGTAAAAGTTGATTTGCACATTTTATAAATAAATCCAAGGTGAATAATGTGTTTTTTTCAGGTAAAAACATCTATAGGTGCCACAGTTGAAGTTTTACCTTGGATGCATTATTTGTAAATTTTAAAAACAATAGACAAAAAGGAATCCATGAAGAAAAATAATTTTAAAACAATAGATAGATGACATGTTTTGCAATACAAAGTTCAACACTGTTCAGAATAATCAAAGTGCATGCAAATAAAAAGCTATCCCACAATGCCCTTAGTGCTGCTTCATTGCAGGATCGCTTTAGCTTGGAGCAGATACAGGTGATTTTAGAGCAAACTACTACAACAAAACAACAGGTAATTATTTTTTATGCATATTAATGAGTGGACAATAGAGAGAAAATTATGATATGTTTAAAATTATGTTGCATTTTAATCTCCTAATTACTCCTAATATTAAGTACATATTTTCAGTTACTATTCAACCATATACCTAAAGATAATTTATGTGTTTATATATGGCGGTCTGTATTTTTATTATTGTATTTCATACCTAAAAGGTGCTTCTAAGGAATATTTGTGTTTTCTGGTTTAATGACAGTTGAGATCAGACAGATCTGATAAAACTAGTAATTTTTCAATTAAAGTCATCAAAAGAACAAAAATAAATATCTAAATTACCCCATGCCTCTCACCTTCCCACTTCCAGCCCACCTTAGATTCCCTAAATCTACCACTCTGGTTCTTTGCTAGGGCTATTTCTGGGTGTGGGGAACTACTTATCATGCATCATAGAGTGTACGAGCAGGCCAGTCCCTAACAACCCCTTGCTATTTTGTTTATAGCCCTTGGATGGTAATATGGCCCAACCACTAGACAGTCAATAGCGTCCATGTCACATATGTATATCCACAAAAGGAAATTTCCACTGTAAACTGAAGAATACAGAGAACTGGAGGTAGGTGTAGGAGGGAGTTTATATTTTTGCCATAGATTAAGCACTACTATAGTAAGACATTATATGCCAAATATACATACTTATGTATAATAACTATGTATAATAAGCTGCATAACATCAAAGTCTGTGTCAATGGATATAAATTATAGTTGATTTTTAAATTACTTTGTTTATAAAATGTACTACTACTATTTTGTCATACTATGTGTGCCCAAGTAACTGTACAATTCTCATGTTTTCTTTCTTTATTGTGTAGTGCTTGATGTACTTAATGGACCCACTGGTTTTGTTTTAGGTTGAACAGCTAAACGATGAACCATCTTACAAAGTGTGTATGGATTTTACTTGTTGTAGCTGTGACTTTTACCTTAAGTCAATCACAAGCACCAGCCACATGTTCTGTTGTACAAGGTCTTCCAGGTTTAAATGGTAGAGATGGAAAAGATGGGGCTAATGGACAAAAGGGTGACCCAGGTGAGATTTATTGTTTTTTTACCAACATTACTTTAATACTTATATTGCTTATTGATAGGATACTTTATTAACTGGAACTGTATTTGTTATTAACTGTAACTATTTACTGTAATATTGATTTTAAATACTAACAATGCAAGTCATTTTGTGATCCAAGTGAAGTATTGGTACCAGGTTGTAAAAGTAAATCATAGATTTATTAATCTTTTTGGTAATCTGCCCTAAAAATCCTGTACCATGAACAATGTTCTGAAAATAAATGCCCACTGCAATCTGCTTATCAAAGTATTTCTGAATATATACCTGTAGTCATGATTTGGCAGTAGGTGTGTCAAACCGTTCCAGAATAATCACTTTGCTTGCACTAATATATAGAAGCATTTTGTAAAAATGTTAATATGAAACTATTATTTCCTTAGCATTTGAAAAAAAACTTTTATTGAATTTCTCTTTTCCTCCTGTATGAGTGAGGAAGAGCTGTGCTTAACTTGGTATCATCACAATGCACATCTACACTGGAACTACATATTGACTCACAGTGGTTAGAAAAGGGTCCATGCACTAAAGCAGCATTTTATACCTTTAGTATTTTTTTTTTTTTTTGTGGCTTCTCTTGAATTATTCTTTTAAAAGCTAAATAGTTGTTTTAATACTAGCAATTAAATATTGTGTTAATTACACCACCATGTGCAGATTTTCAATTTTTGTAATGTAATATATTCTATAAGGTGTGCGTGGCGAACCTGGAATTCGTGGTGAAAGAGGAACCCCGGGTTCCCCAGGAAAAGTAGGACCAAAAGGAAATCCAGGAGAAAGGGGACAACCCGGAGTTGCAGGTAAGACAGTTTGCCTGATTATATTATTGAAATAAACTACATTGCTGTGTAAGAAACTTCAAGGGTATTTTAAGATAAAAAAAATTATTAGTTTGGATAGAATTGGGAAGGATTAGAAGCACTAAGAGGTTAATATTATAGACTAGGTAAAAATTTTACAGCCATCTGAGGCTGCATTAGATACATTTTCACTTTCCATCCAGCTGATAATGTTTTACTAGATAGAAAGTGTCACATATGGGGAGGCATGGCCACAAGGGGGCACTCTGGCTTGCACAAAGATGGAGTGAGCCCTGAGAAGGGCCAAGGCACAGAGTCTAAGCAGTTACCAGGTCTTCTCCAGAGCCTCTAGTGGTAAGGATGTTGCTCTGCTGGTTACTGTCAGGTTATGGTTCTTGGGCATACCATGATGCATGGTATCAAATCACTAGGCAAGAGAAATATCAGGGAAGGCCGAGGTTGAGGCAGGCAGCAAGCAATAAAGGTCAAGAACAAGCCAGGGGTCAAGAACCAGAAATCCAGGAAATAGACATTGGTGACAGGGGGGGCACCACAGACACAGGAGAACACAGGAGACACTGGAAGCGAAAGAAGGCACAGGTGACACAGGAGACACAGGGATACTGCAGACACAGGGGAACATTGGGACAGCACAAGGGAACAGGCAGAGAAACACCAGATTGGGCAATTACGGGTTAACACAAGAGCTGGACAGGGAGATTACTTAAGTAAACAGCAGAAGCTGTAGAAGAAATGCTCAGAAAAGTTGGGGGGCTCAGCACTAGTGGAGACACATTGCATAAATGCTGAGTGCTGTGTCTGAGCTAGCTAAATAGCCCAGGGTTGATTAAAAGTCTATTTCCTGATTGCCGGCGGAATTAGGAAATCTGTGCCTGTGCTTTAGTGAGGAAGAGGTAAGTGTGACAGAAAGATAAAGGTATTCTTCAGGAACAAAACAGAAATTTATAATTTTAGTGACCCCCCACTATTGCACCCATTCATTTTCCTATGGAAAATTCCAAGCCGCCAGCTGATGGCAGCCAAAACAGCTATTCCTGTTGTAAAAAAGAAAATAAATAAAATGTACATTCTTACTCTGAATTTTATAAACACAGTAGAGACACTAGAGTCAGAAGTACAAAGTAGTTTTGTATTTACACTGTATTTACTCTGAGCACATGTTTTATATATATATATATATATATATATATATATATATATAAATATATATATATATATATATATATATATATATATCACTTGTGTGCAAAATATAGCCTTGATGGGGCAAGTTTGCATGACTTACAGAAGAAATCTTTTGCTAAGCACAGCTGAGGTTATGGGTGATCTTAAGGACTGAGCTCTACTGAGTCTTTAATGACCAAGACAAACTCTGCAGTTGTTTCTTTTTGCATATCAAAGCACAGCTTGCATCAAAATGAACATCTAGGCTCCATATAGTTTTTTTTTCCTTGCTTTGTTTGTGATTAACTCACAGTGAGTTACTATACTATATATATTATATATAGTATAGTAACTATATAGTAGTATACTATACTACTATATATATATATATATATAACACTGATGAAGAGGTGGAAAGAAGTGGTTAAAGAGAGAATATAATGGGCATGTACAGTGGGGATTTCTGATATTTGTTCAAGTCAAGAGCCATTATATTGATGATTGTGGCAAGGCTTATAGATGCTTTTAGAGGTTAGAATACTAACTATGTGTGTTTCCTGTGTACATTTTAGCATATATTACAGTCAAATTGTGGGCCACAGGTTACAAATGACTTCAGTCCACTCCTTCAGGTCACCATATGCTTTCAGTGTTGCGCTGACAGAAGATATCCACAAGATGGCACTGTAATGCCTAATAGATTCAAAGTGAGCACAGACAGCTATTTCTGTATCATAGCTAATGTTTCTGTTTAAAATTAGGTAGTAAGTAGATACATAACTAGGAGATTTTATACACTGCCATTGCTGAACTTATTGTAAAGAATTTAACACTGGGGAACACATTTTTTTGTTGAGTAAGATCTTACACTTGTTTTCTACTAATTTTTGGGTGGTGAATCCAGAAATGACCTGTTTTTTGCTATCACATCTAGTTTTCACAATACAGGATACCTTTCTTTTTATCATAAAACATACTAATTTTACATACAATAAAAAAATTATGAAATAATACATTGAATGCACTGTTTATTTAAATGTCTTTTGTTTATACAAAGAATTTATTGTTACTCTATGACATTACAGTAAAACATTTGAAAATTAATCGAATAAGGGGTTAGGTATATCGGTAAGGGGTTAGGGTAAAAATGTAATCTTTCAGCTTTAGAGTGTTCATTGTTATGACAATCCTACCGGCTGCTGCAACAATAGTCAGCCATTATATGTACATTCCATCTACCCTGATACCGTCCTTCCATGACTTTCAAATCTTGCACGTTGATGCTTATATTGCAACCAAGCATTTTGTAGCTCTCCAAGAGTTTCTGGACAATTTCTGTGTAATTTTTTGCTTGTGTGTTTCCAAGAAAGTCCATGACAATGGCTTTAATTGATAACCAAGCATTCTTTTTGACTTCTGACATTGTCCTGATGAAATTTTCATCTTTGATGAGCTGCTGAATCTGTGGACCATCAAACACACCGACCTTTATTTTTTCAAATGACGGGCTAGGAAATACCAAAATGAGGTACTTGAAACAGTCTCCTTCAGTTGGCAAAGCCTAAACGAACTGCTTCATCAGACCCAGTTTCATGTGCAGAGGCGGGAATATAATATTCTTTCCATCAACAAGTGGCTCATGTAAAATGTTTGGATCCCCTGGTTTTAGGGCAGATCTTGGAGGCCAATTCCTTTCCACCTGATGCCTCTCACGAGCTCTGCTGTCCCACATGCACAGATAACAGGGATACTTGGTGTATCTGCATTGCTGACCAAGAAGGAAGCATATCATTTTAAGGTCAAGACAGATTACCCAATTGTGTTAGCGATATTAGCTCAATAACTCTCTTTATGTCTGCATATTCTTCACAAAGAGAACTAAATGGCCAATTGGGACTGACCCAAATATACTGCCATTGTGAAGGAGGACACACTTTAAGCTCCGCTTTGAGCAATCGATGAATAGTCGCCATTCAGCTGAGTTATAGATTGTAATTATAATTCCTCCAATAAACCAGGTATGTTATGGAAATGCACAAAGCCAATGTCAGTTCTAAAGTACTGCAAAAATGCAATTTCTCTGGTTTGAAAGTACGATACCTTTGTCATGAAGTTTATGTTTCTCAGTGCTGTAGGAAGGACACTTCTCCCCCAGTGTTTGTGACATCTCAGTGTGAATGTCCTTTGCTGACTTTCCCTGGAGAAACAAAAACTTCATGATGGCCCGTAACTCCAACAACGTGAAACTTGCTTGTGCCATCACAGCTTCTCACTAAAAGATAAAACAGTTTTAAGAATCGCAAAAACCTGATATTTGCACAGTTACATACTAAGTTATTAGGCTGTCATATGCCCCCACACTTTTTTTCTATTTCATCTAGAAGGGGGCAATGCCAGGAACATTTAAGCACCCCCTCATACACATTTCTCCCTGTTTTTTAGTAAACACAATGGGCCTGATTTATTAAAGCTTTACAAGACCAGATAAAATAGACTATCATGGTAGAACCTGGGTGATCCATCAAAGATTTCTTTAAAATTGTTTGCTATTAGTCGCCAAATGTTTTCAGTCCCGGCTTAGATTTCAAGTTTGCTGAATTACCCAGGTTATTATATTCTATATTCTCTAGGTTGGAGAGCTTTAATAATTCAGGCCCTATATTCCTGAGACATTTATTGGTCTTGCTTATTTCTTGAAACAGCCAACCAATTAGAGCAGCATCTATCTATTTTGTTTCTTAGTAACAAGATTACAATTTCGTTCAACATTTTGTTTAGTATTAGAAGGTTATGCATAAAATCACAATTTGTTCACTCCACTTGTGATAACTGGGTTGTTCTAGAGAACAAGAGTGCCCAACCTACGGGCCCACGAAGCTGCCAGATCTGGCCCACTGCTCATTCCCTCATCTGATTGTCATAAAAATGTGATATTTTTAGGGTACACAGGGGTCCCTAAGAGCTGTTAAAAAACTAATTTCAGTCCGCTAAACATAACGTTGCCAGATATGGTGTCGCAAGCTAAAATCCTAATAACAAGCAGGGATATTTTCAAATTAGGGGTGGCTATTTCAAGACCAGGGTCCCCAAACTGAGTTTGCATGTTAGGGACTCCTGGGGGTCACTTCCATGGCTTGTGAAAAAAAACTTCAAGGCTGTGTTCGCGGTTGTGGTGTGGTTACATCTTCCTTATGCCAAAGAACCCTGCCTAGGCAGAGATGCTCAGTGCCGCTCACTGTCACCTTGAGTAAACTTTGCAGATACTACGGTGTGACAGACTGAGCGGCTAGCGGAGTACCTGTTACACTGAGCTGGACACTAAAGCTGCGTACACACTTGCAAGTTTTGTCGTTGGAAAGGATCTTTCACGATCCTTTCCAACGACAAGGGACTGCACGATGCATGAACAATGCATGTATGTACAGGACCGTTCATGCTCTATGGAGAGGGGAGGGGGAGAGCGACAGAGCGGCACCCTGCTGCGCGCTCTCCCCTTCCCTTTCATTAGGATTGGTTGTCGTCCATCGTCCGTGGATCCGGCAGGACGGTCGTCCGGACGATGGATGACACCAACTGTACACACGGCAGATTTTCGCCCGATAATTGACCGATGCCGATTATCGGGCGATAAAAATCTGACGTGTGTACGTAGCTTTACTTTTGATGACTCCCAATTTCCCTGGAACAGAGGAAAATTATCAACTGGAAATGTGGGAGCCAGTACGAAAATCTTTTTGTCTCCCCCCACCTCAATACAATGTTATACCCATCATATCATGCTACCCTGTCATACATAGCTATCACCTTACTCTCTATTAACTACAATTTCTCTGTAAGAAAAAGGAAGTGTAAGTGCAAGTGGGGGACTCTTGTGTCTAACACCCCCTAAAATATCACAACCTGTCATATTGTGCTACCCTGTCACACATAGCTGGTCATTTACCTTCTGTGAACCCTAATTGCTCAGGAATAGGGAGATGTAGGGACCTAAAGATGTAGTAGTAAGAACATGTCCCCCATTGGCTATCTATCACATGAATAGGATGCATTGTATGGTGTATTATCTTGTCATTTCATTTATTTGTGTACAATATGATAACTAGAAACATTCAATTTAATTTCACTACCTCCAGATGTAATGAGTATAATGCTGAACATTTGTATTGTATGCCATTTGTTTCCCTAGGTCCACCTGGTAGTACAGGCTTACAAGGAGGGCCAGGAATCCAAGGGCTCAAAGGAGAGAAAGGAAGCCCAGGTACGGTAATACATTTTGAATGTGATTTGCTTGCCCTTGGAGAATGAGACTTGGAGTATAAAAATAATGTTGACATTGTACACCATGAAGGATGTTCTTCACAGTATAAAATGTACTGCTATATCAATGCATATGTCCTGTATCTGTATGTGAAAGAATCTTGGCCACATAAACTTGATTAGGAAATATACCAGTATATTATTTTTGCTTCTGATAACACTCCACCAGACTGGGTGCCATTGTCCTAGTGATTTTAGGTGTCCCAGTGGTTACTTCTGAGATGGTAGTGGTGCTGGACATCTCTTGATAAGCTTGATGTTTTCCTTACCAGTGATAGCACATGTCATTTTTCAATAGTTAAACTTGCTGTGGTAATTGTCAAAAGACAGAACTCCAAAAATCTATCCAACATAGACATATATAACATTAAACCCAAGACATTTTCTCTGGAGTTTAACTCCAGCCTTGCCTTCATTCGTGTACATATGTACAGGCTGTGATATTGGGGAGAGCACTGATGTCAGATTACCCCTTAATGTAAAAGAGTGCAGGCTATAGTCCCCCATTAGGGCCTGTGTCCAAAAGTATGGGAACAGGATTATAAATTCTCCCTTACCAGATATTTCTTTCTCGGTCAACTAGCATCCTTCTAGACCCTTTCGTTTATAACAGACATCATAAAACTCAGGGTTTCACAGATAAAGGTAATGAAGTGGTACTGATTCATAGCCAGATCATTATGGTGGCATTTTTAAAGACCTAATCTCCAAGGCCTCAGAAAATCCTGGAAACTATCTTTTCTGTTGAACAATAAGTCCCATCAAGCCTCCGTCCTGCACAGAGCAAGCAGGGAAGCCCCGTTCGTATCTAGGAGTCGTCTGTATGTCGGATGTCCTTAACTTGGGGACTACCTGTATTCAGCTATCATTTGATTAGACTTTATTTTTCTGTCCTGTTTATACACAATGTTTCGGTATGTTTTTACTTGTTAAGCACTATACAAAGTGTAAGCTGAGTCTCTGAAATCTCTAATTAGAAAAAGTATAACCTTCTCTCCTGAATGGGACAGACAATACTGAGAGGCAGAATCATAACTGGGTTGTCAAGGGTAAAAGTGTGTAACAGAGTGGTTAACCTTGCCCCAAGACAGGCCTTCTCAGCTTGCTGGTGCTTAGATTTGTTGCTGAGCATGCTGAAAAATATATGCACTGGATGACGGCTGTGAGATCATCTGGCCCGTACCTCCCCAGTCTGACTCTTCTTGACTTGCTCTTTGATTGGAATTGATGAAAAGTGAAAGTATTTATCTAAAAATATAATTTGCAGGTTGATTGAAGAAAAGGAGCCCAGAAAAGCCAAATCTAAGTAGGTTAAACATCAGTCAAACCTCAAAATGTGAATAATTTGCAGCACATTGACCGATAATATTAGATTATATGTTTCCAATTGTGACACATTCTGGTGTTTGTGTATTGTGTTCAACAAACATATTTATTTTTCACAGACTCGGACAGTGCCAAGAAAATTGCCGCTTTGGAAAGTCAAATTGCTTCCTTAGAGAAGAAATTATCCTGGATAAAAAATGGTAATTTTAAAGATTGACTTACTAAAATTGTTCGTGTTTTTCTGATGAATGTGTGTCTAAGAATGACAGAAAGTTTACATCTCTAATAGATCTCAACATCTCAATTATCCTTTTATCAATAAAACATAAATAGGTTGGTTAAAGAAACTTTGTAACGGATCACATGACCTAGGCTTAACACATGAAGTCTTTTGATGTGCAGCAACCCTTCATTTTGGCGACTAAGATCATGTAAGCCTTTGTAATAACAGGCTGAAGACTTTGGTGGGATCCATGCCTATGTGTACTGTTGTTGGTGGCTTCATGTCTTGTGACCCAAAACCATACAATCAGTGGTATTTAGAGCTAACATATTCATCTTTGTGGATCTTTACACTCATAACTAGTGATGAGCGTGAAAATTTCCTCAAACTTTTGATGGTTCAACGAAATTTCGTCAAACCGATTCCAGGGATCACAGTGGATTCTCAGAGCTGCAATTATTCTTGCAGCTCTGGCAATCCTCTTTGTGATCCCCGGCACTAGAGGTTAAATGGGGACAAGTATCCCCAATCAAAATCTGTAGTGCTCCCTGATTGGCTGAGGAAAGGTTTTTTATTTTTTTTAAAATTCGAGCTTGATCGGCGATATTACACCGCCCATTCTCACCTACAATTTTGGTAAGCATGAACGGCTGAATTCACCACAAGATCGAGTTTTAAACACTTGCTTGCTCATCCCTACTCATGACTATCCTTTTTAGTGCTTACTTGGATGACTGAAGCAGAATTTACTTAGGAGTTTGCTCTTAAAATGATTCTGCTAATATATTAAAATATATCTAAATCTAACCCTTGACAGGTTTTAGCCATCTATGTACCATAGGAGAGATTTCTTTTAGATTAGATGGCTGGTGTGGTGCGGGGTGTGGTGCTGGTCTGGGTTACCGCCTTCTCACATCCTTGAAGCACATTCACAGTTCAGATTCTTTATATAGCATATGCTTTGTATACCTCCCACTGCCTTTGTAGACTTCCTCACAAGCATTTTTAACTACATTTTCACCTATCCGATTTTCAGACTGTGAAATAAATTAATACATATTTTCGAGACTCCTTACACATACCATAAATTCCTATGAAATGTGAATTTAGCCGGAAATTGCACCAAAGATGCAACACATCCAATGGAAATCTGGAAATTCTACATATATCTATTGACTGCCATTGTTTCTGGTGGCTCTGCTTGCTATCACTGCATCAACACAGAGGGGGTTATGGTTGTCACCCAGGATGCTCTTCTAATTTACACAACAAGCTGGTATTCCTCTTTTTTTTCATTTCAGTTACATTGGGGTTTAAATGGTAGTTAATAGATGATTTATTGGAATAATGTTGTTTTATGCTTTCCATTCAACTCACAGGAAATGTAAAAGACACTGCATTTCTAGCAAGAATAATTTACTTCACTTTTTTTTATTCTATTTATTATCTTTAATTAAAAAATTCTATCCAATAAAAATACAAGCATTTCAAATTAAACCAAGTTAAATTACTCTTTCACATGCTACTTCCAATACCTCCGTACAGTTCTTGCTTTATTTATTCCTAATTCGCTCTCTTTATAAAACAGGGAATCTGACTTTCACTGGTGGGAATCAATTACTGCCATTGAAACACATAGACCTGGGGAACTCCCACCAGGGAATGTTGAGAGAATGTCTGATTTCCTGTTTTATTTAATGTGAAATATTCCTAATTTGAGGAACATCTCTATCAAATTAGTTGATTTAAAAATTTAATATTTTTAAAAATTGGGAATATTATTAGCCTAAAACATTAAAACTAAGCTGTTACAAAAGGCAATGATTAGGCACAAACATTTAAATGCTCCTTTAACCACCCGGGCAGTTAGCCCGACCTTGGTTCGGGGTAAGTAAACTTACTACTATCGTTTACCCCGAACCAAGGTCGGGGTAGCTAACAGTATAAACATGCATTACAACGCAATCCGATTGTCATACAACATTGTATGACAATCGGATTACAACTGCAAAAAAATACTCACCTTGTCCCCGCAGCTCCTCCAGAGACGTCTTCTCTCTTCCTTCTTTATCCGGCGTTTGCAGTGACGATCTCCGGGGTTTCCCAATGACGTCGATGCATGCGTCGGTGCGGGAGGCGGGGCAGGAAATTCAAATAATTTCGCATTGAACTCAATACAAAAAAGCTGTATTGAGTCCAATACAAAGACATCTTTATATAATATATATTTAATTGTATTATATAAATCTTATATAAACTACTATACAGTTACATTACATTATACACTATTTTTTTTAAAGATTTTTTTTGTTTTATAAAAAAAAATGTATTATTAAATTTATAAAATTTTGGACATATTTCAGTATATTTCAGGTGAGTTATATGGTAATTCTGTGAATTATAAGTAATTATTGAGTAATTCAGTGAATTATAGCCTACAATCTAAAATAAATCTCCATGCAAAAAATGTAACACTTTTTGCATGGAAGTTTGGAAAGAATTAGAATACCCGGCGTTCACGTACGCGTCCCTCAGCGATTTCTGATGATGTCAGTGCATGCGCCCGTCGACGGGGGTCGTAGCGGGAAATTCAAATATTTTGTATTGGATTCAATACAAAGTCCTGTATCCTATCCAATACAAAATAATATAAAATATATTTATGTGGTTTTGTCTAGGTATGTGACATTGGACTCTGTTTTAAAATTTACCACACTAGGGAGGTGTTTTAGAAAAATATATTAATATACAGTATACCGAATTATTGCATTTATCAGTATTTTTTATTCATTTATGTAATTTTGTTTAAGCTGATCTTTGTGTTTTTTTATTTAATTTTATTAAAAGTATTTTTTTTTTACATGATTGTGTGTTTCAAACTTTTTTTATATTCATGATATCTACTAGACCCTTGTTCGGACATATTTCTGTAAGTTACAGGTCTACAATTTAAAAAAAAAATCATAAAAACAGTATACCACTTTTGGTACAGAAATCTAGACATCAGTGAAACGCCCAGGTGGTTAAACTTCGGTTTGTAAGTATATTACAGAAGTTGCTTATTAAACTAATCAATATTTTCATTTTATTTATACATTTTAGCATGTTTGTAACATATCATGAACTAAATCATCCCTCTTAATTATTTTTTTCTTGTAGTGCAAATGTTCTCACATTCTGAAGCAATTTCTGGAAACAAAGTCTATGTGTCTATTGACAGAATTACAGACTTTGCCACAGCTTTGGCTGTTTGTGAACGATATGGTGGAATTTTGCCTTCTCCAGAAAACAGTGCAGAAGACTCTATGATTTATAAATTATCCAAAAAAACAGGAAGAACAGGATTTCTTGGGATTAATGACAGGAATACAGAAGGGAAATATGTGCATTATGATGGACGGTCATCTGTTTTAAAAAACTGGAATGCTGGGGAGCCTAATGGTGGAAGAGCAGAAAACTGTATTCAGCATGTTGACCCGCATGGCAAATGGATTGATATTCCATGTAGTTGGGAGAAACATGTTGTGTGTGAATTCAAAATGATTTGACAAAAATGCATCAAAGCACGAATTCCTGACTATATGACCTGCACTTTTTATTAAAATTGACAATGCAATGTCAACATCGGTTTAAATAAAATAATAATAAACAAATAAGTGACATTTAAAATTATTGGTACAGGAAATGAGTTTCTAGAATTTTAACCAAAAGGGACATAAGAAGAAAAATAATCCTACAGAGCTTCTAATCTTTTGTTAATTTTTTTGTTAACTGCCTAAAGTAAAGTAAATACCATGCATTACTCTGAACCATAAATTAAAACAAACAACTTTTTAACAAGTTATATAGCTGTCATTAGGTTTTTCAAGAATTAAAATCTTCTCATTCATACTACTAGAGATTGTTTTTTTTTGTTTTTGCCTACTGGGGCCTGTTGGTCCCCTTTTAGACTCAATACATTTTCTTTGTCTGTATAGCAGTAGTAGGATTCTTGCTGCCTTTTGGTGGGCCAAATTTCTGAAACAGTTAGTTTTCTTCCTGGAAACCTCTTTGCCTCATTGTTTAACAGTAATAGGAACAGCCATAGTTTTTCAGGACCAGGTCGTTTACATCTAGGTCCCCTATGCAGCCAAGGTTTCTGTGCAAGTTGCTAATTTCAAGAAAAGTGTCAATGTCTCTTACTGGCCACAAAAGTTGTTCACTTTGCTTTATGCAGTTTGTGTGAGAATGGCTGCCATTTAAGTGTTTTTACTGTGGAAATTTCTTCATATACATCTGCAGCTAGTTGTAGAGTTACAGGATTTTTTTTTACCAGGAAACTTGGTTGGTGTCTGGGATCAGAAGAAGAAGTTTGGAAAGTTTGCAAATAATCTGATATCTGCTCTGGCCTGTCCCAGGGTCTTTCTCCATTAACAATTTGTGGCAGAATTCATCATTCCTGACACCTTTAGTAGAAGGAAAATTACTTTTTTGGTGATCTCTAAATTCACCAAACAGCCAGTCCATTTTTACAGCTCTGACACCATGGGGATCTAGATTTTGAAGCATTGGATCATTTGCAGGCATGTATTTTTTAATCAAATTCAGTGCTAATAGATACATCATTGGTGCTTGGTACTGTTTGGAGAAGCAGCTTATATGAATGAAAGACTGGCAGAACTATTTGTAAAGGCAGCAGATAATTTAGTTAAGTGATCACCAACCTTTTCAGACCCATAGACCACTAAATTTACCAGCTTCAGGACGCTCATGCATGCACATGGAGCCAGGTGTCACTTAAAGGAGAAGAAACTTCCCCTAGAGTGACGTCATGATGCCTGAACCGGCTCCAGAGACTCTGCAGCTCTGGCCGGTGTGACCCCCAAGCTGGGTCCTTCTGTTGATCCCACTTAGGGGTGCACTGTCCAGAGCTGCGGACCACCAAAATTTGGTGGTGACTGCTGGTTTAGTTTATACATTTTCAATCTTCTGAAGATACCTTCTCTCTCTGGAACCAGTGGCGGCTTTGACTACATCTGTGGCAAAAATGCACCCCTTGAAAAGTGTAGTCTCAATTGTCTTTTCCAGAGAATCTAATCTTAACAGGTAAATATTCATGGGGTGCTACCTGCCACTTTTCAAATTTTGATAGTAAAAATAACTATCACTGCTGTGGTCTTCCACACATACTGTAGGTATTTTGTTAACATGCGCAGCCATCAGGTTACATCTAGATCATAACAATCTCTTGCATACTGTCAGATTCAAAGGGCCTGATTTCATAAAGCTCTCCAAGGCTGGAGAGAATACACCTTAATCAATAAATCTGGATGATCCAGCAAACCTGGAATGGATTTCTTCAAAGTCATTTGCTGGCAAATGTTTTAAATCCAGGACGACCAGATCTATTCCAGGTTTGCTGGATCACCCTGCTTCACTGAGTAAAATGTATCCTTTCCAGTCTTGGAAAGCTTTAATAAACCCAATGACCTTATATTTACAATTTAGCTATATTACTGACTATTGTAGTATTTATTGCATTGTTTTTTGTTATGTGTTTTGTTGCAGTGACACAGGATGTTTCAGTTCTATCTTTCTTACTTTTTTTTGAGGGGCGTCACATTTTTCGGGGAGGTGTGGTTTACTTTTGGGGATGTGGGAATGGCTGTTTATTGTACTTGTCTCTACTGTGTGGCCTGCCTTGCCAAAATGAGCCCTCACTACACCGAGACATAAAATAGCACTTACAATGGTTAATTAATACAGCACAGCAAAATGCCAGAGCAACATAAGATTATAAAAATCAAGCCTCTCTGTTGTCTTTATTTATCAGGTGCAATGTAAAGAATGTATTTTAATGCCCTGCCTGCCGCTCACAGAACTAAACCATAGAAAGTCATCATACTACAATGCAAAAGTCTGATATAAAAACACCCTATAAAGGTTCATGGTCTTATCCAGCTGGGGCCATCTGTGACAATAATATATATGTTCAAATGGATAGCACACAACATGTATATAGGGGATAGATTACTAGCATACCCATAGAGAATGCTTATTGTGACAAGTATGGTTGCTGTATTCCTTAAAGGCATTCATATTTGCAAAGGATAGTTTTTCCGGCACCTCTCCCCTCATCAATATGCACTAGATCTGGACATTATGAATAAAAAAGTATGAAAGTGAGAACCCAGCCAAGTCTACTAGACATCAAATAAATACATTAGATTATGTGTGTCCAATAAGGACAGGCCCCTTAGGACATTTTATGCCTAATCCCTTTGTATTAATGAATACAGAAGAAGAAGGGTATTTTCTGACCAAGAAGGGTTCAGAAATATAGCGAGATATTGGTTGCCATATATACATTTCAAGTATGATAGATTTGATTATACATAAAGACAAATTCGACACAGACATCTCATTATTATGTATTGTGATATTTCCCCAGTTTCAAAAGGGATTACTGCTGAATATCAGGGCACAACATTGTACCACCTCTGTAAAATCTAACCAAACAATAATCAACATGCAACTTAGGACCTGGGGTTGTGGCCCTTTTGAAACTGGAAGCCTCTGAGCGGAACATATGCACTTTTCTGTCTTACTTTCCTCTGAAGAAGCCGAGTGGGGATAAATGTGTCAGGACAGAGACAATAACACTCAAATACAGAAACAATCATGACTCACTAAGGCTATGTACACATGTGCAATAATTGTCATTGGAAAGGATCTTTCATGATCCTTTCCAACAACTAACGACTGCATGATGCACGAACGAGTTCTGTACATACAACGACGGAGCGGCACCCCGCTGCGCTTCCCTTGCATTATGATCGTTCGTCGTACATCGTCCGTTGATCTGCCAGGTTGTTCAAACGATGGACGATGAGAGCTGTACACATGCAAGATTCTCGTCCGATATCGGTACTAAACTGATTATCAGACAAGAACTATTGCACTTGTGTACCTAGCCTTATATCACCTCTTATTGTTATAAATATCACAATACTTATTATTATAAGCCATTTCTGAGATATGTGTTAAATATGTCTTCTACTATACTCAAATGTCCAAATGTATAAATGCCAACTAATCCCTCGCTATATTTCTGAACCCTTCTCTGTCAGAAAATACCTTCTTACTTCTCTAGATACCAAATCATTTTAGGAAAGGCTCTAGTACAACCCCCTTCGAAATAATACTACTAAAGATAGAAGGATTGAAAGAATACCTCTAAAATTAAAAGCCTTGGCTTTAACGCCATTAGCTGAGATTAAACAGGTTGGATTTACAACCAACGGGAGGGTATAAATACTAAGAAAGATTTGGGCAGCCAGGTTTGTTAGTTTTAACATTTTTGTGTTCACCAAGATTTTCTGGTGTAAAACATATTGAGTTATAGTTCTCATTTGTGCATTAAAAATATTATTTGCTCATCCAGGAAGGGATACTACTATTATTATTATAATTATTATTATTAGTACATAGTGAAGGCAAGTAGCTACCCCTTTCCTCATAGATGTGTGGTATCCATAGAAAGATAGTTAAGTGCTGTGTAGGACTATAATAAAAAAGCAATGTATGAGAAGTGATGACCCATATAAGTGATTAGTGGATCTGATATGTTTTTGAAAAACTAAATACTGGTAAATAACTAGAAACTGGTATAACGGCTACTTAAGGGAGAACATCAAAATAAGTTAGATTTTGAACTGAATCCAGAACTGGTTTGATCTATCACATGGGTGAGTCAGAGTATCTTTTATTTAACAATGAAACAGATAATTATTTTTACTGTTTTCTATACTTTATAAATATGGTTTACAATTAGTGTTGCTTAAACATGTTTTTGGTTCTAGACCTGTTTAGCTTAAAACATTTCAGTGTTCAGGCAGAATCTAAATTTGAACACCACTGAAGCTACTGGAAAAGAAATTGTGGTAATTTCATTTAAAAAAATAAATGTTTACATTTTAGAATCTGTCATTGACTCATTGGGCCTGATTTATCACGGCTCTCCAAGACTAGAGAAGATGGACTATCATGTTAGAATACAATTGATCCAGTAAACCTGGAATGGATTGGTTAAAAATAATTTGCTATCATTTGGCAAATGATTTAAATTCTGGACTAGATCCATTCCAGGTTTGCTGCATCACCCAGTGTCTATCTTCTCCAGTCTAAAGCTTCATACACACGTGCAATATTAGTTGTTGGAAAGGATCTTTCACGATCGTTTCAAATGACTAGCACTGCACAATGCATGAACGAGTGCTGTATATACAGCACCGTTCTGCTCTATGCAGAGGGGAGGGGGAGAACAACGAAGCAGCACCCTGCTGCGCGCTCTCCCCCTTCCCTTGCATTAGGATCGTTAGTCGTCCATCATTCGTCAGTCGACTGCCAGGACGGTCGTTCAGACAATGGACAACTGGCGCTGTACACACACCAGTTATAAATGTTTCTCTTAGCTGCACAATATAATTCGTTTTTCTTGGCCAAATTAGATAAATAAATGTAATTGTCCCATATGCAGAAATGTTGTTGATTGACTTAAACAAAAACACATTCTTGATCAAGCAATATGGTAAGACAAAAAAAAAAAAGGCAAGACATAGGCAATACAATTAGCTATCAAAATTTCACACCCTTTGGCTCTGTATAGTAGGGCAGGAGACCTGCTTATTCTGTGATACAATGAAAGCCTAATTCCAGATTCTATACATAGCCCAGTCCAGCAAGGGCAGGGAACATGCATCAGTTTTACCTTTACTTACAGGTCACCTCCCCACTCCTGTTCCGGCATTTGGACAGTATGAAGCAGTGTGAGCTTATCTCTCTACTATTCTGCTGTTGTTAGTGTGTAAAAGTTTTTAGAAACCATGTTAGATAGATATAAGACTTTTAAATGTAGTATCAAAAGTAAGATAAATTAAATCAAAAAGGATAAAAAAACAAACTGGTTAAAAATACAATTTTATTGCTATTGACACATTTATTGTAAGACAAGTTTAACGCCACCTATGTGGTTTGGAAAATGCTTGTAGATACAAATTAATTGTACATAATTGTACCTCCTGATTTCTTCTAACTGAAGACTAAATTGACAAACTAGCAGCATGTAACCTGTCTTGAAGGATAATTACTTTACATTTTGCCAATTTACATGTTTGAATACAAATCCCTATACACAAGCAGGTTTGTGAGGTCATTAGAGGAATAACCTGGCTAAATATTCAGAGTTTTAATGATTCCTAGCTAGTACATGAATGGTGCTTGACATTCTGACTATTTTATCTATCAAACACATTTTGCACTTTAGTACTAAAGAAATGTTTGTGACAGATCAAATAAACAGTTATCAAAGCAAACTGAACCTTTGGTAAACCAAGTTATGCAATGCACAAAAGCTCTCTAGCTGAACATTTAACTATTTGGCTACATTCTAAAAGCGAACCTGAAGAATATAGAGGCTGCCATTGCTGAAAAATGTAACCTGGGTGTAATGCTGATCAAAATGCTTCAATATCTGAAGTCTTTGACCTAGAACATATCTGCAGATTCCTATACACAGGTCAGGGATTTAGAAAGTATAGAAGTTGGTGAGAACCAAGTGGCTAATGGTATTAAAAGGTAAACAGTGATTGCCTGAAAGTATTAAGGCTTTAAAGTAAAGATAACATAGACCGTTGATCCAAGGAACATCTGATTGCCTCATGGAATCAGGAAACAATTTTTTTCCCGTTATAGCAAATTGTACCAGGGTTTTTTTTCCTTCTTCTGGACCAACTATGTCTATAGGGTTTTATATCTGGGATATGTTTATCTTGCTAGTGGTTGAACTTGATGGACTTATGTGTTTTTTCAACCTGACTTACTATGTAAGGATGTATTACAGCCCTCATATTTTTCTTAGTACAGGTTTTCTATTAAGTGTACATGTGCCCTAACCATGGAGGGTATTGGGCAAAACAATAAAATAACTTTAATGCCAGGTGTCTATATAGTGTATGTGCAAGGTAGTGTTAGACTTTGTGGATGGGAAGTAGGTCGGTGGCTGCCTACGAGTGAAGGGTTTGATGAGTGGGTCTCTTCAAGGGTTTTAGGATTGTAAAGGTAGATGAGGAGCACCATGAATGAACGGAAAGTGTTGAAAAACTTCAGCTGGTTGAAAAACAATGATAACTTTATTTGCATATTATATTTTAAAATAGCCATTGTGTTTCAGGGAATTGGAGCTTTAAGTCTTTGGCATTATTAAATCTGTTGGTCCCAAGAATTGAGATCTGGGATGTCAATTCGATTTATTCAATTCGACAGCTATTCGATTGATCAGGGGGATATTGTTCGGGTTATTCGGAATGCCGAATTCGAACACGAATAAAGTCAATGGTGGGAAAATTCGGGTTATTTTTTGGGACTGTAAAGAACTGGAAGAGCAATCAGGGGAGCGGAGCTGACAGCTCCACTCCCCTGATTGCTCTTGCAGCCCTTTACTAGTTGTATGTGTTCTTCAATAGAGTTTCTCTATCCAGGAATAGGGATAGTGCTCCCTGATTGGCTGAGGAAAGTTGGAGGTTTTGAATGGGGAGACTTGTCCCCATTTAACCTCTACTGCCGGGTATTGCACACTGTTCTCAATGAATGCAACCACGGCCACATGCCCGGGGATCCCACACTCACAGGAGGATTCCCACGTGTTTTTCGAGTCGGGTTTATCCAAATTTGAACAGTAATATTACTCCACCCCCAAAACAGCACCTTGGCAGTTAAAAACAAAATCTACAGATTTTTATATTAATACCATGATACCATGAATATGTTCCCAGTACAATAAAGTTGTTATCTAATAAATATTTCTACATTAAAACGTTGGTTGACCATTCTAACTAATGCACTACCCTTTACACCTACAATGTAAACCTATTAGCAATACCAGTGAAGTAGACTATAGTACTGTAGTATATACTCCAGATATAGTTAATATAAAGAAATGTAACCATTGGCTGAACAAACAATCCTGTTCCCAAAATAGCTTTTTTCATTTAAGTAAAAAATGTATAATTATCTTCCACAGGTGTATGTGATAAAGTCAAACCCAAGAACCCAAACCTACAATATATTGCATCTTACTAGTCCTTAGATGTGCTGGCTGGACCGGTTTTAATTTTTCAGGAATTTTTTTAAACAAGTATAGAAACATACTGGTGTATGTAGAATTGTGATATCCTTATTGTTCCTTCATGTGCATTGAACTGAAATCTCAATATTGTTTGCCTTCCAAGCTATCTTCATATTAGGAAAGCCGAGGGTGACAAAGTTGTTCCTGCAATGATGCAGTATATTGAGAAAGCATTGTGTAGTTGGCAGAATCCCAAGGCTGAGAAAAAGAAAGGGAAGCTTAAAAAAGCAACCATCACATTTAGGAACTGGTAGGCTACAATATATTACATTTTTTAGGTTAAATACACTTTGAGATGAATAGCAAATATTTCTTCCTGTGTACCAGCCAACCCATTGTCAATGACCACAGTGATAGCCAGTGTCAGTGACCACTGCAGTTTCAACAGTGCAGCAATGGGCACAGTTTTTTTGAAATGTCGCTCTGCCTACAATCTTCCAAATCCATTCTCATTCTGAGTATAGATTTCATTTTTTTCATGTATTTAGCATTTTCTATAAAATATGCAATAGGCTTCTGACTTTGTCTATAATTTAGATTATACTCTACATAACCCTCTTACATTCTTCCATCCATTATGGTTACAATTACCTCCCTGTTTATGTTGTCCGGCGCAAGCTCTGTAAATCTTTAGCTAATGTCAAGAAATTCAGATTACTTTAGGTTTGTTGTTTTCCAGATGTAAAAAAATAAATAATTTTCCAGCACACTGACTAGGAATTAGGAAGCAGAGAAAGTGTTGGGTTTGGATTGAAATTATTCACCTCCAGAGCTACGCACTTGTATTTGTTTCTATTTTCAGCCAATGCAATTAGCTGTACATACAACGATATGGAATTTTTGAATGAGAATGTTCCTATTAGTTTCTATATTATCAATTAATAGACCAGCTCCTTTGGCACTTCCCATGGAAAATTTTCTCTGCCAAAATGACCGTAGCATGCAGTATTCTGATATATGGGCTTCTTCAGGTCTAGATCCCTATGGAAAAACAAATGTAGGGACACAATGGTTAAAAATGCAGACAATGTAAGCTTAAAGGTTTGCATAAAAAATGACAAAGATACATTTTTTTCAGGGCATTGACATCCAACAGTGTGTACCTAGATCTAGCCACATTAGTCCCTCCCCAGAGGAGCTTGCTTATTTGTTTCCCCTTACATAGTTTTACAGAAACACATGTAATCAAATAACCAATGGTATGCATATTTAGATAAAACTAGAGCAAAAACAATTTACCCCAAATTATCAGGAATAATATACAGACTAAAAAAGGATAGTGGACTTGGTAACAATTCCATATAAGCTTTCATTGATACGGTGGGAAAAACAGAAGGTCCAAATTTATTATGTGTTAAGCAGGGGATTGCATTACCTAGAATGATCTAATTATTCATTGACAACATATCTTACGGCTGTGTGTAGGCTTGCTTAAGTCTGTTTTAATTTTTGACATTTTTATGTTAATTTTATGTAATATTAATAATTTGTTGTATGTGATTACAAAATGTATAAGAAGGGGTTATAAAAGCAGTTCTCTACCAATGACAGCTTACCATAGAGGAAATAGTAGTAGTCAGTAGCCAGTGTAGTAATTGTTTTGCTTTAGAAAATGTTATTGCATCAAATTGATTTTACAAATGTTCACATGATTTCTAGTGTATGGTTTTTTCATTTTTACCTGACAATGACGCCGGGTCTTAGATCAAAGTTCTTATTGACAATGTCCAGAAGTTCTTTCTCAGTTTTCTCAGAGGTCCCATAGGTGAACAGAGAAACAGATAATGGATAGGCCACACCAATAGCATAAGACACCTTGTAAGTCAAAATAAATTAGTATAATAATTCTTCCAGTTTATACAGAACAAAATATAACAGCATATATGTACTTATCCTCACTCAGATTAACATATAACTATATTAAATTACATTAATCTTTTTAGTTTACTTCTTGGCCCATGGGGCAATAAACTGCCTGGCCTAAAAAGTCACCAAGCTTTTGAGGGCATTGTTATGATCTGTTCAGTTGGTTAGCTCTAGGTTCAGCAACATTTTATGCCCAAAAATGTCAGCGGACTAGCTGTATAAACAAAATGATCAAGTTTTTGATAAATTATTTTTTTTTGAACACGATGACATAGACATCCAGTCAGTGTATACACACATTTTGTCCAGCCAGTGTATGAACACATTAGGGGGGCCATTCAAGTTAAAAATTCTATTTTCTAACATATCTGTTGAATACATTGTGATATTGGTGTTACTACATATTGTGGGTAAGCAGTCAAGTTTAAATATTCCTATCAGATCTGGCTTTCTGCATAGCTAATATAGGTCATGGCTGAGGACACGGGGCTTTGGCACAGTCTTCTATGCATTTCGTGCTGACAGTAACACATTCTTCTGTGTAATAAAAAGTTCCATTCCACTGGAGTAAGGGGAGGGGAGGTAGCAGCTGGCACGGGGCAGAAAGCATAAATACAGGTGGATTATTTTATCTTACATACTTTACTAACAATACAAAATAAAAATAAAAAAAGATGAATGTACCTGAACAAGGACACGGTAACAGAGCTTGGCATGTACCAAGGATTTTGCAACCCAACGAGCAGCATAGGCAGCAGAACGATCCACTTTAGTATAGTCTTTCCCTGAAAATGCTCCACCACCATGAGCACCCCATCCTCCATAAGTGTCTACTATAATCTTCCGGCCAGTGACTCCAGCATCGCCCTGCAAGTGATCATACAATGTGCCACTGAGATTAATAAAGGTTGTAGTTAAATCACTTACATTTATGACTATTGATTTTTCTTGCTATTGATGGAAAGTATTGTATTTTGGGAAAAATATCGATATGGTTAATTAAAGTCCATGTTTTAGGTCAAAGTGAGGGTGGACTTAACTGCTGCATAATTAAATCCCATTAAATGGTAGCTGCATATGTTACATTTTTTCAGGCTTTTGCCTTACTTATATCTAGTAATCCTGCTAGTAATTTCCTATCATGGGGTAAGACCACCAACCCAAGATAGAGGACCTGATTTATCAAAGCTGTCCAAGGCTGGAGAGGATACACTTTCATCAGTGACCCTAGGTAAGCTAGCAAACCTAAAGTCATTTGCTATTTGTTAGCAAAGGGTTTTAATCCTGAACAACATCCATTCCTGATTTCTTGGATTACCATGTTCCCTGATAAAAGTGTATCCTCTCCAGTCTTAAAGAGCTTTAAAAAATCAGACCAAGTGTAACTATGGAAAACAATTTAGTATAGAATAGGAAAGGAAGACAGCAGAATAATTCTCCTCTTCTTCATAACATGGGGTGAGGTCCTTGGTAGTCTATGGAAAATGGAAGGCAAATGCTAACTGATAACAGTACATCAGAAGCAAGGTCTACATGACTTTGAGCTTAACATTTTTTTAAGATATTGAGAATTATCAAATAGATATTAGATAAAAAATGCTTTTGATGGTAAATTTTATAGAACAAAAATTATCATATGCCACTTAGAATCTGGAACATAAAAATGCCTAAAAGCGATATGTGAAGTAGCTATTACAAGAGGTCACCTGGGGGCCACCGATGACAAAACGTCCACTAGGCTGTAGGTGGTAGATAGTGTTCTCATCAAGATACTTGGCAGGGACAACAGCCTTTATAACCTTTTCCTTTAGGGCCTCCCTCATATCAGACAGAGAGATGGTTTCATCGTGTTGTACTGATATTACAATGGTGTGTACACGGACAGGAATAACAGCTCCATTCTTCTGGATATACTTCACTGTCACCTAGAAGACAAACACAAATTTAGAAGTGGCCCCTATATAGTGAACCATATTGTTGCCCACTATGTTTTCCCAGTGGATAAAGCCTTATTAATCGTATTGATATTCAGTTAGGTGAAAACAGCGTTGTATGCAGTAATAAGAGGAACACAACTGGATTAGTATGTCTAAGTGTGAAAAAATAATATCTAACCTGTACAATAATATACTTTCACAAAAGCTGCACTTTTTTATATGCAATAGAAATGCCCTATTAGTTGTAAATTAAAATGTTGCAGCATTATAATTCAAAAACATATCACAGAAGCTAATATTCACAATAAAGAGCTATGATCAGGGCTTAGGTCTGCTATGATCTAGATCTTTTTTTAACATATCAGTATACCAATTAAATCCTAATAATTGTAAAATCAAATAAATTCATGAAATTGTAAAAGATTAAAATTCTCTATGCAGTTAGTATTCCAATAATATCATGAAAAATGTGATGCAAGCTGAATAGACGACAAAAGACAGAAGAGGGTGCATTTAATCAGTAACCATAAAATTCCACGGTGTGTCTGTACATCTACACTTCCTCAGGAGCTGACATTTTTTATTTTTTCATTAAGAAGATATTCACCAAGATATTCATAAAGCTAAATTTGTGCATACGTAAGCAGTGATTTCTAGGTAGCTAGTAATTTGAGACAGAGAAATCCTTATAATTTTCTCAATACATGTTTTTTGGATAGCCTCTGAACTAAAGCATTTCATATATTTACAGTAAGTACTGCAAGCACTGATTAAGCACAAAATTACAAGCAACAATTAGAATCCGAAAAGTGTCATAAACCAAGACAACTAAATATCCATGTAATAAAATTAGATTATAAAGCCGTGAACCGGCACAAGTTCTAATCTTTACGCTGGGCCTCATTAAACAAACTTTTTGCTTTGGGAAGTAAATATTATTCACTGACGAAATAAGAACACATTTCACTTTCCAAGCAGATCATGCAAATTTGGATAAGTTCCATTGTGTTACATGGCCTTTAGACATGCCTGAAGTTATGGGTAACAGCTGAATGGTGTATGTTTACTCTTCAAGGAAACCAAAATATTCACTGCGGTAACAGATGTATTCAGCTTACAGGGAGAGTACACATTGCCTATGTATAGGCTGTCACATCTCACAGGGAATTTTTCACACAGCCAATACTACAGATAAACTGACACTGGCATATAATGTAGTAGTAGTAATGAGGATGTGTTTTGGATAACGCAAAAATATAAATTAATGAAAAGTGGAACAAGAATTCACAGTGAATACAGACTATACATTTGTAGATTCCGCAATTCAAAGATAAAACATATATACCCATCACATATAAAGCATGGCATTTACTTTTGCATTTGTTGTGTACTTTATTATCAATTTATGTTTTAGTGCAGAAAAACTTTTAGGGAATTGTTTAGATGTCTAGTTTTGGCCTTTTTAACCAAACTCCTAGAAAACAACTGATTTTCAAGGCACAATTGACATTGTTCATTCTTTCTGTGATTTGCCTAGTTACAATTTTTTTTAGGCTTTAGTTCCACTTTAAAGAGGAGGCAGTTATAAAATTAGTTTAACTCTTCTAGTATGTAAAGGTAATTCTAGCAAACATGATCATTTACTGTTTGGTGGATAATATAGAATAGAATATAGAATATATTAAACTGAAACTTTCTTATATCTCTTAAGGACTCCAGCACTGGGTTCATGGCGCTTTTCTTACATATAGCTAGACAGGATGAAAAAAGTCTATTAAGTTCAACAAAAGTAAAACTGACCCCTAATGAGCATAATCCACCAGTTCATAAATGTAATCTATTAGTAATGTAACAGCATGTCTGGTAACATTAGTAGATCTTGTCCCTACAAAGGTAAAGTAGAAAACAAGTGACCTGGAGCATAACATTCTGTGAAATATTAGTTTTAGATAAAGTAACAATTTAATCCTAAATGATTGCATATGATACAAAGTGGGCTTCCTATGTAAAACTGGATAAAAGTAATTGTCATATCAAATGTATAAAGGTAGGTGTTAGTCTGTAGATTATAACTTGAAAGGCTGAAACAATGAAAAGTGGGGTTTGATTGCTTGCAGTGTTTAACTACCTAGCTCTTTTTAAAATTATTTTTAAATTATAAAGAGGTGAAAAATGCAAGAAGCACCTGAGTTTTTGAATCTGGTCTGAGCCATGGCAGCTCTCCATTACGCCTTAATTCTGCTAGTTTTGCATTTAGCTTGTGGGCAAGGACAATAGTAAGTGGCATACACTCTTCTGTTTCATCTGTTGCATAGCCGAACATCAAACCCTATAAAAGTAAACACAAAATTTAAACATTTTTAATTACAAAAATGAATTTTGGATTTTCACTTACATCTTTAATACAATTGTTGTATGTAATTCTAACAGCCTAACAGGTATACATAGTACAGCAAGGCCAACACAAGTTACTTGGTGGTGAAGTGTATTTCACCTCTGCAGACATAAAGTTGTACCCTGAGCTAGAACAATTGATAAGGATCATGGTGTGGCCCAATGATGACATCAAAAAACATACATGGCACCAATAGTGTCTCTTCTGGAAGAGTAGATCATTAATTCTTCTAAACCTCCATTTTCCCTAAATATCAAGAGGTAGTATTGGTTCTTGTGTATTTTTGAAAGTAACATGGATAATAAAGCATAGGGGCCCATATACAAAACTTGCCAATGGACTTTGCGGTGTGCTGCCAAAATGCAACATGCACCTTTTTTGGTTAATTATTGGGCTTTCTTGAAAGCACACATCATAACTGGTAGTATGACATGCATGAATGTGTGAATGAGTCCTCAATTGTTATTTTAGATAACAGCACTTACAGGTGATTTGAAACAAAAAAAGAACATTGGACAATTCAGGCTTCTTAAAGGATTAAGAACTATTTAATTAAACTTACTATTAAATCAGCAATATATACACTATAGTACCTGATCACCAGCTCCAATTTCTTCTTCTGCACGATCTAAATGTACCCCTTGAGCAATATCTGGAGACTGCTGTTCCAGAGCTACCAACACATTGCATGTCTTATAGTCAAAACCTGCCATATAAAAAAACAATGTTAACGGATTCATTAAACAAAATATCCTTGAGTGGTTTTATTCTAGTATAAATACATAAAGAATGTCTGTATTAACTAAGGATAAATATGTTAAGAAAGTTGGGGTTGTAAATATTTAGTTCTAACCTTTTTCAGAATCATCATATCCAATGTATTTGATGGTGTCACGAACCACTTTCTGGTAATCAACAATAGCCCGAGATGTAATTTCGCCACAGAGCAATACCATTCCAGTTTTGCATACTGTCTCTGAAACATAAAGCATCACATTTAATTTTTCCAAAATGCCTATTATGTGGAGTTTATGCAATAGATGTTACAATCAGAAGCCGTAACAACATGGTTTTGGCAAACAATCAATAAACAACAAAATAAAATAGTACAAAAATTAAAATTGTAAATTATGGTACAACTTCCACTTTCTTTAACCATGAAGATATAGGGATGGGGACATCTTTAAAGTAAACCTTACAAACATTGGCCATGAGGTGAAGGGGCATCTTGTGGTAGCCCTAATCTTGACTATTTCAGGGGTGATATTTGCATACAGTTTTAGTTGACTGTAAAGGCGTCTACAAGTCATTTTAAAAAGTACTAAAGGTGTATTGCAATTATAGATTTTTATCATATGATTAGACCAAATTGGCCAATTTGTTGACAGGTTCATTTAAAATGTTAACAATTTTCTCCTTGCAACAAATGTATATTTAGTTTAAAACTATATTTTTCATTCTGCTTGGCCAGTCAAAATAGCTAACAATTAGAATTAAACTTTGGGAAATGTACTATCATACTAATAATCATCATACTAACTATCAATCAGTCATACTAACTATCATTCTAATAATGGGACTACTTACCACAAGCAACCTTGGCATCAGGATCTTGTTGTAGATGAGCATCTAGAACAGCATCACTTATCTGATCACAGATCTTGTCTGCAGGAAGAAATTGTGATATGGAGTATACAACAACAGTAATTTGGTAATCAAAATGCAGTTTAAGTTAATTCAGAAGCAATATTTTCTGGTGTCATAGGAAGTTTATATCATGTCAACTACCTCTGATAACCATCAGTCAATAAAAACGCTGATTTTGTGTACCCTGAGAATATTTGATCAGTAGTATGGATGTGGTAATGCCATACTGCCATACATACCAGCCAGTAGAGTTTGAGCAGAGTACAAGCAGGTGCAACCCAATAGTTTTGTTCATAATTAATTCTCTCATCTACAGCATTGCAATGTCAATTGTGCACAATGCCCACATTTTTTTATCATTTGTGCCTTAAAAATTCCTAGCAAGTCTTTGCAAGGCACACTACATTTGGGAGCTCTTAAAAGCTTGATGCTTCACTGCAGAAACTACTGATCATATACAATTGGCTGTAAGCTTGTTTTCATTAAAAATAGCTATCATCAGGGAGAGGAATCACCCAAAAAATGAGAACGTTCAGACAATGGTGATGTTATCTTTGCTGGGTGGTGTTATGGGCTGCTGCTCACTTTCTGAAGATCTACTTGAAGTTAGCTTGAATTGTGCTAATGTCCATGTAGCACAGACATGAATGTTGAATATTTGGGCTGAATTTATATTAGGCCTGAATCTAAACAGCAAAACTACTCATATTGTGTTGCCTTTATCCAATTTTTTTAAATTTACTATATGTACCATCATTAATACAACAAATGTTTCAAACAAACCATCAATATAGCGTTTGTTTGTAGCTTATACAAGATGAACTCCAATAAACCGATCAATCTACACACTAAGTAATACCAATATTTACAAAAGCATTGTCAAATAGGCTTTACCTATTTTCTCTTGTGTAAACATCGTAGGGTTATAATTAAGTATTCCACATTACAAGCAACTATCAAAAAGGAAAGCCATTCTTTTCAGAAAAAAATGTATGTAAAAAGTGAGTAATGATTAATTGCATTAGCATTAGTCAGAAATCAAAATATATTTTTATAACATTTTAATGGAAAGCGTAACACAGAGCAAATAAACTCATGTAAACCGTTTTTTATGTGAAGGTTATCATAACGGCATGATAACAGGGACTATTCCACCTAGTCAGTAGCAGTAATGAGGTCTGATGCAAGATATAGCTTGTGTAACTATGTTGCTTTCTATTTGTGATGTTCATACTGTGTTTAATTATGCTCCAAGATGTTCATGAATGCAAGAATCACAATGTTAAGCGGTTGGCAGCAGAAACAATTATAATTTAGTAGATTGTGGACATTCTACAAGCCTTCATTAGATCAGCCTGAAATAGTACAGATGCACCATCATACAATAGAAATGAAAAATAAAGTTAAAAATTATAAACTTTATATATATTACATATATATAGATAGATAGTTTTATCTATATATATATATATATATATATATATATCTCAACAACATTAATGTGCCTATTAAAATATTCGAATAGCAAAGGGTGCACTTCAACTTCAGAACAGTCCAGCAATCATGGAGACTGCAATACCAAAATATTGTAATGCGCAACACACAACTATTGGTGAGTGATTACGAATTTTTGAATATAATGGTACATTTTTAGCTTTCTTAGGTTTCTTGCTATTGATGGTTGGGTTATTTCAAGGTATAGGCCATTTTTTGGATATAGTACACAATGCCAAAACCTCATTTATATGATAAATCCATTTATAGGGTAGACCTTATTTGTAACAATTATGCAAATCATTGCAAATAAAATCCAATATTTTATGGTTCGTATTCTCTTTTTAGTAAGGATGACTTTATTATGTGTATTCTTTCCTCGAACACAGGTGCTCTAAGATAACATAAATGAAGTTGACTCAGGTGACTTTTTTCCCTAGATTGCCATGACCTAGTGCCAGCTTTTCTTGCATGGAAAGTTTCTGTGAAAGTGGTGGCGAGCCTACACTATTTATAAACCCATCTCTTTTTACAAAGCCTGCCTTGCATACAGTGGTCACTATGAACAAAAACAGTAACATATTCATTTAAATTTTATTGGCTGGTCACCAGAAGACACAATTAAAATAAATAACTTATTATTATTTTTATTTTTTGTTTTTGAGGAGGGTGTTAGGCTTACTACAGGAATCATTACAGGGGATCTAGAATCATCTGAAGCTAAATAAAGAACTTTTTGTACCAGTAGGAACACAATTTGTACAATGTGTTTTTTGGACATTACGAATAATATGCAAGCATTTTCACCTGATAAATTCAATCAACCTTTTTATTTGATTTGGGTTATACTTATTTATAAGCTTACTATGCTATGCCTAATGGCTTTGCTAAAAGGAAGCCCACTATATATTGTAACCTCAGACAGAATTGCTCCTTCTTTCCACCCACTCAAATCTTATTGAGAATCCTATTATTATGACTGCATTCAGAGAGGTATAGTGTGAGACAGCCTAAAAGCTTCCACTTAGCTCTTTTTTTGTAAAATCTATAATATTTTGTGACACATTCATTGTGTACATAAGGTTGATCTATCACTAAATTGTTTACTATTTTTTTAAAAAATGGTGAAGCCCCTTCTCCTTTTGCGGTGATAAAGACAGAATGAGAGCGCAGAGCCTTCTCCAGGAGTTTAGTTCCACTTTAATGTAATATTTGTCTAACTAAGCTTTATTATGGTTATAGCATAGTAATATAGTTACAATGTAGTTATTCTGCATTATATATAAACTTTTAAACTAATAAATAAAAAGTCAATCACACATTGAAGACTCCCTACAAAAATGTAGGTCCTCTATGTAGCCACTCATCCTTTTTAGTGGGATGAGGAGAATGGTATGTTACCCGCTCATAGTACATGCCTCTCAGGTTCAGGTTGACGAGTACCAAGTCTTTACCAAAGCCAATGTATTTACCAATGGACTTATGTGGCAGGAAACCCCAGTATGACTACCTAGCTCAGAGGTGTCCAATTTTAAGAATTTACTTGTTCATACAAATCTAAATTAAATGATGTCTGCTAGAATTACTACATATGTGTGCGGATCCTGGTCCTTAGAGCCTGGAGTTGGACAGCCCTGGCCTAGAAGAACAACCACAGACAAGGATACAGGAAAAGGCAGAGGGGATGATTTATTAAAGCTCTCCAAAGCTGGAGAGAATACACTTTCATCAGTGAAGCTGGGTGATCCAGCAAACCTGGAATGGATTTCTTCAAAGTTATTTGTCATTTGCTAGCACATATTGTGAATCCTGGACCAGATCCATTCCAGGTTTGCCAGATCAACCAGCTTCACTGATCAAAGTGTATCCTCTCCAGCCTCGGAGAGCTTTAATAAATCAGGCCCAGAGTGTAGAAGACAGCTGTGAACTGGTAAGAGATGTGATCAGAAGAATAGGATACATAGATGGACAGTAAGGGAGCTGAAACCAATATAGACAACAGAATCAGTAGCTAAAGCCAATGTAGGCCAAGTCAGGATATATAAAAAAGAAATGCTGAGCCAAAATAGCTAGAAATAGACAGAGACTGAACTGCAATAGCCTGCAAAGTCAAATTTAGACCAATGCACCAGGTCAAGTTAGTAGGACAGAAAACCTAAATAGCCACAAACACAGAACATTAAAAACACAAGTATAAGAGGGCAGAAACAGACTGATAAAATAAACCAGAACAAAAGTACTGGAATTGGGACTTGAAATGCCAGATTATACTTGGAGAATCTCAAAGATTGGTCTGCCATGTAGCTTCTTCTTCCATTACAAAGAAAAGAATGTAATTGCTTGTAGTTAACATGTATGTAATCCTGAAAAATGAATTTATCCTCTTTGCTCCCTTTTTGTCTGTCAAATTTACAGTTTAAATAGTTTTGTTATACAGTTGACAATCGAAAATCCGGCCATCGATAATCCAGTTACTTCAGTTTTCAGGCATGAATTTCAGATTGCTTTTTTAATACAGGGACTGTATTACACTGTTTGGCCACTTATGTTTTGATAGCGCTGTTCTGCAGAAATAGCTGTTAGGTCATGCTTGCTACACTAAATACACGTTAAGATGTCCCTGCTGCCTGCTCCCGGGAACTGTGCCAGATGTCCCCGGGTGCTGCGAGAGGAAGGCTGCCTGTGTGTGGAGGTGAGTACAACCTTCAAAAATCCAGAATTTTCAAAAGTTTGGCACTCCTCAGGTCCTAAGGTTGCCAGATCTTTGAATGTCGACTGTATCCTACCAGAAAGTGCTCCTCCACTATGTCCTATGGATGCTTATATAAGTAGTGTTACCAGCCCTGTACAGGGTGTTCTGTAGTCCTTTTATCATGTAGTCCTAACACACTTTCTGTCCTATGGTGACAATGTTGCCACTTAATAGATACAGCAGAGAGTGAGGGTTGCCATACTGGGACAAAAATGTGTGACAGGCAGGATACCAGATGAAAAATCAGGAAGAAAGAATGAATAAAGAAAAATAATGCATCTATTAGAAAATCAATTTTCCATTAATACAATTAGACTGGCATTGTTATTTAATTATTTTTTTTAAATTATTCACACACATATATATATATATATATATATATATATATATATATATATATATATTTCCCAATGTGTTTTTTTTTTTTTTAGATCATTTCTACAAAGTACTTGTGGAAGATCTCTTTTATCTTTCCATAGGGCAGAAAAAACTGCTTGTTTGTGTATATTTTAACTTGTGGCCTTCACTTTAGAAGTGAGTTGGTACATTTTGTTTGCTTTTTGATTCAAAATCAGGATTGTTTACTATCTTTGATAAGACACCTACGTGCAAGACCTTTGTGTCCAGTAGTGTACATTCTTCACAGAAGTAGCACATTAAACTGCTGAAGCACACAATAAACAAGGCAAAAGAGTTCAGAAAAGTTAACGTATATTGATCTGTAGTAAACTAAATACATAGAAGGAACATATTAAGCTTACTATGTAAGTGATATGATTTACAGTGCACCAATCATGTTTGCTCCTGGTATGCTCAGAGTCAGGTGATAAGGTCAATTCCTAACCTATCCAAGCTGAGTATTGAGAATTACTAGATGATTTTTTAATATTACTATTATTATATCACTAGTTGAAGTAATTATGGATGTGTGTGGTGATTAGAACAAAATGATTGAGTCCAAAAATCACTTTTATTTTACAAATGTTGGTTGGGCATTTTTAGACCCCACCAAAAAAAATGTAGGTTGTATGGAGTTTAACATATGTACCATTAACAGTTCAGCAACCACCATATGCAATAAAAAAAATCTAACAGTACCAAACACTTTTTGGAATACAGTGGACATATTACTAACAAAACATTATTTACTACTTATAATGTACAAAAATGGGTTGATCAGTGTATGACACAAAAAATATGCTTAACAAGAAACCCTAATTAGCATTAAAGTGTCTCCTTAAGAAATTGACATGGTACATGGTTTAACTCTTGGTATGTGTCCCCCTGAAATTTCTAGGGATCTAGTCACTGGATGATTCTCACTGCTGAGTCCCTAGAAAGGCAATGACCTTGAGTTTCAGGTTACCCAAAGAAATTCACAGCTTGAATTTGAATGGATAGTAAAACTATTACACCAACAGTGACAGCCTGCAGCCTTGATGCAAAACTGGATGACTCTATGGCTTCAAGCTGTGTATGATGAACTCTAACACTATTATCTGCAGTGATAAGATAACCTCTTTTTTTATAGTTGTCCTTTTACTACTGCAGCTATTCCTAAAGCTGTGTACACACTTGCAATAATTATTGTTCGAAACAAACGACTAAGAACCGATCAATCGAGAATCGTTAACAAAAAAGATGCACAATGACTGACCAAAACACAGACGAACGAGGATTATCACTGGAAATGAACGACTGTCCCGGCGGATCCGATTGATCGACGATCATTCACTATCTATCGTGTATACGGTCATTCAGTGATCGTGAATGTTCTGAGCATGCGCGATGAGTGAACGTTCCTTACAGGTGCTTCACTGTGTCCATCTAGCTATACAAGATAGATATATATTTATACATATATATATATATATATATATATATATATATATATGTGTGTATGTGTGTGTACGTGTATATATATGTGTATATATATATATGTGTTAGTTCGTATGACCGATCTTTCGTACACACTATACAAATTTTGCGCCTATTTTACAGTACATCATTTCCTCTGGTGCACGTCATTTTCTGTATTGTTCAAACGATCGCATCTACCATGTGTACAATATAGTTGAACGATCATATTGTTATTTCCATGTACAGACTCAGCACTATACGATCGCTCAACGATATCATTAATGATCGTTGATCGTTCGTTTTTGAACATCAATTATTGAAGGTGTGTACGTAGCTTAAGAAGGATAGTTTACCAACAACATATACTTTTTATTGGCAAATCAAATCCATTTAAAGAACAATGAAAATTCCCTTCTGTAGGCAAAGATGAAGATTTTTGTCTTCACCTTCCCCAACTTTTCTTCTTTCTTTTAATATCTATTGCTAACACAATATCATATAGTACTGTTCTTGTCTTTGTAAGAGTAGAAGTAAACTTCTTGTCAACCTATAACAATCTGCTGTGGCCCTTTTAACAAAAAAGTATTTTGTTCACAGACCTGCTTCCCTTGACATGTTTCTGTTTTTCGACTGTAAATTCTGGAGCAATCTTTCCCAACCTTTATAATATTCAGGAACCTTAAAACTATGTCAGGTTTTAGAAAACCAATATGGATCACCTAGAACAGTGGGAGCTAGAACTGTCAAATAGTAATAGCAACCAGACTTTTTTAAGAATGTTTTACAACCACCCACAGAAAGAGTTCATCTTTTTCATCTTTTTTTTTTTTGAAGAAGAAGACTGATGGTTTGTCTTAGTACACCAGATGACAGGGTCAACAGTTTATATCCTATCAAAAAATGGAAACTAAAAGCAAAAAATCAAACGATAACACAGCTCAAAAAAAAAAAACATTTTTCACTTGCCAAGGGATTTTCAATATATTTCAATATATTTATTTCAGGTCTGCTGATTTCAGAAATAACATTAGTTTCATGATTGTTATTGTTGTGCCATGAATGTAAAAGGTTTCAATCATTACAAAAAAAACAAGTGGGAGTACCCCGATTTGGAATCGTCAAGACAACCTGTGCCACATGGTGCTGATGTTCCCATACCAGTGTTCAGAACACTCCCGGATTCCTGTATCCGACATGGAGTTTATACAAGGTCTGGAGTGTATACCAGGAGTTAGCAGTGGAAGTGAATATGAAGAAGGTGTTTCATCAAACCAGCAGTTCTCCCAAGAAGAGCTCAATGATTTAATACGTGGCCTAAGTCTGTCTAAACAAGCATCTGAACTTTTAGCATCCAGGCTGAAAGAAAAGAACTGTCTGAGACCGGAAGTTAAAATAAAGGTTTATAGGGGAGGTGACACTCCTACCATATTTCAGTGAAGACAGAGACTTTGTGTACTGTTGTAACATCCCTGGACTACTAGCCCATATGGGAGCACTAGAATACCGAGCAGAAGACTGGTGGCTTTTCATAGACAGTTCCACTCGAAGTTTGAAATCTGTTTTACTGCATAATGGCAACTGCTGTGCATCAATTCCAATTGGTCACAAGAAGAATATGAAAACATCAAAATGGTCTTACAAAAGATTGATTTTAAAATGATGAACTTCCTACTTGAACAGCAAAGTTGATACACAAAGTACCCATGTTTCATCTGCTTGTGGGACAGTAGAGCAAAGCAAGATCACTGGAAAAAAGTGACATGGCCTCCAAGTGAAAACATGAAAAAATGTGCAGCGAACATCATTACCAAGCCAATGGTTGACAAAGAAAAAGTCATTCTCCCTCTACTACACATAAAGTTGGGATTAAATAAGCAATTTGTTAGAGCTCTAAACAAGGATGGTAATTGCTTCAAATACATTTGCAGAGTCTTCCCTAGATTGAATACTGAAAAATTTAAAACAGGCATCTTTGATGGACCCCAGATTTCACAACTTACATGACTGATACTGAATCTTCTGCCTGGCACAGCTAATTCATGGTTGTCAAGAATTTCTAGGGTAACCATAAAGCACAAAAACATGGTACAAACTGGTACAAAACTTGCTTTAAAACTTTAAAAATTTGGGTGCTACTATGAGCATAAAGGTACACTATCTCCATAGCCATTTGCAAAAATTTCCAGAAAACCTGGGCGAGGAACAAGGGGAGAGGTTCAATCAAGATATAAAGGTGATGGAAGAAAGGTATCAGGGCAGATGGGATAGACACATGATGGCAGACTACTGCTGGAGCCTTCAACATGATTGTCCTGATCATTAGCATAAAAGGAAATCATACAAACTGAGTTTTTCAAAGACTTCTTTGTGATTGTTCTGTAAATCTACTGAATTTAGAATATATTGACATTAAGTATTTCAAAAATTTCATTTTGTGCTACATAGGCATATCTAGTTTAATTTCGCCTAATTTTCATGTTTCATTAGTTTCCAGTGAGGTTATTATTGAGGTCAATATTTCAAAAACTAGAGCCAATCTAGCAAAACCAATACCATATTGGAATCTGTGCATCAAACATTACCTAAAATGGCTTTAATCTGTGTGGCAAGAAAATGTTTGATGACCAGTGTAATTAGAATTGTAGAGTTGCAGATAATGAATATGGGCTCCCGTTGCTGAACTTTTCCATAGTAAACATTATCTGACTGTTATGCAGCACCTAGAACTTTTTGAGCCCCCTATTTTTTTCTGGGCTTACTAGATGAATACTTTTTTGGGTCAGTGACTCAAAAACTGTTGATGTTTGATTAAAGGACAGTCAGGGAAATGACATTTCCAGCAATGACATCCTCCGGATTCATCTCCGGATTCCGCCTTTTAAGCTAATCCATGGGGCTCTGGGAATGCTTTGTCCTTATTTTTTTCCTAGGTTTCTTAATTTGTTTAAGATGTAAAAGTTTTACAAAGTTAAATGTTGGTTTTTGGCTAGAAGTGTACTTTAAATAATAATTTAACTAAATACAATTTTGTAAAATTATTCCAATTGAGGTTCCTTTATATATCCATGGGATTAAATAAGTGAGTACATTTGAGTGAGGACAATAACTCAAATAACTGCAGTGATGCAATGCAATATGTACTGTTGTGCTATGTGTGACCTGTGCCTCTGATACAAACAGCAAAGGAAGCCGTGGCTTTGAAACAAATGTAAGTAAGAAGTTGCAGAAAAGGAGGATCAGTGCAGTGCAATTTAGGAGAGTGGAAGAGTCAATTAGGTTGGCATAGTTTGTACATCTTGTACAAATATAAATCCTGGAATAAAATTAGGACATAGCATTCCCAGAGCCCTCTGGGTTAGCTTAGGAGACAGAGCAACAGAGCAGCTAAAATGACAACTGTTTGTCGGGCTTTTTTATCCCATCTAAGAACAATGATACAAGGATACCAATGCGACAGGTAGCATAGAGCACCAGCTACTGGCTGGATAAAAAAAAACTATGTAATAATAATATATAATACTTTGTATAAACCCAAAGGCTAAAAATGTTTTATTCTTTCAATCCTAATAGAGAAAGAAACAAATGTAGAAATGTGCTGCATTTACTTCCTGCAAGGAAAAACAATACAGCATGTTTCATAGCTTCTGATTTGCCACTGTCAGCTGTCATAAAGAAGTGCTCAGTGTGTAGCACAGAAGCGGCTGCTCACCCTCAATCAAAGTAGGTTGAGAATAAAAAATGATAATTGGTACCAATTCCCAGGCCGGGGAAAATGTGTATAGGCTGCAAATGCTGAAATCAATTTAAAAAGCAATTAGGAGGACAAAACTTACCCATGCAGACCCCCAAACAAATCACACATAAGTAGGGTCAAAAATGTAATTTTATTCTATTTATGGAGGAGGATAATAACTATTTCTTAGTAAAAATCGCTATCGATATCTAACTGCTTAAAGATTCCAACTAAATATTTATTGTCCAACATCTGAATAACTGAACACTTGATACTGCAAAGTCTTTGTGGCATTAGAGTTCACTGGTGACATGGATGAATTGCTACTAGGAATTCCACATGCCATTCACAGGAGTTTGAAGAAGACATTATTGGGCAGCAAGCCAAGGGTTGAAGTGTCATAGTTAATTACAGCTCTCAAAATGCATACGTTATGGATATAGTAGATATTTATGTACACACACGTGGAGTTTCCACTGCACTAATGTCTGATTCATAAATTAAACACTTGTAATGCAATGCTGTACCAGCATGTACATTATTAAAATTTGGCAAGACTGTAGATTCAGGTACTACATTAAAATATACTTATTAGTAAAATACATTTTTTTTATATGTAGTTAAAGAGAATATCAATAAATGTTTGATTCCGTTTTCATTTTCTATTTAAGTAAATGTACATTTTTAATTTATAACATAATTCCAATGTAAAATATTTTGCTACTAGCTATATGTATATCACCTGTATACCTATTAATACTTAGTTCATTTAAAAAAAACACCAGCTTACCAGGATGTCCTTCTCCAACAGATTCTGATGTGAACATGAAAGCTCCAACATCTTCCACTGGGTGGTCATTCAAACCATCTACTGGTCCATTCATGATGCAGTGTTAAATAAAACAGTTTGAAGTTGGAATAAGAAATCAGTTCCTGTGCCCAATGTGCAGAGCTGAAAGCTGAGAGCTGTTTTTTTTTTACCCAGTAAGGCTGCAAGATCTTGTTGCTGCTGGTGGCGGTTGACTGTGTGAGTTTAAGATTGTACACGCCTCTCTGTGTGTCACAGCTTACTTTGAGCTGTCAGTCAGACAAGCTCTCCTTTATATGGGAAGCAAAAGTTTTTTATTGACCATGTGGAAGGAATGGAACAAACATTTGCTTGGCCAGCAAGCACACTTTAGCTTTGCTTTAGCTTGTTTGTACGTCCACGCAATAACAAGTGTAGCAATGATCAAAGAAATGTTCTAGTATCTCAATTTAAATACTGAGAGAAATATAAATACTCTTACTGCTGAGGTATCTGTGAAATTACCCGGCTGTTGTGTTTGTCCAATGGTTTTAATATTTTCACTTGCGGTGACCTAGTTCAAGCATGTTGATCAGGAAATCGTTTCATAAAGTCAGCATTGGTAGACTACATATGTCTTCAATAAAGTTCTTTAGGTTGATATATCAAATATATACTAACCATGGGTTATAACACAAAAATGAGCGATATTAACATAAAGGTGTATTTCCACTTCAACTATGCATACCCACCCACCTTAGCTCTCCTTAATGTATAATACAATGCCATGTAATATAGCAAAGAATACAGAGGTAAAGAGAATATGTATGTGATATCCAAAACAGATTTTTTGAGTCATATTGAATACAATAACTCCAAAGACAGCGTTAAGAACAAATAAAAAAGTAAGTTATGTATGTTATGTATGTCTACCAATATTAACCTTTTCCCTGGATACTAAGGATAGTTAAGGTTGACTGAAATACAGATAGATGAATGGTAATATTAATAATGATGTAGAAGGCCTATAGGGTCACAGTTCTGGAGCTATGCCAAATCCTGGCTGTAAGTTCCTCTAGCCTCCTAACTTCTAAGATAGGCTTGATAAACATAATATTTAAAAGATGGGAAACCAGTTTCTAGATTTATGCAATAGATTTCCTGCAGTTGGCAGAATATTTGAAGTTTTTAAGAATGATGGAATAAAGATGAAATAGGTTATCCTAGTAATAATGTAGGAAGACCCAGTCTATGCATTTGAAAGGGAAGCCGTTTTTTTATACAGAGAAGATATACGAAGGGAATGGGTATGCAATATGTCTCCAGGTGTCATAAAACTTAGAAAATGCTAATAGCCTCTGATGAACCCTGAGCTTTATTCAGAAACTCATTTATTATTATTATTATTATTACATTTATACCATTCTGTGTAAAGCAGTCATTGGCCAATATGTAGCCAGATCATTATGGTGAGCATTTTGAGACCAAGAAGTCTCCTAGGCCTCAGGAAAGCTTGGAAACCATATTTAGCCTGTTCTGGTGAACCATAAGTCCCAGACATGCCTAGTTTGGTCTCTGTGAACTCTGTATTTTGTGGTAAAGAATAATGGGAGTTGGCATTTCATAAAACCTGAACCTATTGAATTATTAATATTGCTAACATCTGTGCATCCTGGGTGTGTCCTTAGAGCATCATAATCCTCTTGGACAGCCCACACCCTGCTGTCATTGAATTGTTGTATTAGTCCCACTTCTGGGGTTGGTATACAAAAGCCATGTAACCCTAGCAAAGGAAGCTCTCACTGACACCACTTCTTGCTAAGGATAATAGACCTGACACACTGAGCACTGCAGGGAGCCCAGTGACTCCGACTAATAACTTGGACTTTACACAGCAACCTGCTTTTTATTTTTCTGTATTTGTTGATGCACTGTGTTTTGTTATGTTTTTACTTATTAAACACTATAAAAAGTGTATAAAAAGTGAATTTCTGAATGCGCTAAGTAAAAATAGTATAACTTGCTAACCCAAAAACGCTACTATAAATTTGATTGCTGAGACATCCCTGTCTGAAGTGGCAGCGGGTGACAAAGACAGTATTAAAGAAGCAGAATCATAACTGCGGTTGTCAAGGGCAATGGTACATGCTCCCATCTATGAATGTGGTGGCAGTCTGTGATGGTGTGTTTGGCAAGGGGTAACTGAGTGGTTAACCTTGCCCCGTGATGGGCCCTCTCAGCCTCCTGGTGCGTGGACTGTTGCTGAGTGTGCTGGAAAGACTATGTACAGGGGTGCGGACTGAGAGAGACTGAGAATGAGTGTCAGGGCATCTTATTCACCAGGATTGGTAGCTGAGGAGTTTGGATTCATGAACAAGGTGTTGACTCAGCATGGGTTTGCGGCCTGGTGAAAATGTTTTTGTGTATGTTGTGGCTTGGCATTCCATCCTAGGCTTTCTGTGTAAGCATTGTAATTTGCCTGTGCACATGAATATGCATCTGTGTGTTGAATGGCGCAAAATGGTCCTTTTATGCCTGCCATTTCCCAATGTCCAGTGCTGTATGATTCAATCCCTGTTTACCATTGCTGCTCTGAGTTATTTGACCTCAGCTTGCCTGACCCCTGTGCTGTCTGACACACAGTTGGTGATCTTAGCTTGCCCAGTGACTCTACTGCCTGATCCTCCATTGCTTACTGCAACTTGCCACTAGCCAGAGATAAGGACAAGGAAAAGCCATCTATCTCCTTTCAATTTCCATTCATTTCCGTTTAGGTTTTCTGACTATTGACTTGAAAACCAACTAATCTACATTTACAGCCTCCTTTTTTTCCATGTGTTTTTCTCTTCACCACTGGCAGCATCTGCACATTTAGTTCATATATACTTGAACAGAGCGGTCCTCAGTAGTGTTGCTGTTCAAATTAGAACTAATTTCATAATCATGGTACATTAAATTCAACATTACCCAAAGTTGATATCCAGCCAGAAAATTCAGAGAAGGGGTTCTCTAAAAAACATGTTTGGGTCTGGCAGCCTTGTGGGTGTCCTGGTGGATATTTGCATCAAATGTTGTACTCCCCACCCAGACCCTACAATAGGCAAGACAAGCTCCAGCCACATATCACTATGATGGGTGTTAGGGCTGTAGTTTTCACTGCAGCATATCATATGTGGTCTAGGTCTTTTCACAACTTTTCACACAAACAGGTAGCACTTGTTGTCATTGTGATCCATGAGCATGTAGTTTAGATACCTTCAGCTTCCGAATTGAAAACCCAGTCAACTACTGGGTTTCCAAAATGAACATGTAGTTCAGCACAGCTAAGGGGTAGTGACTAAAATCAGCATATTTTTTGCCAAAAATCAATGTTGACTGTGTGACGTTTATCATAATGAACCACACAGTTTATTTAAAACAGTTAAGCTCTTATAGACCTTATTGATACCTACAATAATACTTTGTTCACTCACAGTGTACTCGGTGTACTAACCGTTTTTTTGTCAAAGCTCCCACCTTTCTTAGCATCACAGAAGCTTACCATAGCACCTATACCTTTCACAACAATAAGAACCTAACTAATATTACTAACAAAGGAACTGGGATAGAAATATGCACTATAGAAATACCAAAACAATAAGTCCAAAGCAAAAACTTTATAAGCATTGTAATTGTCAACACTAACTAACCTGTGCCTGGATGCTTCTGCATTGTGATCCAGCATACAAACTAAATGACAGGTGCCCACTGCCTGCCCTATAGCTTCATTCTGTCCAGAGCAGGCATGCCCATACATCAAATATGGTTTGTATGGTTTGGCTGTGGTGAGCAAATACACAAACAGTTGTTTTTCTTTCTCCTTGCTTTCTCCTGACCTTCCTTTGCCTACCACTTCAACTAGTGAGCTGCTTCTACTTGCACTATTCAGTCAAAGGCTGAGGAAATGGTGATGATAAGAAGGCCCCTCCATTGGACAAGCACAACAGCCCAGTAATTTTGCAGATATCTCAGCAGTAACAGTATTCATATTTATCTCACTATAGACTTATATTAATTGAGATAATATTATTTATTTGGTTGTTTTTGTGTGGACAAAAAAGCTAAAGCAAAATATGAGTCTTTTTTAACCTTTTGACTTTTATCAACCCTCAGATATGACTCCTGGTCATGACATTTGACTTCATCTTTTGCCCTGATCATGGCCTGTGATTTGACTTTTTGTTTCACTGTCAACCTCTTGGCTCAGTCCTGCTTTTGTGGGTCCCTGGTCTATAATAATGCTTGCCAAAACACTATGCTCAAGTCCTACTGAGCAAGAAACCCCCTAGGATTCACTTGGATGAGTGATGAAATATTCTCAATACTAGAAGTAACAAGGCCAGTTAAATATAGCTAATTACTACTGGTGTTTTGTGAAAATTTTAGGCAGACCCTGGAACAATATATTTACTCTCACTTCTTACTACATGCCAACATTAACAATTGTATATGCCAAAGAGTGTAGTCAATGGCAAAATCACTAGATACTAGTTATTGTGCGATCTAGGCAATACAAAAATGTTTGCATCTGGGGTTTTGTATGTTGAAAAAACAAAATAAAAAACGCAAAAGTAACCAAATCCTATATTATTACACGGACTGTAGATTAAGGGTCTACAACTAAGGTAACAAAACCAGAAGACTGGTTATTGATACTCATTTTCTTGTAAGATTCTATAAAAATTCCATCTTACTTCCCCAGCATTCTAAACAACATGGCCTGGTTATGGGAAATGTCATTTGTTACATAATGTTTGTTTTTGTTCTTGTTAAATAAAAAAGGTAATTAAACAATTTGGTACGTCATGATCCAAAGTCCGTTATCTGACCAAATGTGCACTCTTTAGCAATGCTGTCCTAAAAAATTGTGTAAAGATACACGATGCCCTAAAATTTTCAATGACTTTAACCACGGGTTAGTTTCAAAATGTCTCTTAATACACACACACTAAAATGTGGTAAAAACACCACATACGTACTACCCAAAAACCATTCATTATAAATTTATTTGAACTGATAAATAACAAATATTAAAAAAAAAACTATAAAAAGAGAAAATAAATTACAAATGAGGGCACTATAGCTAAAAAGAAAAAACAGCTGTTGTTACTGCTTACAAATATTATTATTGTTATTATTATTATTATTATTATTATTATTATTAATAATAATAAACAGGATTTATATAGTGCCAACATATTACACAGTGCTGTATATTAAATAGGGGTTGCAAATGACAGACAAATACAATGACACAGGAGGGGAGGACCCTGCCCCGAACAGCATACAATTTAGGAGGTGGGGGAAGTATCACACAATAGGAGGGGAGATATTTAGTGGTGGGAAGTAATGAGAGTTTTAAAAGACAGAAGAAAATGGGTAGACTAGTTTGAAAAAATGGACCTGGAAATGTTCTGAATATGAGGGGTAAATGGAAGGGGAGAATCAAAAGTGATACCAAGATAACATGCTTGAGGGGAGGGATGATATATGTCAGGGGAAGATTTGGAATGTGAGGGAGGGAAGATGACGAGTTCGGTTTTTCCAGGTTGAGTTTCGGAAATCTGTCAGACATCCATGACAAGATGGCTGACATGCAGCATGGAAACTTATACTGGACTGAAGGAGAAAAGTCAGGGGTGGACAGATAGATTTGAGTGTCATCATCATACAGATGGTACTGTTTCTTGAAAGAAACTTGAAAGGAGCGGACAGACAGATAGGAAGCAAACCAAGAGAGAGCAGTTTTACTGATACCAATGAAGCGCATGATTTGTATTAGAAGGAGGTGATCAACAGTGTCAAAACCAGAAGAAAGATCAAGGAGAAGGAGGAGGGAAAAGCTGCCTTGAGACTTAGCTCTGATGAGGTCATTTGCCACTTTAGTAAAGGCTGTTTCAGTGAAATGGGCAGCTTGAAATCCAGACTGGAGAGGGTCAAGGAAAGAGTTGGGGCTCAGGTAATCAGTGAGTCTTTTGTAGACAAGGTGCTCAAGAAGTTTGTAAACATATGGGAGAAGGGAGATAGGACAGTAGATGGTATGGAGGGGTATTACGAGGGTTTCATCAGGATAGGGAGAATAATAGCATGTTTAAAAGCGGAGGGGTAGATACCAGTAGAAAGGGAGAGGTTGAATAGTTTGGTTAGGGTGGGGGCCAGGGTAGAGGAATGGGCACGGAGTAAATCAGAGGGAATTGGGTCAAGCGGACAGGTAGTAGATGGAGATGACAAGAGAAGAGACTTCATTCACAGTGAAAGGGCTGAGTGAGGCCAGTGATGATTTACAGGTAGAAGGGGTGGTTAAGGTTGGAGTGGCCCATAGAGCAGAGACATCATGTCTGATTTTGTGAATTTTATCTTCAAAGTAGGTGGCAATGTTTTGGGCAGAGAAGGTAGTTGTGGGGGGGGCAGGTGTGGAGTTTAGGAGTCAATTGTTGAGAAGAGGCTGCGTGGGTTGGAAGCATGAGAGGAAATGACAGCAGAGAAATAATTTTGCTTGGTGAGAGTTCAGTGTTAAAGTGTTGTAGTCTGGCTTTTTAGTCCACAAAGTCAGCGCTGAGCCCTCCACTTGCTCTCGGCTGCATGAACAGTCTTTTGTAGATGTTTGGTGTGATTGTTGTGCCAGGGTCGGGGGTTAGCAGGATGGGAGTAGCGGAAGGTGACAGGGGCAAATTTATCCAGAGCCAGAGAAAGAGTGTGGTTGAACTGAGTGGCAACTTTATCTGGAAATGTGATTTTGGAGAGGGTGGGGGTTAGGGATGTAAGGCAGTTTGAGAATAGGTTGTGGTTAAGGTTACGTATATCTCTTTGCCATTGACCAGGTCTGGGATGTGGCAAAGGGGGGCAATAGTTAGATAGGTTAAAGGTAATAAGGTTGTGATCAGAAAGGGGAAAAGGCAAGTTGTCAAGGACGGTGAGGTTGCAAAGTTTGTAAAATACCAGATCTAAAGTATGTCAAGAATACACAAGGAATACACAAGAAGTAGTCCTAAAAAGGACTGTTGGATCTTTAAAACATGGTGGTTGAACCAAGAACCAATAACCCACCACACTGCAATTTCCACACTAAAATCACTATATTGCACAGAACAGCACTGTCTGTCACTCTCCCTTCTCCAACTGAACTGAATTCTCCTACATATTACAGCCCAACTACTGCCCATTGAAACCCTGCTAACCAGAGTCATAGTCTGATTATCATCCAGGGCATAATGCCTGGTATACGTTCCACACTTTCTAAACATTCTCTTACATTAAATTGGCAGAGTATGCTGCAAACTCTGCTCAGTGGAAAATTAAAGTCCATCTCTAGATGAATGTTACTCTACAAGTTGGGATCAGCAGTCCTTAGATTCCAAAAATAAATTATGGTCCCTTTAGAACCTTATTTAATTTTTATACCTGCAGTTCTCCTACCTAAAGTTTCAAACAGTTATATCATCAGACTGGCAATCCAAGTAAAAGAAATTTGTGTTTAAATTAGCAGAAAGTTTTGTAATGCCACTAAGATTAAGAGGTACTGGTAAATATTTATTTAGGTTGTTGGCTGCAGGAACTCTCAAGGGACCCAAACATCTTGGCATGTGCATTCATTGACCCAAACAAAGTCTCTGGAGGAGTGTTCCTGAACACCAATAAGATATCAAAATGTAGCTAAAACATGGGTGGAGAAGTAGAGGCAGTCTCCCATTGGCCAGATAGGTACATGCCCTTCAGCATTGCTAGTTAACCCATTTCCTGCAGTGCCAGCCAATTGTTTTGCTTTTGTGCTATAAGAAAGAACAAGATAAAACAGCTCAGAAAAAAAACAAACAATTTCTACTATTGCTAAAATAAATATGGAAAACAATGCAATTTACCATTTTAAGTATTTTACATCTGAGAGTACTTAGTATTATCATAGAAATTCATACCTTAAAGAGTCTGTGACAAACCTGCTTCTTCACCTGGGTGTTTAAATTACTACTTAGGCATCCTTTTAATGTCATAATATAACTTATCATATAAAACCAATTATTTCCCATTCATGCATCATTGTATATTCTTTTAGAACTGGTGATTTTTGTAACATATTGGTTGTTTGGTCACATAAATGTCTGTAAAATTACTTTCCGCTTTTATTACCTACGTGTTCATGTACTGAGCCACATCCTGCACTTTATATGGAGAAGACTCTGTAATTTAAGTCCAAGAAGTACCCAACCCATATATTGTATACAAAACCAAACTTAACTAACCGCAGAACCGCACAAACTGCACCTTTAATCCTATTACAAATCTTCCACTAACAGAGTGCACCTATTTTCCTGGATCTTTCTACCCCCTTTCCCCTATCTTTCCAATTTTTTCTTGTATTTCTTTATTGCTACATTTCTTTTAAAGGCACTGCTATAAAATATATTGGCTTTAAATGTGTTTATTGATAAAACCTAGTTTTCTGTTTTACATTTAAAAAAAAAAGCCATTTACCTTTACTTCCACAGAGCCCTCGATCTCATGATCCCTCCACATATGGCCATGATTCGGTCCACCCTGTCCTGATATCTTTCTTCATTCCAGCACGGAGGAACCTCCAGGCACCGCCATCTTCTCCCTTCTTCTGCTTATGTCACCGGATCTTGTGCCCATTTCAGGGAAATGCCTTTCTGCAAAATAAGCAGTCTGAAGCCTCCTGGGCCACCGCCACAGGGGTAACTCACCCCAAATCATGTAACTCACTTCCTCCAAGACCAGGTCATCCAGCCTTTGACTGAATAGTGCAAGTAGAAGAAGCACAGTGATGAGTTTACATCTTTGTCATTGTGATTTCTCTTCCTACAGCATGCTTATTGTCAATATATGAACTGATTTGCTTGTTGCATTGCTTCTTTTCTTTCACACGCCAGCTCTGCTATACGGGGACAACAAGAGACTTGTACCAAGGTCACATTCAGTACTTGCTTGAATTTAATGATGCATTTATGGATACAGAGCTGCCTTTTATGTGTGTCTTTTATACCCACCTAGAGTTCAGATTTAACCTAAACTTTACAGTTTTACCATAAAATGTGTCAAAGTGAATTAAATTCACTAAATACTTCAAAATATCATAAAGCACAAGGAAAGATTTATTATCTGTCCGTACTTTTTTTCTAATAGGCATTGGAGAGCCATGTAACCCCATCAATGAAATAATTATATAAGGACTCATCCTTTAGAACTGGCCGATCAAAGTCAAGAAACAAAGATATTCCACTCCTTCGATAAATGTGCTAATAAAGCATAATTTGAGTGAAGCCCCGAGATAACACATCAGCATCAGAAATGCCAACAAGTATTCCAAAGAGAGCTCCAGGCACTCACCCTTCCTGTTTCCTTTGAGATGCGACTGACCGGAAGAACATTGGACCTAAGAGCACCACGGCCAGAAACATGAACAGCTAAGCAAAATTAATGTAGCCTGAGGCATGACTAAAATTCCTGTACCCAACAGCAAAAAAGAGTATTTTAATGCAGGGAGATACTTGGAGGGTTAGAAGACTTTGGATAAATATTCAAAGAGCACATTGGGTTTTTGGACAGAATTCAAACAATCCAGTCTGTATGCTGCTTTCTAAGCTTCAGAGTGTCAAAGGGAAAAAAAAGTCATATTCATATCTTCAAATACTTGCAGGATTATTAAAATAAAGGCAATGCAAAGTTCTGTAAGTCTGGATGCCCACAAATTATCAACCCTCTTTAAGTATTCTGTAATAATTTGCAATTCATTGGCACCTGTAGCCATCAGATGAAAAAAACATATCATAGATGTTTAGAGAATTTGGGAACAGGGTAGTGGACACTGTCTGGTCTGTTCTATTAGGTGGACACATACTGACATATACTTAAACATGACATTTACGTGTGACAGGTGATGATATCACAATGGCAATCTCACAATTAATGGAGCAATAGCCTTTAGATTTATGTTATATTATATATATAATATATAATGTTATATAAAATGTTATTATATATTATATGTTATGCTATCCAAAAGCTTTGTACATTATATTCATTTGAACTAATGCAGAGGATGCCATCAGACAATAAAGAGAAAATAGATACAATGTGGTGTATATTAATATGCCTATGTAATGAAGGAAGTAATTTTTAAGGGCTTGGTCAAAAGTTTTCAATTAATCTGATTTAGGATGACAATGGCTTGGAGGACAACAAGTAAAAAAGAAATACTTCAACCTATTATTCCTAAAATCCCTTTACAACTGCACAATAAAGACCTGGTAGAGTGGATGACCCAACAAAGACCAATTTAAACTTAAACCTTCTCCTGTTTCTCCCAGACACAGTGCTGCATATTTGTGGTGATCCATGAATGGGTTCCCACTACTTCTTCCTATGCCAAAGCCCTCTGCAGAGGCCAACAACAAACAGGAATTGTTTTAGCATTGGGTCAATGTTGTTGAAATAAGACTCAAAATGAAGATATTCCATACACTGATGCCCAATAATCCAAGTGCATAATTGCAATTAAAAAATAAGACAATGAAAATACAATTCCCATGTGGAATGAAAAGAATCAATATATGGCTGGAATTTAGGGAGTTATTGGGGAAAATTAGGTAAAGAGCTGATCTTCTTCTACCTATCATGTGAACAGAGCGTTTATACATATTCAGAACTGCTAAATATTTGTAAAAGAGATCCAGACGGTAAGAATAAAAATCTTACAAGAATAAGATTTCTAAAAATAACAATGTGGTGATAAAACAGGCAAATAAGGGGAAAAATACAAGTATACAATATAATACAATATAATAATGACACTTTGGGAATATAAGCAGGATCCAAAATCAGTCTATTACAGGCTATTACAGGAACCCATATTTTTATTACTAAAGGTGCTCAGACTGTATAATTCCAACTGGATTTTAGGGATCAGTCAGTATCCATTTCTATGAAAGGTTTCACCTTAATTGTGCTGTTGGTGGCTGTGGTGCTAGGGTGTGTATTGTTGATAGGTATGGTGCTGGGGTGGTTGGTGATGATAGAACTACTGCTGAAACAGGTCATCAATCCATCACTGGTTCATGGTATTGAATGCCAATTGTTCCACAGTGGTACAAAGTCTTTCAGGACAATTCCACCCGCCACACTGAAAAATCTGCCCAATAAGACACTTGAGGGTGGACACCTAAACAGCATATTCGGTCAATTCTGACCATACCTCCAGTTTCCTGGCCCAATAATTCATTGTACCGAGTTTAAAATAATCTGGGACTGGGACTTTGGAACATGTTGAATAAAATGATACCATCTGTCCTATATGATCTTCTAACTGCTGCTATCCTTCTGCTTCCCAAGACTGGTGATAGTCAGCTATCATGACCCTACTCAGCCTGGTGCTGCTGCTGAATCTGGGTTGACTTGCTGACATAAAGGCAGGGGTTGGACTAAGTCATCACCCTTCAAGTCCAAGTCAAGTTCCAAGTCATTGACACCAAGTCCCAAGTCACCAAGAATTCTTCCAAGTCAAGTCCCAAGTCAAGTTACTTAATTTATCCCCATTTGTCCCCATATAGAAACAGAGCTCTGATCCTGTTCTTGAGCACAGGATTGCATTCTAAGTCCACTACATTCTAAGTCCACTACATTCTAAGTCCACTGAGTCCTATCTCTTTAGCGAAATGGCACCTTGTACTGTTGTATGCCATCTTTTATAGAGGGCTGAGGTGGCATCAGCATTCCGTAGAGGACAGAGACAAGGGTGCCATTGGAGCTGTATTTGATTGACTCAGATCGTACTTTGGAATTACAAAGGGAAATGGAAAAATCCAGGCCAGAATTGGCTCCAACTGGATCTTTCCTTCCGTCACTATTTATTACTTAACCAAGGTATATACACATGATGAAAATACTCCCAGTTTTAGGCCATTTATAGCAAATACTAAAGGCTTAAAATTTTCTTTAAATGGTTGCAGCCGTTTTCTGATATAGTAAAGCGATAACCTTTTAATTTTGAACATGTTTTAGTATGGGTTACAGTTATTTCCCTGTTTTTAGAATACTTCACTGGATGAGCCCAACCTTCCCTCCTCAGCCAAACTGCTCTCCGTTACCTCCTCATTTGGACTCACACAGCACATCAATGGCCCCACACACATAGCCGGACACACTTTAGACCTGGTATTTTCTAAACTCTGCAACCTCACG
>NC_092867.1:44213573-44274220 GCF_032062135.1 Pyxicephalus adspersus
ATGTGAGATGGGATAGATGGGCTGTAATGGGAGTTAATTATTCTCCCAGTTCTGCGAATTCAGCTCAGACACTTGGACTTTGAGAAGATCACTAAGCTTTTTCAGCCCATATTGTCCATGGAGGATGATATTTACAGGATACTCTAATTTTTTTGTACACTCCATATATATATATTGAACCCCTATATTCAGGTTACCATTTTTGTATATTATGATAAGAAAGAAAAAGACAACATATCCCTTTATATGTTATTAACTTTTTATGATACTGCGAACCACTTGGTGGATAATTCTGTTTTACAATAAAAGTATTAAAAGATAATTAGTAATATTATGAAAATATTAGCTACTATTTACAGTTGTAATAAATTGCTGATTGGTAATAATGCAGAACTTACTGCAGATCATATGTGATTTCCTAAAAATGTTTCAGTTTTTTAAATTCATTTTAATAGGTGAATTTATCGTTAGAATATTCAGTTATACACTGGGCCTGATTTATTAAAGCTCGGCAAGACTGGAGAAGATATACTACCATGGGAAAACCTGTGTGACCCAGCAAACCTGGAATGTATTTCTTAAACATCATTTGATATTAGTTGTCAAGTGTTTTGAGTCCTGGACCAGATCCATTTCAGATTTGTTGGTTCACCCAGGTTCTCCCATGATAGTCTATCTTTTCCAGGCTTTCCAGGGTTAGCAAGTTACACTATTTCTACTTAGAACATTCAGAGTTTCAGTTTACACTTTTTATAGTGTTAAAACATATAAAAACAGTGCATAAACAAATACAGAAAAATATAGACTAATCAAATATTAATAACAAAACAATAGCAACAACATAAAATAAAAAGGGAAAACTGTGAAATAATGCTGTATTAAGTCCAAGTTATTAGTCAGAGTCTCTGGGCTCCCTGCAGTGCTCAATGTGTCAGTGCCGTTGTCCTTAGCAACAAGATGGTATCAGTGAGAGTCTCTGCTAGACTTACATGGCTTTTTCTATGCCAACCACAGAGGTGGGCCTAATACAATGACAACATGGAGGGGGTGTCCACATGAAATTATGACGCTTGTTGCACTTCCAAAATGCCCTTGTCCCAGCCATTATTAATAATTAGTACAACTTTTATTAAATGTCACCCCCCAGATTAATAATCACCACAAAATACAGAGTGCACAGAGACCAAACTAGGCATGTCTGGGACTTATGGTTCACCATAAATATGGTTTCCAGGCTTTCCTGAGGCCTAGCGAAGTACTTGCTCACCATAATGATCCGGCTTTCAATCGTCAGACTACAGTTTTCTACAGTGATGTGGAAATATAAAGATTATTAATAAATGTTTTCCTAAATACAGCTTAGAGGTCAGTCAGGGGTCAGTCCACTAGTCTTAGCTGCCAAATTATAAGGTTTATTAAACCTGCAGACACAAAACTCCAACTTTTACAATACGTGTTATAAACTATAGTGGCTGGAGGGATGCTGGTTGTGAAAGAAAGAAATATCTGATAACGGGGAATATATGTCTCTGGTCTGTAGTACCCTTAAATAAAGGCTTTAAAGAGGCATTCTAGCCTCCACTTGTCTACTTTTAAGGGGAGATTTGACATTAATGCTATCCCCAATATCACAGTAATATTTTGCACTACTTTTTTATCTGGCCTCTAAAAAAAATCCATAGTATTTTGAAAATCTAACATAAAAGAATAATGTTTTTTTTTCATATATTAAAAAAAACTTGGTAATTGTCCTGCAAACAATAAGCTAAAAAGTGTTCCCAAAGTATCACCAAAAGCTGGGATTGTATTACACAATTCAGTCACAGGGTGGCAGCATTACACACTACACAGATCTAAACAGAGCCACAAAACGAAAAGGTATAGGTCTCCAATAAAATGACCACCAGGCGCCGTTCTGATATGTAAATATATGGCTCCGAGTAAAAAATAAACAAGCCAAGACTTTCAATAGGAGTTTCATAGTCTATATCTATATGTACATATAATGAAAATATATATTATTTTGCTTTTACACTGTATCTGTTTCTGGTCTGTGCCTCAGAAACGGGCATTCCCTGTACAATCATGGCCGCTGAGTATTTACGTATCTTAGGCGCCTTGTTTGGTTGCTAGGAAACAGGACGCTTTGTGGCTGCTCGCGTTGTGTTGGTTGTAGAGAGGTAGGTTTATACCGTGCTGTATGTGCTGTTATCGTATCGTATGTTATGCGCTAATTTCGGTAAATTTGACTTATACTGAATAAGTTGTACACTGAAGATCCTCTATGTGTGTGAGTTAGAATAGGAAGGAACTGACATCTTCTATAGTAAATATGCTGTGTGCATCATGTTCTGAATATTATTTTCCTGTTGATTATTCTGCATATTGTGTAAATAATAGGAAGCTGCAGTGACTATAAAAAGAGGCAGATCTATCATGGAGATGACAAGTGGTGAGATGTCTGCTCCATGCACTGATCTTCTATCACAGGCAATGGCAGAAATGTTCTGTTATCTGGGAGAAAGGTGTGATATATTATAACTAGATTGTATAATCCATCCCTGTGTACAATACTGAGCTCCTCCAATCATTATTACCGGACAGCCACCCCAACCCAGATCAGCCAATCAAAATTCTTTTGTATGTGATGGTGTTGTGTTCTGGGTGCACATTGCCATCATGATGAATTCTGATATTTTCAGGCATTCACACAGACTCATACAGGATTTTTCTATTTTAATTCTATATATAGAAAGAGGTAGGCCCTGAGTTAAGGACATCCGACATACAGACACCTCCTAGATATGAACGGGGTTTCCCTGCTCACTGTGTGCAGGACAGAGGCTTGAAGGGGGGCAGTTCACATGACTTGCAGAAGAAATATTTTGCTAAACACAGCTGAGCTTGTGGGTGATCTTAAGGACTAAGCTCTTTCTGCAGCAGTTGTTTCTTTTTGCATATCAACACACAGCTTGCTCCAGAAATTAATAATGTCTAGGCTCCATACAGAATTTTTTTTTTGCTTTGTTTGTGATTAACTCACAGTAAGGATTTTATACAGTAACTGACACCATGCTGTCTAATAATATGTTGAGACAAACATCTGTCCTAATTGCATTTAACAAAATAGTGCCTGTTTCGACTTACATACAAATTCAACTTAAGAACAAACCCACACTCCCTATCTCATATGTAACCCAGGGACTGCCTTTACTTGATAAAGGCCATTACCTATTAAAGTTAAAGCACAGAATGGTAAACCCTCAGTCAGTTGTTTGTATTCCTGCTGGGAAGACTCACCTTCTATGTTTGTACAAGCTACCATTACCACTGGAATTGGAAATTAGATTGAAAAAAATCTTTATGGAATCTAGATATTTTTTAACTTCTGGAGCAAGCTTTGCTATGATATGGAAACAGAAACAACTGCAGAGTTTGTCTTGGTCATTAAAGAGTTACAAGAGGCTGCAGAAAGAGCTCACCCCCTAAGATCACCCACAACCTCAGCTGTGTTTAGCAAAAGATTTCTTCTGCAAGTCATGCAAACTCCCCCTCCAGCCTCCATATACAGCAGGGAAGAGACTACCTGTAGTAAGCAATCTACTTTGAAACAGTGAATGAAAACAATGTGCTCCAGGTTGTTTCTAAAAACATATAACTAATTCTCTTTTGTATTTTTATTGCCATAGGCTGTGAACCATAAAAATGGACTCCGAATACCTGAAGAGATGTGTGGGAAAATGTCTTGCAGAGGGTCTGGCAGACGTAGCTGAGAAACGACCAGCAGATCCCATTCATTATCTGGCACACTGGATCTACAAATATAGAAGTAACCTCGATGAATATGAAAAGGTAATTTGAAGCAAATAATACAATGTGAATGTGACCCACATTGTGAATCAGAACTGGTTCTCTTGTTGTAAACTACTATATGCACAGCCAGGAGATTGGAGGCAGTGTGTTGAAGACAGCTGCAGCATTCATTAATCTTGGACCAGAGACTGTCAGCTAAAAAGGGATTATCAGTCCATGTGTATGACTGAGCAGTTATTGTATTTCAAGACTAAACATTCAGATGAATTCATGAGCTCAGTCATCTCTAGACAAACCTATCCTGTCCATACTCACAATATTAATAAATTGGAGTCATCATGCGTTTTTTTTAAGGGGCATGGCGGTGTCTCAGAGGTTATCACTCTGGTCCCAGGTTTGAATCTCCGCCAGGGCACTATCTGCATTGAGTTTGTATGTTCTCCCTGTGTTTGTGTGGGTTTCCTCTGGATTCTCCGGTTTCCTCCCACATTCTAAAAACATGCAGTTAAGTTAATTGGCTTCCCCAGAAATTAACCCTAGACTGTGATAATGACTATGGTATTATTAGTATTATACATATTTTATATTGGTCCAAAATCTAACCCGCACATAGTGCACATGCCTCATAGCGCATTGTTCTTGGGTGCAGGACTGCATGATGAAGAAGGTGCATTGAGGTGCTATGCAGAATGAATATAGACCTGATTTATTTACTCTCTCCAAGACCGGCGAAGGTAGGATATCATGGAAGAACCTGGGTTGAAAACATTTGTCAAATAATAGAAAATTATTAGGAAGAAGCACGGAAGGAGCTTGAGATGATTGAAAAAATGAAGGAAGAAGAAATTTTGATTCAACAGAGGATTGAGGAACAAGTGAGTTCCTTGAAAGTTTCTCTTTTTGAACAGAGTAGAGGGACAGGATGTCACCGGACAGAAAGTGATAAGACATCTCTGGGGACAAAGACAGGAGTTTAACTTTGAATCTTTTTCCTAGCACTTAGCTGTTGCTTTTTCCATAAACCCTTAAGTTGTTCCCTTGCCAGCTCCTTGTTTTCTCAATACACTAACTGATCTGATTATCCTCTCCATTGCAAAATAGTGCATTTTTGTTTTTAAACTTCATGCTTTATATGAAATCTTATATTCATCCAGGATAAATCTAGGACATTTGTATTTGTATGTTTGCAAACAACTGTATTCTTATTTCCTCTGGTCTTGCACTGGAGTGTGTGGGGAAATATATTGTATTATTATTACTATTGATAAACTGTATTTATAAAGCACTAACATATTATGCAGTACTGTATAATAAATAGGGGTTGCCAATGACATACAGATACAAACAATGACACAGGAGGATGGGAGGATGCTTCCCAGAAGAGCTTACGATCTAAGGTGGCCTTTTTATTGTCAATATTTTAACATTTACAATTATGCTTACTTTTGCAGAAGAAGGCTTCTGAAGAGCATCCCCAAAAGACTATCGCTGAACGTACAGAGAAATTTGGTGCACCAAACTTACCTACAGTAGAAGAAACAGATGAAAATTTAACAATGGTAAGTACTGTGCTGGTACAATCAATGGTTTATTATTACCTATTTTTTGGTAATATCGGCTTCACTGGCTATAAAACTGAATCTGTGGGCTAACCATAGATCCTAAGCATAGGGGTGAACCTAGCTGCCCTAAAAGAATCTGAACATGTATATTTTGTTCCTTCCCTGTACCTCCTTCACCCTTCATAAAATGGTAATGAAATGACAAAATAAAGCTTTTCTCTTTTCATTACACATTTACATTCATTTTAGTTCCTGTGACATGATCACTATAAGCATGATTTATTAAAGCTCACAAAGTCTGGAAAAGATAAACTATCATGGGGGATTTCAGCCAATCTGAAATGGATTTCTTAAAATCATTTGCTGTAAGCTGACAAATGTTTTTAACTTTGGACCAGATACATTCTATGTTTGCTTCCATGATCACCTAGGTTCTCCCATGATAGTCTATCTTCTCCAGTCTTGGAGAGCTTTAACTAACCAGGCCCTTAGTGTCAGCAGTGTAGGCAGAAATTGGTTGGTGGGAGGGACTGGTGGAGTTCTGTTCATAGCGACTTGAAAACAGGAAGTTGTAGTAATGCACACATGTAACTAAAATCCAGTAAATGAAAGGAATGGCCATGGTCATTGAAATAGATTATTTTAGCACAGGAGAGGAGTCTGTACAACTGTGCATTGCTGAAGGTAAGGCTGGAATTTAGCTTTAAAATGAACCCACAGGTTGGTATATGAGCCATTCATGTGTAAATATTATATTTGATATATCAGGCCAAAGGTACCTTGCCACTGCCTCTCCTGCTCTATGTAATTCTGATCGGCTTGTGCCAAAGGTGGGGCTCTTGTATGAAGTGCTGACAATAAAATATACTTTTGCCTGTGGCAACCACTCAACTTCCATCTATAATATATAAACTGCACAAGATAGATTCACATCATAATCTCCATTGTGCTGGGATAACACACAATATGTTGTGCCCCATTGTGCATTGCTTTAAGTAGGCTGTCAACACAGCAACCAAGTCTCAAACATGCGCCGTTTATTCATTATGCACCACACACTCTGTAATGCATTGGTTTGGTGTATCAGTGTGCTATTAAGAATGTACTGCAACACACATGGATGGTAATGTGCATATCACTACAATATGCAGACTCTTAGCATCTTTCACTTCTGTCAATTTAAAACAAAGCAGCTAATGTGTGTGAAGACTGCAATGAATATGTTGCTATGTTTTTTTTTAAACCTGTCATAACATTTACTAAGCTTTCCTATGTCTTCATGTACTAAGGGTGGGAAACAGAAGGACATAGAGGCAACAACTGAAGAGAATCCAGAAGAAGACCAGGTGAGGAGTGGCACAGCAGACACTCAGGAAATCTCTGAGACAAATGCTTTAAACACAGAGCATGGAGAGAATTTGGAAGCTTCTGTTAGTGTTGAAGTGCCATCAGAAGAACATGCCCCAGTCTCTGATACAGCCAACACCAATACAGAGCAAAGCAAAGAGCCAGCGTCTGATACCGAACATGAAGAGTGACATTATAGTAACTTGTGTTAGAATATGTCCTCTTTACATATGTTTTTAGATTTTGGAGCGTCTTTTTTGACCTACATTGGAAGCTAATTGTTTGCTGTGGGAAACAGAACTGAATACTTTTGAATGCACTGGATACATTCTTCATCCTGTGGGCCATACAAAAATTGAGAAAAAACTATATGTATGTTGGAGTATTAAATTCCAGTTTCATAACATTTCTGTCTTTGCCTTCTTGTTTTTAGATGTTGCTCACTCTCTAACTGTTTTCTTTAATAAAGAGCAGTAGGAGCTCTGGAAGCCGAACAAGGAAAAAGTGTGGTTAAATTATTATTATTATTATTATTATTATTATTATTATTAATAATAATAAACAGGATTTATAAAGTGCCAAAATATTACGCGAAGCTGAACATTACATAGGTTAAATCTTAACTTCTAAAGACATTCAGTTATCTGAAGCCTTGGTTAATGGGGCCGATCACTTTTCAGTTTAAACAGATTCAGACTGTTTAAAGTTGGATGGTCAGCATGTATGAATAAAGGATTTGTAATTGATTTTGTACAAAATAGGATAAAAAATGCTTAAACTATTTAGGGTTTCAAAGTGTCATACAGTATCTTCTGGTCATTAAGATTGCTTGATCAAAACTAATATTTTAATGCAGATCTAAATAATAAAACTTAATCACACAAAAACTTAAAACACAAATCTGAAGTTTATTTAAACTGCAGATCAGGCGTGGTCAGTCACTGTTTTAGCATAAACAGTTTTAATCCAATGTAACTAGGTCATCAAAATGAATACCAAATCAGCAAGCAAGTCTGTGTAGGTACCATAATACTGCATAGTTATTGGTAAATATAAGGAAAATTGAACCATCAGTTTGAAACATACTGTAACTATGGTGGCCAGCTTTGAAATCTGTCTAGGTCTAATAAAAATGTTGCAGTTGTATGGAGCACCATGCAGTACAGTGACCCTTCTGGCTCCATTGAAAAATAGTTTAGATAGGTCCTTATAGTTTGATAATCTTAAACAGATTGTACAGTCAGAGTGTATTTAGTATGGTGAGTTTTAGGTTTCTATACTATGCTATCTTTAATAATCAATTGTAATGTCCTTTGGCGCTTTTTTCAGACTTCACTACAAAATAATACCATAGTTTGAAAATCAAATCAAAATAATTTAAAACAGGCTGAAGTGAAAACACAAACTAATGTGGCTCTGTAGTAAAAAACGTATGCGTAATTTAATGTATTTTTAATGCAAGTATAGGTAGTGTTCAATGTCAAATAAACCATATGGCAGCATATAATGTATAGCACGGTGTGGGCAGTTGCGTGGTATCTAATGTGGAATGCAGGACACGATTGGTTTGGCTGATGCAATGCACTGTGCGCATGATAATAGAACAAAGCACAGTGCAGAAAATTGTACATTGGGGATTATATAATGCACAGAGTTGTTTAACAAGGTGAATTATGCAGACTTCATGTACAGTTTAATATACACATATACATACACCACTGTACAGAATATAAATGTATGTAAATTTTGTGTGTGATTTAGAGGTGTAAAAACATACAGCACAGTGTGCAAAGTGAATAGGTAAATATCCAAAACTATTCCTCAAGGGTTACATACAGGCCAGGATGTTCATATAAAAAAATTTTATGAACTTTTGTAAACCACACCTTATTATAATAATGCTTTCTCCTAGAGAAATACTTAAAATATGTCTGGAGCCTCTTGGATTGGAGATTGACACCCCTGATATAGAACATATAATACTGTGAACAATAGAGGTGTGGGGTAATAAATGTACAGCACAGTGTAGAGATTGGAGCTGTTTTGGATGTTGGCCAGGCCAGTGTACACAATAGAGTATTGCATAGAAGAAAACCTATAATGATGTTATGTTCTGGGATAATGTTAAAATGTTCTGGGATGACCTTTTCAGAGGCATATCTTTAAAGATTTGAACTGTCTTTGGAAACAATAAAGAGGTGTGTGCCAAGGTTACCTGGCATACAGGTGAATAGGCCTGATGAGTGACATCTCGATAAGAGGGATGATCTCAATATTTACTTTCAGTTGTTGGTGGTTATTTTTGGGATACGGAAACTGTGTAGTGGTGTTCTGAATCACTTTATGTCTGTGTTTTTTAGCAGCAGTCCTATGACTCTTTCTCACTAGGATTATGGAGGACTCTATGTATCTGCCTCCCTTCTGTCCTACTGTAACTTCATAGAAGTCCAGATAGATTACAGACAAAATGATCTCTTGTACTTCTCCACTGACTTCACAGGATACAGTGAAATATGGTATCAATAACTTATCTTCACATGAGTCACAAGTATGCTTTGATCTGTCATGCCACACAATAACTGTTCACTCTTTCCACACATGCTTACTACTGCCAGGTATTATTCACTTCTTGATTTACCAGCTAACCCATCATTTAGAGTAAGTGTGAGTTTTCTAAAGCAGGAGCCTATAGGAATCAAATTCTTTTAAAGACTATATTACAAGCAGAGCATGCAAAAACACCCTTCTTGTCACTAAAGAATGCTGGCTCTACCTGTTATGAAAACATTGTAGAATTTATACACATGGGGCAGAAGGTCAAAGCTTGTATTAACACATATATATATATGTATAAACTTTGCATAAACACTCCATCCACTTAATTAGGTGCAAGTTTAGGTTCAACTACCTGTAAACAGAAATATTTAATCAGTCAATCACATGGCAGCAACTCAATACATTAAGACAACAAGAGATTGGCATCATAGATGTGCAGCTGACAAATATGTAGAAACTGTAAGATACTATCATGTCAATATGGGGCAGCACCTTGTGCCACAGGAAATTATGTCAGTTCTGAAAGTAAGTGGACTGCATAGGGTAAAAAATCCACACCCTTTTCTATTGTAAAGCTGAGCACCATTAAGCTAGGTCCAAATGGAACCAGTTACTGCTTCCTAATTATATTAAATCAGCCTCCTTTAACTGCACTGTCCTTTGTCCTTAGCAGTTGACAGTTGACGGTTATTGGCATTTCTTAAAAATAGCCATTATGACACAACCAGGAAGTAGGATCTACTATGGCTGTTAAAAGGAAGCCTACCTATCCCCCAAATAAATAAGTCTATACCTATCCAAAATTTCAAAATGTTATTAGATGTTGGGGGAAGTATCCTTTAAACAGTAGAAATGGCAACAGGGATGCACGGAAAGTGGTAGCTTGAATGAGCATAAATTTTAGTTGCAATGGGTTACTGCACATCATACATCATCACGGCTGTGTGCTGCCTTATTACTTCTGTATAAAGAATGGGAACCCTGTCAACTATTACAAATTACCAACTAAGAGGCACATTAGCTACATATATATTCATACAGAAGAAATATAAATTAGTTGTTATCATTTGTGAAACAATTGGTTCAAAAAAGTTGACTAGAAGAAACTTCTGACAAGGTGCTGTAAACCCTGCCCTGTGACTAAGCGCAGAGTGTATTTAGTATACCAGGATTTAGGGAAACTTGTCTGAACAGTTATAGTTCTTTTGTATAGACGTATCATTATTCTAAATGTTTTATTATACAATGTATAAATATAAATGAATCATTCCTGTGCCCAATGCCAGCAATTTATATTGAAAAAAGTAACTTGCATGTTCTAGGTCACGGAGTCATTTAGTATTGGATTCGAAGAATGAATGGCCTAAAGGCTTCTTACACTTTTGTCTATAAAGCTTAAAATTCTTCATGTCTCTGATGATGAACACCAAAAACTAGTTTGCTTACATTAATGCTCTGTCTGCTGTTAATCTAAACAATGTAAATGGAAATATTCATACGTACCTACTTTTTTGCACTCTCATCACTGCACTTTTTTTCACTGTTGTACCCAGGCTCTGTTGCCTCTCTACTGTTGAGACCTGTCTCTGTCCCCTGTTCATGGCCATGTTTTCTTAACTGCTGTGTCTCTGCATTTTTTCATTATTTTATTCAGTTTCAGTCTCTTTTCCATAGCTGTGCCCTTTTAGCACCTTCTTCACTATTGAACCCTGCCTGTGTTCCCCTTCTAGTGCTGTGTCCTCTCTGTATTTTGTTCCCTATTGTACCCCATCTCTGACCACTCTCTACTTCTGTACCCCTCTGCACCTTCTTCACTTTTGGGCTCAGTCTCTAACCCCTCTCCATTAGTATGTTCCCAATGCACCTTGTTCACTATAGTCCTTTGTTTTTGTTTGTTCTCCACCTTCCTAGCTATTTTACCTGTTTCTTGCTCCCCCCTCCCAACCCCACCAAAGGTAATCTAATCATCATTTTGAAAAAAATAATAATAAAAAATATCAAATCATCAAGGATTCTCAATTCCTTTATTAAATCATCCCAGTTAAAAATACACTTGTTGAATAATTAATTTCTGTTAGTGTGAAATCTTGGTATGACACTAGAATGGAGGTCTCACTAACTCTTAAATGGTACGTTAGAATTATTCCATAGGGTAACTGTCAATATTTGCCTTTAATTAATTCTTTTTTATTTTGACATGATCGGGCATATCTCTGTATTTAGTCCACTGTGCAATGCCAAAACCTGTTAGATAAAATCATGAACTATAGTCATGAGCATGCCACAGAATATGGCTTTACCCTAAGGTGAATAGTTATATACAGCAGTCAGAAAATTATTAAGGACCTGTTCACACTTGTGCATTTGCATGCAAATGCATTTTAGGAATACATACCATTAATTATTAAGAATCTAGTTCACACCTATAGTTACAGGATAGTGTGTGTACAGTTATGACATGTCTTAGTAATTGAAAGAGAAATGTTTCCATGTAAATAAAAAGTGGCTAATAGACTTCAATACGATTTGATAAGTATAAGCATGCCAGAAATCTAGTCCAAGTAAAGCCGGATATTTCTTTCCATTTCTACCACCAATCACCAATATAAATGGCTTTTTTCCCCAGACCAGAAAATTATTTAAAGCTTGAGAAAGGCTGCTATATTGTTGATATGATTTGGGCACTGACCCTTAATTGGGGCTTATGGAAAAAGGTGCTAAGCATTTGGTCTAGGTCTCTGGTTTGTAGCTGGTCTTACCATTTCCTCCAGTGAGAATTGCTCTCATGGCCACTGAGGTAATCTTATTACACACAGGGATGACAAGTCGGCAGAGCTGAGTGTAAATATCTATACTGGAGGGGAATATAGAGAATAGATTTCTGCCTAATAAACGTAATAGAAGATCTTTGCTTTAGTGTGCTTAGATCATAGGATCCCAGAAAAAAGGTATAGTACAAAGAGGCATTGGTATCATTAAAGTGGGGAGGTATTCCTAATAATACATTTGATATTTGTTGGTGCTATATAAATACTGTTTATTATTAGTATTAATGATTAGTACATAATAATGCAAATTTATTTGGATGCATTTTATTTCTGAAGATCCTTTTCAAGTTTTACCCAGCTTGAAAAGGAATTCAGCAAAATATATACAGTACAACACTTATTTTTTTGACATGATGATTTATTATCAACAAGTATTTAACTTTATGTCTTCATGTAGCCTTTGATCTATGTTTTTAGCTGTTATCATTTATTACAGCTTCTCTTTAAGGCATTGACTAATTCCTGTAAAAACATGGTTATCGGTAACCCCTCCCTGTCCTGGGGCTCTCAGCTTCTGTTACTAATTCCTTCAGTCTTAGTCCAAGGAAAGAATCAAGAACTCATAAATTTGACCTCCTTTGACGTGAAAGAATTCCTTAATGATAATAGAAAATTAAAATTAAAAAGGTTTCCTTCTCTACTATTTCAGATTTACTGTCTTCATACTGAACGGATTCTTTACCTATGTGGGACACTTATGTTTCACTGATGTAGCAGGTGATTCAGAAATGGGAATCATATGTGCTTTCACGTGTTTATCTAACCTATCTGTCTAAAAAACTGGACATACATGAAAATACCTATTCATTCAAACCCCCAGGAGATTCTGCCTTCCGATTTCCATGTTACCCCTTACAGACAACACAGCATATTGCTGACTTAACCCCGCTGTGCCAAATGAGAACAATAGGAAATTGGATGTGGTTTCCCAGTCTGTAAAACTATATCCAAATGACTGTTACAGACTGTTGGCTGCATCTTTTAAGCACAAATACCTCAAAATCTTCAATCTAGAGTTATGGTCTAATAAAATAAGACATTTGCCCCCCTCTAAAAGTTGGAGCAATTACCATATTTTATATCCATTAAGGATTCATGAAAATGCCAATTTATACTGAGAATGTGCACATAGCAAGTTTGGAGTTATGTGCCTTGTAAAAACCATGTCATATATAAATAGAAACTACCATTACTTGCTCCACCTCCCCTCATGAGTTTAGAAAAAGGGCTGTGCACGCTAATTTTATGTAAGGGTGACTGTAATTATGATGAATCCATGATGTGAAAAGTGCTATGGGCCACCTACACTATATAAAAATGAGTATTTTCTAGGAGTAACTGTTGCTTTTGTTAAGTTATGTCATCCCCACCCGACCAATTAATCTTAACAATGAATTGAGATACCCTTTAAAGTGTATCCAAACACCAAAATAGGAATGTAATACACTGTAGCTTATCAGTCCTTGGATTTCATAGTTGAGTTTCCTATTTTAAGCTTTTTTTTCCTTTATTTTAGCCTGATGATCCTTCCAATAACACATTCTATGCTCTCTGATAAAAGCGCTTACTCACTGCACCGTGTCCATGCAGTAGCAGCCTTGCCCCCCTTAGATAGAACTGCAAAACGCTATTACAAAATTATAGTTTAATACCAATTAAATTATGTGATTAATTGTTATTAATATTATGACCAATCATCTCTGCTAAAAAGTTTTTATTGGTTGAATTCTTTCCTTGGCCTGGCCTACAAAGTTTTAATGTTGCCATATGTTAAATTGCCCTTCTTTTTCCTAAGATCTATTGAGGTGATAAAACATAGAGATGGCATAACTGTATTTCTGTTTGCTTAGTTTTTTCTTGTTTTTTTGTTTTTTAATAAAATGTTATTGAGGGATGAACATGAGTTACAAAAGAATACAACATACATACATAGGGTATACAAAAGGAAGAAAAACAACAAATTAGTAATCAACAATATGATAATACACAAGAGATATGGGTATTTATAGCTACCATAACATGCTGTTACTAAGCTTTGGAGCTCCCAAACACTGGTCACCATTTTCTTTCTTTATTTTCTTGGGGGACAATGAAGGGGTGGGAAAATAATGGTAGGGGGAGTGAGATCATCTAAGAGTATCTATTCGATGGAAGGACGGTAATTAGGGTAGGTGGATATGGTTGTTTTAGAAATAATCAAGATGGCCTACACTTAGGAAATAGGAGATGATACTGAAGGTAGTGATCTTTAAGGTAAGCTGAGAAACTACCTAGGGTCTGTAGGTCGAACCATGTTGTATGGTGGAAACTTTCTATTCTCTCCATTCTGTCTGGTTTTATATTTCTTGTTTAGGCTAATGAAGAAGCTTTTGTTGATATAAAACAGATTATTGATGCAAAAACGCTCAAAAGCTGGTGAGTTTTCTGAAATGTTTAAAAAATAAATAAGAGTAAAGCCAATTTGATTTACTATTTTTTAATACTTATCAGAGAGAAAGGTTGGATTGTACAAAACGCTTTAGTCTCTTTTGGATATGTTCTATCATGTAAACAATCGAACCAATCTTATTAGTTTTATATCTCCACTTCTCTGATTTTGTTTCTATTCTTACCCAGTTACCGACACATGAATAGAGGATGACTTTTTGGTCTAGCTATGCATTGTTTTTGGTATATTATTTTACAGCAGATTATGGCCCTGATTTAATAAAGTTCTCCAAGGCTGGAGAGGATAAACTTTTATCAGTGAAGCTTGGTGATCCAGCAAACCTGGGATGGATCTGGTCCAGGATTGAAAACATTTGCTAACAAATAGCTAATGACTTTTAGGAAATCCATTTAAGGTTTGCTGGATTACCTAGCTTCACTGATAAAAGTGTATTCTCTCCAGCCTTGGAGAACTTTAGTAAATCAGGGTCTCTGTTTCAGTCAACTACTTTGTGTATCTATTCTTGTTGTCATTTGATAACACAGCTTTTATATAAAGCCAGCAAAGCTGTCCTTAATGTTGGGCACTGACACTAGTTCAGGTTCTTTATTGACAGTCATGTTGTTGTTTAACCTTAAAGCTGTAATACAAGAATATATAAAATACATAATATTGTAGCTCTGTATGCATTAATACATGAATATATATTCATAGTTTTTAAGGTAAGCATTATACCGGAACAGTACCCCAATTTTGGCCTGGTTTCAGCCACTTGCATGTAATACTCATACAGGGGGGTGGGAGATGCAACATGCTGATTGGTGGAGAAGGTAGACTGACAGGAAGATAAACTTAAAAGTCTACTGCTACTTCTTTCACTGTCTTATCACAGCTTGGGGAGGGGATTTTTAATTTAATTTCAGCAGTGAAAGCATGAAAATCTCTGGACTAGATGGACAGAAATAATATCTTTGGCTGTGTATTTAGCTGTTTGCTCAGTGCTAACTTTTTTAAACTCTCTGATGAGGATGTCTTGTTTGCATTGACTGGTATTCTGGGGCCCCCAGACAGCAGATTATAAAGCAGCAGGTTAGATATAACCCCACCTTGGTAATCTGTATACAAAAATTTAAGCTTGCAATAGGAGGTTAGCGATGGTAGTTACAATACCATATGGAGGGGGTGCCCACACTTTTTTGGCTTGTGAGCTACTTTTAAAATGACCAAGTCAAAATGATCTACCAACAATAAAAACTTGCACTTAATAACTCCTGTGCGCGGTAGAGTTTTTTTTGAAAGGCAGGACTCCGCGATCTACTCGCATTGCCTTTGCAATCTACCTGTAGATCGCGATCCACCTGTTAGGCACCCCTGCCATGAGGTATCAAAACCAACTGGCTGTAGATCCTACTAAAAGATAAGAAAGAGACAATGACATTGTCAGAAAAAAAAATGCAAACTGTCAATGCTAGGTCCGGGCATGTGAGACACAAGTAAGGTCAGCAACACAGATGAATCTGAAAAACAATCAAGAGTGATATCTGCAAACCTGCTAATGTGCAGGTTTGCGTGACAGTGGCTGTTCAAATAGATGGACACCTGAGGGCTTAAAGTCAACACCTATGCACATGGGAAACACAGAAAGGGAACCCAGAGTGTAAGAGAAGCCAGTAGGAGGAGAGAAAAAGATGTGAGAATAAGAAAGCACGTCAAAAGAACCAGCATCAAGCAAGCATGATCTACTTCATAGATTAAATTTTTCATTCTACACATATTGGGCTGCAATAACAAAAATGTATTCTTGAAGTGTCTCTCTCAGTATAAATATTATATTTTAAACATGAATATTTCTTGCAGTGCCAGTCAACGTCATTACTGTTTTTTGATTAAATATTCAATTTTTTTTTTTTTTTAACGCTAAGGCACTAATAAAAACATACAATGTCAACAAAAAAGAGTACATAGCAATAGTACAACGATAGAAGAATTACAATTGTTACAGGTTTCGATTCATCCAATGTAACTCTATTCCTGGGACTACCTACAATAAATGGGAATCAGATGGAGGGGGGGGGACAAATTATCAAAGAATAAAACCAACAAAATGCAGCATCTCTAAAGAAAAAAAATGCATATTAGATGACATTTAGCATATAACCTATAAGAACCAAGATATACATTCAGGTACCAAATGGCTACTTTGAGACATAGAAACCAATTGTCATTCTAAGTAAACAGGATACTTATACAACTGACATATTCTATGTTAATATTCTCCCAAGCCCTCATGTCATATTGTGTGGTGTGTCGAAATATTTCTATGGTAATATGTAGTTGTTCCGGAGTAAGGGTATAAGTCAGATAAGGCATCCATGTGCGAACAAATCAATGTAGATGAGTATCTAGATGTTGGGTAACCTCAGTTTTATCTATCAACAATAAAGAATAGAGATAATTCGTAAGTTGTATAATTGTAGGAGGATGAGGTTCCAACCTATTTTTTAGTATACATTTCTTAGCAGCCTAAAAGCATAAGTGCTCAAATTGGGATAAAGTCATGTCATTACTAGTCTGAGAATACAATGCTGAGGGCATAGCATGAAAAAGAAACGTATTTGGAGTCATGGGCCCTGATTTATGAAAGCTCTCCAAGGCTGGAGAGAATACACTTTCATCAGTGAAGCTGGGTGATCCAGCAAACCTGGATCCAGTCCAAGATTCAAAATGTTTGCTGGCAAATAACAAATGATTTATAAAAATTTCCATTCCATGTTTTCTGGATCACCCAGCTTCACTTCTGAAAGAGTATTCTCTCCAGCCTTGGAGAGCTTTCATAAATCAGGCCCACAGAATAAGTGAAACTCTTTACATCTGCTATAAACCCATAAACAGACTTCTAGAATGATTAACGCCTAGGACATACCCAAAATGCATGTTCTAGCGGACTCATTTGAAAATTACATTTCGGGCAAGTCATCGGCAGACTATGCACAGAAGAGGACATTTTTCTCAAATCAAAAGCATAGTATGCTCTATGAATTATCTTGTACTGCAGTTAAGAGTCTTAATCTCAGCCAACACATCAGATGAGCACAGTGTTTTGATAAAAAATAGCTCCCTTAATAATTATTTTCGAATCCCAAAAAACATCCAAAATGCCTAATATTCTGAAATAAAGTGATGAGATCTTTCTTTGGATTTTTCAAGAAAAGCATATTGTCTGCAAACATGGCGGACTTAAGCTGTTTACCCCGTATAGTGATACCTTCAAAGATCCCACATTGTTGAAATAGTCTAGTTGGTGGTTCTTAAACCAAATTAAAAATTATAGCACTCCTGGCACATGGATTTGAGTTCTAGTTATATGACCCTGGAAACCATAGTTTCCGAGTACCAAATGTAACCAGTCCCACTCTGTACTGTCAAATGCCTTCTCCGCGTATATATATTTAATTTTATAATAAAGTATACATTTTCACCCTGGTTCTGATTGGCCAAAATGATATTATTACCATAATGGGTGACTATCAACATGTTGTTCCCATATGCTACATTAGCTAAATGTTGTCTATATCTGTAATTTTAGATGTCAGTTATAATATATAAATGGATATTCAGCAATTATTCGAGAGACTATACTATGTTATACTACGAATCTAGGACTTATATCTAAATTTTCTACCCCATACAAAGAACATTCATTTCTTAAAAACAAAACTTGAATAGACACTACCATTGATCCCATCAGCTTTATCATCAATGCAACAGGAAAATTCTTGGGAAAAAGAGCATTGAGCCCAATGGACAACAATAGATACAGAAATATTGGGTGATCGTGATATATTTTACATTTTTTTATGGAAACTCAAACTCAAAGAGGGGTAAAAGTACAAATATTCTGTGCTTCTAGAAAAGCACCCAGCTTTTTCCTAAAGCAATCTATAGTAGTTGCTGAAACTACTATAGGGAGGGAGAATAAACTTCTTTTCCTCAAGTTGCAAAGAATGCCCTCTTGTTCTTTGTAATGATCTTACAGTAAACAATGGGGAAGAGAGTTCTCTGACTGACTGATGATATTGACCATTTATATATTTATACAGGGTCATCATATCCCCCTTTAAATGTCTCTTCTCAAGGGAGAATAGGTTCAGTTCAGCTAATCTCTCCTCATAGCTGAGCTCCTCCATTCCTATTATTAGTTTAGTTGCCCTCACTGCACTCTCTCCAATTCCACAATGTCCTTTTTGTGAACTGGAGCCCAAAACTGGACTGCATATTCCAGATGTGGTCTGACCAATGCTTTGTACAGGGGCAGGATTATGTCTCCATCTCTGCAGTCTATTTCTCTTTTAATACAAGAAATACTATGCTAGCTTTAGATATTACAGCTTGACATTGCATGACATTATTAGGTCTATGATCTACCAGAACCCCCAGATCCTTTTCTATTTATGAGTCCCCCAAATGTATTCCCCCTAAATAGTATTAAGCATGCATGTTGTTAGCCTCTATGTGCATAACTTTACATTTCTCAAAATTAAATGTCATTTGCCACTTGACTGCCCGATCAAATAGTACATTCAGGTGTGCTTGTAGATTATAGACATCCTATATGGACTTAATTCCAGTACATAGTATGGTGTCATGTGCAAACACAGAAATGGTACTTTTTATTCAAAACTCTATATAATTTATGAAGATGTTAAACAGTAAAGGTCCCAACACTGAACCCTGGGGTACACCACTAATAACCTTGGACCATCCAGAGTATCAATCATTCATCACTACTCCCTGGATGCGTTCTTTAAGCCAGTTTTTAATTAATTTACAGATTGACTTTTCCAAAATTGACCACAATTTGCATATTAACCATCTGTGGGGTACTGTGTCAAATGATGTGTCAAAAACGTTAGCAAATTCCAAGTACACTATATCAACTGCTACTCCGCTGTCTACCTGTTTACTTACTTCCTCATAAAAAGGGAGAATATTTGTTAGACAACTATGATCTTTCTGAATCTTTGCTGACTATCACTTATTATATTATTTTCTTGCAGAAACTCCTCCATGTGGTTCTTTATCAAAATCTCCAGGACCTTTCCAACTATGGACGTTAAACATACCAATCTGTAGTTACTTGGTAATGACTTTGCTTCCTTTTTGAAGATAGGAACCACATTGGCCTTACAGCAATCAATTGGTACCATGCCAGTGATTCAAGAGTCTCTAAAAATTAGAAATGGCTTTGAAATAACCGAGCTCAGCTATTTGAGGACACATAGATGTAATCCATCAGGTACTGGTGCTTTGTCAACCCTAATTTTGCCCAACTGTTTCCCAAGCATATCAAATTTGAGCCATTGTGAACATGATATAAACATACCCAATTTTAATCTCTAGTCTTTGGTATGCCTCTGTATTGGTAATGGAACCATTTTTAGCATGGGCTAGCAAAAGCATAAAAGCATAAATTACAGTTGAAGGCATGTAAAAATAAATGGAAAAGTGAATGGAAAAAAAAACTTTTTAGATGAGATTGAGAATTTCAAATGAACTATTTGGCATGATTCAGCTTTTCTTAGGCGGTGTCAGATTTGAAGGTCCTGTAACAGCTTGTGAAGGAAGCAGAATGTTACCTAATTTATAACCTGTTTTGTTGGGGCCTTAGCAAAAAGGAGTATAAAATACACTGAAAGTTCTTAATTCTTTATTATTAGTAATAATTAAAACAAAAAAATATATAAAATATAATATTTTAAAGAATCATTTGTGTGAGAATCATTTGAACTGTAAGTACTTTTATTCCTTCTTTTTAGTAAGTTCCCATATTACTTTGCCCACTAGCTGAAATCTAAAAACACATGGAGAGTGTAAATGCTTTCAATGACTATAGAAATGGTTTAGAAGAAGGATTGGAAAATAGAATATATTACAATTATCACAATATTGAGGGTAAACCAGCCACTATAGATAAGCAGTGTTTATGGAACCAATGACTAACTGCACCAGGAAAATATTACAGGTAGATAGTAGCATTTTAAATGTTTTTGAAAAACATTTATACCTTCTTTATCAAATTGGACTATTTGATAATGTGGAATTCCTGGTAAATGGTAAAAGTCACAGGTAAAATACAAATAAAAATATTAATAAAATACAAATAAGTTTTGTCTCACACCCCAAAGTTCATATTTTAAGTTCACATTTTTTAAAGAATTATTTTGGAATAAAAAGTTACCTCCTCTGATGTTTAAATCAATTTCACTGTTGATGAACTTTACTCAATGAATATGTACTTTTCACTTTGCAGTTGCTCAATTATGCTTCTGGGTGTCAATCCACCTGGGAAAACTAAGGACATACTGTAGGGGGTAACATCACAACATCCTAAAAATGCAGAAAGTGGAGCTATGCCATGACATCTCTGCCTTTTGCTGTGCTCTTAAGGAATGTCCACCACTAGGAAAACAGGAAAAAGGAAGAGTTCCCAGCATGTGATATGAGTGGCTTGAAGAATATAGATATAAAAAAAGAAAAAAAAAACAGAAGGAGGCCACTGAGTGGAGTATCTGGGATGAAGTAGTGTCAAGCTTTATTTGGTCTTGGGTCATTTGTGGCTGACAAAAAATGGCACTGTCCATATGTTAGCTCCTTTGGCGCAGAGACATATCTATATGGTTCCATATGTTACATAGGCAGCTGCATATATGTTGATGTATAAATAAGGAAACAAATGATTTTTTTCTTGAGTCATGCATCATTTTTTGTTCTACCTTAACCCAGTCCCAAGGCTACATTCCAGCTATGGGTCATTAATTTTGTATGAGTAAACCTGAGGAACCTCTGGAAACCGCACCATAGCTGGAATGTGAAGTGTGACGGTAGGTATGTAAGAGGAAGCTTTCTCATTATGACAGTATCTGTCATCACGTGTAAAAAAAAATCATGATCCTGTTATATCATGACACAGATTTTTTTCACTATAAAATGAAAGTTATGCATGCAAGTTATTACACTTGCAGTTGTTTTAAAATTTTAGGACTTTGTGACTTTAAATAACCATATTCTTTAAAAATAGCTAACATCTTTCAAACACAAGTACATAATTGTTTAGCAAATCTGAACCAGAAAAACAAAAATAGAAATTTCATTCATACAGTGCCTACAGGCAGAAAAATTAGGTGATCCAATTAGGTGTAAATAAAAAGAACCTTCATAAGGGAGTATGCTTGTGGAATCTGTTTTGATGATGTTGATGGTCTGGTGTTCTTTTGCTAATAATGTGTGTGATAGTAAAATGTCAAGTTCAAAGGAATTCTTTAAGACCCTCAGAAAGAAGGTTATAGATGACTGTGAGTTTAACAGGAAATTCAAAGTGTACATAAACTCAGAAATTTCACCTTTTATGTAGGGTAAAAATTCTATTTGTTTTTTTTTAAGTGCAACACCCTTTTTTTAAAAAAAGAAAGGTGCAGCACGGCCCCACTAGTTCACGATTGCCTAGGAGATCGAAAATGAATGGGAGCGCAAAGCCTTCCGGGATACCTACGTCACGCATCCCAGGAGGCTCTTGGGTGCTCCTTCTGCATATGCCCAAGCAACTCGGGTATGCGCAGAAGGAGCCTTTTCGCGCAAAGAGAAAAAAACTGCCAATCTCACGCATGCACAGTGAGATCTGCAATTTTTTTTTCCATCCTATGTCACCCGATCTCGCGCCTGGTTCGGGTGACAAAGGAGGAAGAACAGGAAAAAGAGAAGAAGATGGTGCCGCCTGGTGCGCCGGGCCTGGGACGCATGCCAAGACGATGCAGGACCCAATGCAAGACACCCCAGATGGATCAGATGGGATTAAAGATAAGGGTATTTTTATGCACTTTTTAGTTAAGTTCCTCTTTAAAATGATTACTAAATTAGTTAAGCTCATTTTTTCCAATTCTAATTTGTCCAGTAATTGTTAGTACAGCAAAGTCGGGCTAAGAGTTGACTGTTTGTACTAGTCTTCAAGTAAATTGTCAGATATACAGGGATCTCTGCAACAGTTGGTGTCAAAGTGCATGAAACTACATTCACAACAACTTCACAAACATTCCAGTGATGGGTGCTCTGCCAAAATAGTGCAGAGAGATAAGAGGGCAATAAAAAGTGAGTATAATAATATAATATAGTATAATATAATAATTATTAAAAACTGAATGATTCTCATAGTATCTTAGGCTAAATAATTAGGTCTACGTAGTAAATAGTTGTCCAGTTGTGTCTGCTGAAACAGAATTTTCAGACAAGAGAGCACAGGAAGGAGACATGGGTTCACATACAATATAAAAGGGAGAAGTATCATTTGGGATCTGATAAGATCAAACATTTTACCAATGTATCACCATGCCTTAGTCATGGTAACAAAAAAGGAAATTGCAATATATTTTGTTACAGTTTACATTCCAGCTGATTGTTTGTACATCCAAAATGTGTATATGATTCATAGGAAATGGGTTTTAAATAAAACCTTCAAGTCATCAGTTGTAAATCAATATTACCTTCTAATGAAAAGATGTTTAAAGCATTTATTTAGAAATCGTTTTTTGTATAATGTAGCTTTTTTTGTTTATTATGTAAATGTTATGTGTGAGAATGTCATTATGTTTTCTGATAATGAGATAAACATTTGTTCCTTGCCAGTGGCAAAAGAAGTACTCCTGCCATTCCAATATTGAACCTATACACCAAGATATGGTTCAATGTCAACCTTCTATGCTGGTCTATGTAAACGGAGCATACAAGGAATAAAAATGTATAGATGTGTACATTATTGTACAGTGCTGCATAATATATAAATCCTGTTTAATATTAATAGAGAAAATATAATACTATCAGTAGATCTATGGATAAACAGCTTTAAGCAGATCTCTAGAATAAAATATAGGAAGAAAGAAATGAATAACCCAATAAAATAGAAACAACCCAAACTAGCTCTCCAGAAATATTCACCTTCAATTCAGAGATTGCATCTGCAGTACTTTTTATGGCCACTAGAGGAAATTTCTCCTCACTTCAGTAAAATTTCTTCTTACCTGGTTGTATCTGTGATGGGTCACAGTCAACATAAAAATAAACTAATAGGTGTCTTCACCGTTCTCTTCTGCATACTAAACAAAATAATAACTTTAAATAAAGTTTAAATATCTGTAATAGAGCATTACTATGACCCAACACACAAATGTAAAAAGTATCTTTTTAATACCACCTGAAGTACTGAGTGAGCAACTCCAGAGATTTACCAGTGGCAGAAAAGGGTGTTGCACAGAGTCTCAGCTGACACAGATACCTCCAGGCACTTGGGCATGGTTGGGTAATCCCCACAGACAGGTTATTTTGTTTGGGATTTGGAAGTCACCCAAATTAAAGACACACATGCACGCAAAAGATCTGTATCAGCAATTTTATTTAAAGTGAACCTGCCCTCAAACAAAAGTTCTGAAACACACATATCTTGTAGTGCTTGCTGTCCAACACCTACTTTAGTCTGCTGTTGCCTGGGTCCATCATTTAGGTAGACACAGCCTACTTTTATATGATTCTAAAACCATTGATAAGAGGGACTGTTTTATTTCATTTCACTTAATCACAACTTACCAGAAATATTACAGTATGTGTCCATTTGCATCAAGTGACATGGCAAGACATATAGAATGATCAGTCATATGGATAACACTACTGGGAGGTGAATACCACTGAATATCTCAATGCCCTCTGGCAAGAGGTGGGATAGATTAGGTATCAAAAGGAACAGTCAGTTCTTGAAGGTGATGGGATGGAGGCAGAAAAATTGTCTGGGAGTAAGGACCTGAGTGACCTTGACAAGAGTGATATTGTGATGGTAAGGCGACTGGGCTGGAGCATCTCCAGAGCAACAGTAGGGTGTTCCCAGTATGTAGTGGTTCGTAGCTACCTTCAAGGTAGGACAATGGGCCCCATTTATTAAAGCTCTCCAAGGCTGGAGAGGATACACATTCATCAGTGAAGCTGGGTGATCTAACAAACCTGAAATGGATCTTTAATAATCCATATCTAGTCTGATACAACAGAAGAGTTATCGTAGCACAAATTGCTAAAAAAAATTAATGGAGAACTAAAGTTCCAAGGACAATGGGGTATTAGTGGAGAAAGGGACAGGCAATGTGGATGTGCCGTTCCAGAATATCCTACACTTGCTGGTACTAAATTAAACACCTGTACACCTGTGCAGGAGTTACATCACCCAGGCTCAGTCAATTTAAAATGGTTGGAGATCATGTGAATATTGTGGGGTTTAGTTCTACTTTAATGCTTGTCAATAGAGAAATGAAGTAGTGTATTGGGAATGTCCAGGATCACCCCTGTCCACTGCCCACTGAACCAACTATTGGCATATAAGTGTCACAACTGGACCATAGAACAGTGACAAAAAGGTGGCCAGTGCTGATGAATACTGTTTTCTTCTGCATTGACAGATCATAGCTGTGGCACAAGGGTGACCTACAGAAAAACAGGTAGGTGATTTTAATGTTTTGGCTGATCGGTGAACAGTATATTGATGGTGATCAGAAGGCAGTTCATTAAACCCGTTGGAGTGTATACATTTTTCAGAATTTGCATATGGCAGAGTGAAATTTAATTTAAATCCACTTAATTATTAGTTTATAGCTATGTACAAACACTGGATGATTGTCACTTGAGATGAATGGTTATGATCATCTCACATGTGTACGGCCATCCTCTCACAATATTCATTAGTCAGATGAATGGTAGATTGAATGTCTTTGCAGGGATGACTTTCGCGGTTTGCTTATGGAAGAGGAGAACGGGGCACTAGGTACAGGGCTTGTTCGTCTGTTACTCTAAATGATAATAATTTCAAACTACAGAAATCTGTCAGATGTCTGTACAGGGCTTATGTCAAGCCAACACTTCTTATTTATTTAGTGTTGAAGATAGTGGAGAATTACTAGACTAATAAAAACCCTACAGGGTTTTCATTCCTTCCCCCATTCTATTCAGCTCAAAAATTTAACACCGGACATACACTTTAGGGTAAATTTGAAAAAAGAACAATTTGCTTAAACAGACAGTTTTATTGACAAATTACAGATATATTAACCTTGATGTTAACATTAAAAGCTGAACACTTGAAATTTTGCCAAGAAAAAGGACATTGGAATGAAAAATCAAAGCATAGCTCCAGGCAAGAATGCAACTGCTTCAGTCAAGCCATGAGTCACAGAGTGCAAGTCATCTAATGATACCTACACCCATCATTATATAGCAGAAAAAGAAATTCACTTTTTCAATCAGTTAAAAACTGGAGTAAGAAACATCTGGATCTCTAGAAGTACCTGGGTGCTAGGTATTTAAATACAGTGAAATAATCATATATGTGGCTGCTTAAGAGTAGAATTCTCATTTCTATATTGAAATACAAACACTCAATTCCCTTACCCATACAGTTTGGCATAAAGTATATAGGTGACGGGCACACCCTTGTCATGCCACTGTATTATATAGACCATAAAGAATTACAACATCACAAATTTTGGTTAAACCTTCAAGTGTTTTCTTTTTACACCTTACAGGAAACACCCAATTCACTTCTATTCCTAATGACAGCATTCTCCATCGTAGCAGTTGTGACTGGCAATAAAATCAAGACAATGGCTCCTGCTATGTAACAATTGGAGAGTGTTCCAGAACCTTACACACATCTTTTGTTAATGGGCCAAAAGCTTTCTGTTCTGTGAAGATTGATGCCAACTTCTATGCTTTAGGCATCATAAGCTTGACATCATAATTTATTGCACCATGGATGACCATTATGCTATGTTCAGAATGGCAGGGAGTTGCAGTGAGGTTATGGCTTCCTAATGTCAGTAAACCGCTGCCTTGGAGAGACAATACATGTCGCATCTACCCGTGACAACCCAATAGAAGATGGTTGGGGAGCACCAGTCAGCAATTCAGTACTGCAGACTGTGGTCAAAGACCAGCATTGTCCTGCGAGTGACCAAGCAGCTGACAAGGTGTCCCCAGGAGCCATCAAGCTGAATAGGCTTCTATGGCTATGTGCACTGAGCTGCACAAAAAGGATATTGGTAGGAAAATAGTTGCTGTGTGGGAAGAAATGAAAAGAAGGGCAACAAGTATAAATGAAAAAATTCTAATATTGGTATTTTGATATTATCATTATAGTTATTTATTTCTTCTCAAACATATTGGTTAATACCTTTGCTCAGCAACCTGTGATCATTTGTTAATGATTATTTGGGGACCCCACTCTTTCATTACTATGTAGTTGCTATTCCTGCCCCAAATCAAAAAAAATATTCACAAAAAGGTGAAACAAGTATAAAAATAACTATTTTATTTTAAAGAGAAATAATAGAGGTTCAGCATGACATGGTGGTCTAGTCAAAGACACCTTTGCCCAAACAAAGAGAATTAACTATCAGCCATCTGGTCTTTGTACATATGGTAGCTTATGTGTACTTCATCTATGAATTATACACCCCAACTTTTACATTGACCTAAATCTAAAGTACTTACCTAGATCTCAGCCTGAGTCCGCCATTTGTTTACATTCTCTTGAAGAACATAGCCCCATTCACTGCCAAGGGCTCTATCACAACACGGTGGCTGGGAATAGATGGAGCCCATGAATGGGGCTGTGCTGTGCAGGATGGGCAGCAAAGCGGTGAGAGAATGTAAACAAATGCCAGACCTGGATCCAGGTAAATACTGAACTGTAGAGAGGACAAGGTGGTTTGGATAAAGTCGGTGACGGAGGGAGGATTAGTGATAGATATTTGTACAGTTCAGCTTTGTACAGATGCTAGATAGCTATTGATCATTTCCACTGCGTCCTCTATCATAGAAAACAGCAGAAGTCATCCCGGTGATCCAACAGTACCAATGGCTGAATATCGGGGGGACGGTTGTACAAACGTCAGATTTTCACCTGGCGTCTGAAAGTAGCTTTATGTTTTATTGCAAACTCAACTATAACACCAAACACTATGACTTCCTTTTATTCAATGAATTTGTACTATTCAGCATGAACAACCTGCAGCATTGTGTTGTATGAATGCTGCTTATATAACATCAGAGATAAATGCATGCACTGCATTGTTTACATTTATCACATCATAGCCTGGAATGCACTTCCGGGTCACGTGGCTGCGAGTCTAACCCCGCCCCCTGACCATGCTCTATTAAATAACAGGGAGGGCGGTAGGTGCTGTCATTGTATAGAGGGGAGTGGAAGGTGCACGCAGGGGGTAATGCAGCTCTGGTGTCACACATCCTGCAGAAAACATCATTTCTGTAAGTATCACATGCTTGAATAATACAAAGGAGGGAGAACATTGCATGCAGCATGGTGTATGTGAGCACAGGCAGATTTATGTGCCAGTTATAGGACTGCAGCGTGTACTGTCCACAGAGATCATCCTGTGTCTGGGATTGGCTTCTATGCAGATTTATTAGTTGATACTAGAAGGTGGAAGAATATCTAAAATAATGGGGTATGTGCAGTGTGCTGTATAATGTGATGAAGATTTATAGAAATGCGTTGCTGGTTTAGTTCGAATTTTAGTTGTGGAAGAATGGTCCAAATGTATTTGTAAGCACGCTTTGTCCTGTAAAAAATGCATGCACATGACTTGTGAACACACTTTATGACACGTGTGTTGATGCATGTGCATTCTGCAAAAACAACCTGATATAAAGCGATGTCTGCAGATCATATGGTATATAGAATTGTAAGGCATTACAAGAAATCTAACATTATTATTGTGGACCTTAAGTGATGTTCTGCATTATTAAAGCTGAACTCTGCACCAAAAAAATGTTACCTTTGCAGTGGGACCATGGATGATGCCTGGATAGATATGGCTCTGTCCCTTTGGTAGGAGAAGCAGAATATGCCATTATCAGGGTGATTTCTGCTAGGTGAAGGTGTCACTTGCTATGTGTGCTAAATGACACCTACTACATTTTTCTTTTTTAGAGTGGTGAGCAGAAAGAACTCCATTTATTTGTTCTGTGTCCCTGCTGAGGATTCTGCTTTCCCAGGGTTTCCTGGGGACACAGAGCCTGATTTATTAAAGCTCTCCAAGGCTGGAGAAAATACACTTTGATAAGTGAAGCTGGGTGATCCAGCAAACATGGAATGAATTTTCTTTAAAATTTATTCCAAATCTTGATTTATTTTAAATTCTTTTCGCTAGCAGACGTTTTGAATTCTAGACCAGATCAATTCCAGTTTTGCTGGATCACCCTGCTTCGCTGATCAAAGTGTATTCTCTCCAGTCACTGACTCCACTGTCACCAGAACTGAAAGAGGTAAATCCAACACCAGGACAGTATAAATGGGTATTGTCTGTGCTAGCTGCATGAGCGACTTCAAAATTCTGGTAATGTTTGTAGAGAAGATACAAGTTTGTGGATATTTGTGCAGCAATAAATAATAAACAACACAAATAAATTCTCAATATCGGGGCAGGATCATCTCCTCCTATGTCACTGTTTGTATTTGTCTGTCGTTTGCAATACCTTTCAATGTACAGTGCTGTGTAATATGTTGGCACTATATAAATTCTGTTTAATAATAGTAATATATTTTGTAGCATACAAATCATTGTTGTGAACCATTTTACACTTCTTGCTGTAATACAGTTTCAGGAAAAATACACCTACTACTACAGGAGATGTTTAGAGACCTAAATGTGCTATAAAAGATTAATTGAAACTACAGAATTGTTATTGGAGATGGTTAGAGATTTAGACATGCAATGAAAAATGGTTAAAGGATACAAACTTGTTACTGGAGGTGGTCAGAAACTCAGAACTGCTAGATCAGGGGTCCTCCAGAGGTTGCTGGTGTTTCATTGAGCAATTATCAATTTATGCCTCTCAGGGCAATTTGTGTGACACCAATGATCTTTTTGACATCTGTGGGGATGACATTCCTCTCCCTGGGCAGCAGTGTAAAGGCATTCCCTTAACTGACCACCACAGTACTTTGAACTTTGGCTAAATTCATTATAACAAGGGTTCCCTGAAAGCCTAAAAGTTATTTTAAGGGTTCCCCGATCACCTATCTAGAGACTACAGACCTGCTACAGGAGATGTTCAGAGACCAGCACAAGCTATATGAGATGGAGATTACAGTGTCGGTCCATTTCATGGTTAGAGACTACAAATTTGTATGTTCGGCTATACCAGTGGTTCTTAGCCACTAAGGTCAATTTATGACACCAATGATCTGTTTGGCTGTCTGTAAGGGTAACATTCTTCTTGCAAAGAGGCATTCTTCCTACTGATCACTATGCTAAAATGCTGGAGTTGTGGATGAATAGCATGGGGTTCCCTGATGACCTAAAGAGGTGTTTAGAGACTTCAAACTTACTACAGAAAATGGCCAAAGACTGTGGACATTTCTGGAGTCTGGGGATATGCTTTAGGAGAGACAGATTTGAGACATATCTTATGAGACTGTAAGAAATCACTGCTCGTTAACCAATGATTCCACCATAAGCCCCCCTTACAGTTACTTGTGGCAAATTTAACATTTCTCTTTATTAGATATACGCAAAAAAAACTTGAGACAACGCAAAAGAGGTCATGGCTACTAGAAGCTAGGTTAATTAATATTTGTCCTTTATTGGCCAAAAAAAGCAACAAAACCGAGATCTCCATCCTTGGGGTTGCACAATAAATGTCAGAAGATAACACGTTGTGCACTGCAAATAAAAGGCGCAGTAAGAAATGCAGCACAAAATTCAGATGTGTGACATGGTCCTTCTAGAATATCCTAAGTGTTTCCCCTAAACTTTCAAAATCTAGAATGACTTGACATGTTAAATTATTATCCAAAACCAAATTGAGCAATAATGAAAACTTATTACAGCCCAATTGTGGTTTCCTCATAAACCATTGAATTGTCAGGTTGCATCAAGACGGAAAGTACTAATTGTCTTATTGTTTTTATTGTTTTAGTCAACCCCAGCAGAAAACTCCCACGGCTGGCAGGGAGTTGGCACAGCAATCATTATCTGTATATGTCTGATGCAGTCTCTGTCTTGTCAGAAGGTGTCGGAGTTTTGCTATTTGTAATGCTTTCCTGCTGGCCATTGGAGCTTTGTGTTGTGGCTAGAAAAGCATAAAAATAGATGTTTGATGGCATTCATGTGGCATGGATGTTCTCTAGCCCCAAACCAAATCTATTTGTCTTGCTAGCCTGTGGCTTTCATGCCAAATCTGTCCTTGCAGGAATGGCACACTTATACAATGGGAGGACAAACAATGGGGAGAGGCAAACAAAAAGGGGGGGGGGGTTTCTTTAGATAAAAAGAAAATCAAGGATGCTGTAGGCATGAAGGAGTTTGGCACAGTAGGGAATTTGGGAGAAAAGCAAAGCACTACAATAGCAATATAAAGGAGATGAAGTAAAAGGGTGTGGTGGGGTGCAAATTCATGGCATTGGGGGACACTCAAAGTGGAGAAGCAATTCAGGGAGACACTAAAGGCAAGTTAATAGTACACAGACACAATATTGTTGTTTTTATAAACCTATTTATTGGCTTAGGATGCCAGAGGGTTGCCCTCCTTTCGGTCTGAGCTCTGCTTGATGCTGGCTATGGTGTAGATTTCAGTAGTTTGACATAGCCCTAGCCATCAGTTGATTTCAGGTTAAAAGTGATTAAAGACACACAGAGACTTGGGAAGGGGATTGTGCTCCAGAAAAAGAGCAGAACACTATCATTTGATATTTTCTGCTCCATGACTACAATGAAAACATCTGGTAATATCCTATGGAATGCTTTGTATGTGAACTTTGGCTCTGATCAAAGAAAATTGTATTTCTCTGGGTATTATAATGCAAAATATCAAACACAAGGGGCTACAAACTGACTTTGGTTTCATCAAGGACTGAGCAGTATCCAGGCATGACATGATACAACCATCAGTTAGCCGAGTCAAGGTTTACATGCTGTGATCTCATCTCTAAGACTGTAGGTATGATAATATTTTGTGTGACCCTAGCCAAAAGCAGAACCACTGCATTTTCTAGGGACTTCTCTGTGATTGTTGAGCAGGCTATATTTGTACATCTAGAGCCACAAGGAAAGGATCGGACGTCTGAATAGTGTACTATAATCACCCCGTACAGATACATTACTGATGATAATCACTGATAATATGGAAATATGTATTTCTTTGGAACGGAAGTATTTCTTTGGAACAGATATTTTTACAGTAAGCTCCTTTGTGTACAAATAAAGAACATTTGCATGTCTCTGAATGTGCCTTTTAATATTGGGAGCATCGGCATGCAAAACCTATTCACAAGTGTTTAGTAATAATGAAATAGCCCCGGAAGGATCAGCAACTATTCATTTTAAAGGGTCAATTCAATCAGGACAGTTTTTTGTTGTTTAAGGTGAACTCAGTGGGTTTAACACCGTATTGTTAGCAAGAATGCTTTATTATGCCCTGTTGGGTGCCCTTAAGCTGCTTCTTATGGGTTGTTACCAATCGCATTTTTTTTTTTTAAATACGTAACTGCATTTGTGTTTTTCCTCTTGAGCCTGGCGTTAACATTTGTGATAACAATAAATGAACCTCTCTTGTATTTAACTGCATGAAAAAACGCTGTATGTCTTTATCAAAACAAAATTGGTGCACGCGTCATTCTCCTATTCTTATTCGGTTTAAAATAAAATGACAACGAATCTCCTATTGTAAGTGCACCCATACAAAATGGATCTACAACTACCATAAACACAAAGGTTGGGCAGCTGGGATTGGCTTTACCAGCTAAGTCTTAGTGCATGCAGGCTGATTCTCACTTCTGATTGAATCTATAACACTGATCAACAAACATTGAGATAAAAGTAATTTTAGGTTATGTTTGATGCACACGTTACAAATATGGTATTGGTTTTACTAGATTGGCTCTAGTTTTTGAAATAATGACCTTAAAATTAACCTCATAGAAAATTAAGCGAAACTAGATATGCCTATGTATAAAAATTAGTTTTTGAAATATTTAATGTCAATATATTCTATATTCGGTATATTTACAGAACTAATCACAAAGAAGTAATTGAAAGACTCAGTTTGTATGATATCCTTTTATGTTGATGATCAGGACAATCACGTTTAAGGCTCCAGCAGTAGTCTGCCATCATGTGTCTATCCCATCTGCCTTGATACCTTTCTTCCATCACCTTTATATCTTGATGGAACCTCTCCTCTTGTTCCTCACTGAAATCGTCAAGGTTTTCTGGAAATTTTTGCAAATGGCTATGGAGATAGTGTACCTTTATGCTCATAGTAGCACCCACATTTTTAATGTTTAAGAGCAAGTTTTGCACCAGTTCTTCATAATTTTGTGCTTTATGCTTACCCAAGAAGTTTTTGACAACCATGACATAGCTGGGCCAGGCAGAAGCTTCAGTGTCAGTCATGTAACTTTTGACATTTGAATTATTTATCAGTTTTACTCAATCCAGGGAAGAATGTGGAGGGAGAATGATTTTTTTTTTTTCTTGTCAAGGATTGGCTCGGTAATGATGTACGCTGCACCTTTTTTCATGTTTTTCCTTGGAGGCCATAACACTTTTTTTCCAGTGATCTTGCTTTGATCTCTTATTTTAAAAGCGGATGAAACATGGGTACTTTGTGTATCCACTTTGCTGTTCAAGTAGGAAGTTCACCATTTTTAAATCAACACATATGGACCATTGGTGATCAGGATAGCAAAGCTTTTGTGGGACCAATTTGATATTTTCATATTCTTTAAGTTTTGTTGTGTGACCAATTGGAATTGATGCATAGCAGTTGCCATTATGCAGTAAAACAGATTTCAAACTTTGAGCGGAACTGTCTATGAAAAGCCGCCAGTCTTCTGCTTGGTATTCTTGTACTCCTACCGTGTTTCCCCGATGATAAGGCAGGGCCATCAAATAAGACAGCCCCCCCTTTTTAGGTAAAAATGAAAAATAAGCTCCCCCCAAGTTTTGCATACCATATGGGGAGCCCAATACCTATCTTGGTCCCCCAGTTTAATACCAAAGAATGCTAGATATGCTTGTTTCACAAATTCTGTAATGTTTCTTCGCTGTTTTTGCTGAGAATATTCACCACAAATGTAGCAAAATACATTAGGGTAATTTAAACAACTTCTTGAAGAACTCTGAAGAATTTCTGTTAAAAAAGAAAGTGTGTAAATAAGAAAAGGCAAATAAAAATTTCATTAAAATAATGCTACATTTTATTATGAAAATACACCTGAAATACACTAAATATATTTAAAAAAACCTTGGCAAGTGAAAAAAAAAATTTTTTTGGTTGCTGTATAATGAAACTGGGAGAACAGTTGCTAACAGATCATAGGTAACTGATGTTTAGGTGTCCAGCATTGGTATTTATCAAAACTACACAAGTCATGTGGATGTAATAGTCAGAATTCTGATCACTTTTGAGCCAGGAAAAATAATCAGAAGAGCAAAATATAATACATGTGTGTTGAGTATTTTTGGGAATTCTGACCTATCAGAATCACATTTCCTTTTTCCAATATGGACAGCAATTACAGATTATTTCTGGTATGGTGTCACAACTAGTTTGCCAACAAACTATATTCCTTTAGTCTTTAGAAGAAATTAGGTAATCCCCCTCATTATACTCATGTGCAGTATACAGTAAATAGGTGTGTGTGTGTTTTGAGAGTCAAAGAAAGATTGTTTGACTTTTAGATGATGGTTGAATGATGGCCAAAGCTATAAAGTCTATAACTATCTTAAGAAAATTGCTGCATAACATCTGGAAACAGAGCGTTCATGATTTCAGCTGTATCTGAAATAATTACTTGTGAGATTTTCCCACACATTGTTGGCTGCTACAAGAATGTCCGCATTCTAACCATCTAACCATTCTAACCAAGACGCTAATTCATTGTAATGCTCCGATGACCTGTATTGCAGTGACAGGCTGCCCTTGACTGTAAAATCTGCTATGTGCATGGCTCATTGCCAGGCTTGTCGAGATTTGTAGGAGTTTTTTTGTTCTTTGAGCAAATGACACACGTTTTAAGTTCCTTCGTTTTCTGTGTTGCAATAATACCTGGTGTAAGCCATCGTATTATAAGATGCAATAAAATGGTAGAGCCAAATAAGAAATCAAACTCTGAAAACTAGAAAGCTCTTCATCTTTAATAATAATCTTTGGGAAGTTCAGTTTTATCATTCTCTTTGTTGGTTGACATACTTGTAGGTCCTTCTGACTGATTGTAACCAAAAGATTTTGTTCTTTTTTCGACCAGTTATGAAGCAACAGGACGTGTTGGTAAATCTGGATCCAAAGTACACATGTTGTGATGATCAACACATCCAAATAAGATTACTACCACTTCCTGTGGGGTAGGGGGGAATGTTTGTGAGGGCAGAATATTGCCATATATGCAGAGTTCTGACCCATTACTGATTACAAAATTGGCAAGAGATCTCTTACTCTTAATGCTGCTGGAGTTTGTGTTGAAAGAAAAATGTTGGCCATGGTCAGCTTTTGGCATCTACCAGCTTTTTTTTTTTTTTTACCTCTGATTGTCAATATACAAGATCCCTCCTTTCGGCTCTGCAGTATTTACTGGTATGACATGATTGGTTCGAGATGGCGTACTCTTTCTATTTCATTAGAAAGAAGACCCAGGATGACATTACATTGTCATCTTCTTAATGATGATCAGATGTTTTATTTATGTGGTTTTTCTCGGAAAAATGACTACATATAAATACAATCTGTTGTTGCATGTGATATGTTTGTTTCTTTGGTAATTACTTTGTGCTTAAGGGTAGAAAAATGCTATGATGCAAGCCATGCTTATATCATGTACAAATGAGGCAGATTACTATTGACCTCTAGGGCGTGTGCTTCTGTTAAAGTACATAGATAAGATTTATTTGGCAACTGATATGGCACCAGCCTTCATAGTTTGCTTTATTCTTGCAGCATACCTTTGTGCTTCAGAAATAATCTTATTAGCAATAAAGAGAGGCAGAGACAGAATCTCTATTATATTTTTACATGTCATTACAGAATTTACATTATCTTGGTTTTCTTCACTACAATATTGTGCGAAGCAAGAACTTGTTCTAGGACAGTGACTCAGAAAGTAATGAAGCCAATGGATAACCAGGGAACTTGTATTTTCTGCTATGCATGCCTTCATGTTTTCTAATTTCATGCTTTGTTTAATGACCACATATAATGCCAGTGTTAAACTGAAAGTTCGGTTTCGTAAATCCAGTTAATGCCAGGCAAAAAAATGTTTCTCAACTCTATATATATATATATATATATATATATATGGATTATAGTAATAAGTATTTCAATGAAACCTGTATTAAGAGAAAAATAGAGTTTGCACTTTTTTTTTTTTACATTGACCCCGAACAACTATGCATATTAGAAAGTCGGAGAGAACCACAATTTTGTATCTGAACAGGTATACCAGGTCATAGCTAGTGAACTAACATTGCAGAAGAAGAGATTGAAAAGTATGACGCAAAGTTGCCTTTAATTCAGGGACTTTTTACTATCCGTGAAACTACAGAAGATAGTTAGAAACAGTTATACTCAACTTAGAAAGTCCAACTTGTAGGATTTCCTACTACATTTTATACCTGAACTTGGTTATATTGCTGCTGTGGGAGAGTTTCTCTTCTGTGTACTTCCTCACTTTTCATGTCACCCACTCACATTTTAATGTTGAATTTAGAATGAAAAATATAAAATTTCAATTGTTTGTCAGAATGAAAGCCAACAAGAAGGTAAGGATTGGGTGGGTGGTGTATGGAGGTTAGGCTGTTGGGAAAACAGTTTTATTACAATGACAGAACTAAATTACCAAGACCTTGTTCTAGTTTGAACTCTTTTGCCCATTAATAGTCTATGAATTGTTTGTACACACTAACAAAGCACATTTACCCTCTTTATAATTAGCCCTGGAGACTTCTTGCAAGTAATAGAACTTATCAACCAAACTGGGTCTTATTCTGCTAACTAAAATGTTCCACTTACAGTTTTTACAGTCCCGTACAGTTTTCTGTAGGAACACACAAACAAGGATTCTGATTTTATTTATGTTGGTTTTTGAACAACACAAAATTTGTTTAGTTTGGTAACAGGAAATTGGTAGGGGTGGATTTTTAAACAATTCTGCAATATTGTACTTGTATTTCTATTTTCACAATAAACCCAGATGGTCTTTGTGTTTGTATGACTATCTTTTTTTATTTACAGCCATAAACTGTGTGTTGACTTGTTTTATTAACAAATTACAGATGTAGATAAGCTCCAACAACAAAGGCTATTGGTCATGGTCTTTAGAAGGAACTCTGAGAGGATCCACTTTTTTGTTCTTAAGTTTGGAAACCTAAATACAGTATGACTGGTGACAATTTGTATGTAAAGTATAGCTAAGGTCAATTTTTTTTGTAAGTTTTGGATAAAAGTAGTACAGGTAGTCCCCGGGTTAAGGACATCCAACATACGGACGCGTCCTAGAAACTAGGTCCTCCCTGCTCCCTATGGTGCAGTACAGAATCTGGAGGAGGCACTTTGCATGACTTACAGAAGAAATCTATTGCTAAACACAGCTGAGGTTGTGGATGATATTAGGGGGTGAGCTCTTTCTACAGCCTCTTGTAACTCTTTATTGACCAAGACAAACTATGCAGTTATTTCTTTTTGCATATCAAAGCACAGCTTGCTCCAGAATTTAATGAATGTCTAGGCTCCATAAAGATTTTTTTTTTGCTGTGTTTGTGATTAACTCACAGTGAAAATTTACATTTAGTAACTGACACCATGGTTTCCAATAATATGTTGAGACAAATATCTGCCTAATTGAATTATTAAAATAATGTACCTGTTCCGACTTGTATACAAATTCAACTTAAGAACAAATCTACAGTCCCTATTTTGTATGTAACCTGGGGACTGCCTGTATATATTTTAAACTACCCATGTCCTGCTTGGTAGATTCAACGCTGCTGCGGATCCTGCAAAAACAAAAAATCAATGTTTGATAAATTCCAATGCAAGCTGTCGGATGGAAATGGCTCAAATAATTTACATTGTGGATGTTTCAGGCAACTGTTCATTCCAAAGATGAGGTCATCGAAGATCATTTAAAGATGAGATGAGATTTTAATTTCTAACTTTTGCATGACCTGACAGATACAAGTCCATCCATCTTTCATCATTATTATCTACCATGAATCACATATGGCATTGTTTGTTCACTGATAAGTTAGTTTGCATAGCACTTCCTTGTAACTTCCCTGTTTACTTATGAAAATAGATTTGAATTCCCAAAGGGCTGAAATAGCTGGCATAATTTATCAAAATATACCTTATTTGCTTTACTCATTTTGACTGTTTACTATGGGGAAAAAAGCTCTCCTATGCCTACCAAGGAACACCCACCAGTGGAAATGTAAGGGCAAAATCCACTGCATGCAGTGCAGTACATATCGAAGATGACCATTATAAAAGCCTAAAACATAGAAGACTAAAGTCTATAAAATGTATAAAAGTATGTAAAAAGAAAAACTCCTAATTCAGGACATTTTGATAATAAGGCCACAGATGTAAACATTTTTTGTTATTTTTTTTTATACCGTAATCCACCTGACCAGGTCCTATTATCAGTGATAAAGATAATCACTTACATACTTGGCTTATAAATTGAATGTGTATTTAATATTAGTAATTTAAGTAATGCTGCTCAATTCAAACAAAACATTACTTGGTTAACATTTTAGTTTATTAGTCAGGAAATGCAACCCATGGGTTTGGTGAACAAATGCAGGTGTCGTCTATGTCCAGTGATAAACAAAGATCACATTTTTTTTATGTCCAGATGGTTGTGTAATTGTTTCAGCCAATAACTCACCCTACAGAAAATTGATTCTGCCAAGTATGACATTGGAAATGCCATGAAAAATAGTTGTCGTTTTTCCCAGGGCTGTGGAAACTTTATAGACTTTGCACTGCTTGCCCAAAAACAATGTTTGTCTGGTATTAAACTTGCTTGAGCTTTTATTTCTCTGTGGTTCCCGTAGTTTGACATCAACATTAAAAGCAAGAGGCTGGAAGGTCAATTTCTAGGATGTGACAAATTTGTTTTGTGGCAAAATGTACTGTGGTGTAGGAACCATGCTAAAAGAAAGAAATGGACTTTTTATTTTTTTTATTTTCCTGCCATTTCGCAGGCTGGAGAAGGGACAAGACTTGTAAGTTTTCTTTTATTGCAGCAGAGAAAAGTGTCAGGTGTTCAGACAAGACTATTCTGTATGACAGAATGGTGTAAATATTAGGACTGATGGGACAGAAATACCACCCCTTTGGCAGTTAAAAAAGCTACCATACTACCATATATGTGTTCAAATGGTGCCGTTCAGCTCTTTCTATTTTAAAATGACAAATATTGAAATCCAGATGAGATATAGAACATTTATATTTTTACAGTAGAAAAGATGATTTCATGCAGAAATAGATAGGACTTCACACAACTGACTGCTGTTTACCTTGGCTTAATGTACACACCTTAATCCCTATGAAAAACATTATTAGAATGTCATCTCTCAGATTGATGATGTGTAACGTTGATAATGTTTCTTCACCCACACATGCAGCTGAACACACATTCAACTGGAAAGGTGTCTTTACATTTTTTTTTTTTTCTTTTTGGATAGCCTTTTGAATGATGCTACCAAGTCATTAACCGAGTGGGAATAACTGCAGTAGCTCCTGTAGTAACAATCTAAACACTATAACTTCCCAGGGTCTAAACTGTAGTCTGGCAACCCTCTTCGAAAGCAATTATTCATTATTGGAATAAAGATTCTATGGACCTTGCATTGCAAACTGTCCACCCTCTGAAGATACTCGTTCCCATTTGAGCTTCTCATGTGTTGTTCAGCCAACTGGTATGAGTTATATGAGACATGGGGACTGACCCACCAAATTTTGTTGGATACATCAGAATTGTTAAAACAAACCTTTAGTAGAAAAACACCCAGTACAAGCATTAGAAATGGGCACATATATATAATATATATATATATATATATATATATATATAAAGTCGGAAAGTAACTCAATATCAACTTGCAAAACATGGTCTTGACCTGGTTGTTTACCTTCCATTTTCAAAGAAGGTAAAAAAAAGTGGTAAAATGTGGTCACAACACTGGGAGTAAATTTTGCTCTGCTTGGTATGAAGAGCTATTTTGCTACAAATCGGCCAGAATAGATGAAGGGAGTGGAGAAGTCAATTGTTGGTTCAGCCACTAGAAATCGCAGAAAAGTATACCATGCAATTTAGTGCCAGAGTAGCAGAATTTTACATTTTTATTTTCAGGGACTGATCTGCTTCTGAAAAACATGTATTGAGTGATCAGTGTGGCTGTTTTTGCAAATATTTGCATTAATGAAACTAAATTCTGCCAATGGGTGTTTATGCCCACATACTGGTTTATTTTGCCTAGCCTGCCTTCCTTTATGGTTGTGTTGGTTTTGAATTTTTGAGATTGTTTCCCACTTTCCCTTTCTATTAGAACAATGCTATGTTGACAAGGCTAGTCTTAGCCCTGTCTTTTGTATCTATACTGGTAAGTATATCTCCAACCTATAAACCAAAAAATGCCTGATGTCTGATTCCACATTTTGGCATGCCTAAGTCTATCATAACTTGGGATTTGGGGAGATTTTGGTTACCGCGACAAATAACCATGGGGGGATCTTGTCTCCATGACTTTGTGATTTATTTTCAAAATTATTTTCATCTTTTAGAGATGTGGATTGTTCCGGAGTCTGAAATCTTTACCATGGGATTGTGGTCCATCAGTATCGGAGCCCTTGGAGCTGCAGTAGCTGGAATATTATTGGCCAACACAGAGTATTTCCTTGCAAAAACTGAGAAAGCCTCTGCGGAATATCTAGGAGATGCTGACCTAAAGACTATTGCAGATGGTAAAGTTAATGTACAATGTCTATAGTTCTGTTTTTCTTTTCTTGTATGTATCAGAAGTTTTTTATGGTTTCCAAACACTTCTGTGTATACACTAACCAGTGTCATTTTTGATATATTAAAAATATTTTTTAAGTGCAAAAAAAAAAATGAATACCTTTCTTTTGTCTCGTTCCCACAAGACCTAACAAGTTAATGTGCATGTCCAGCTGAAATGTGTTAGTTTCCAGTTGAGTAAGGAATCATTAGATTAGGTTTCTGTGACAGTTGTTTTTGTAATAGCAAGTGAGAGTAAACTCTCAGCAAGCTTTTTGACCATTTGTCCTCAGGACACAAAATTAAAAAGAAGAAAAACAGGGTTGGATATATCCCTGTTGTAATAGATTATAGAAAAAATACACAAATCATTTCTTAGTAGGTCATCCTATTGGTTCTCGACAGTTGGCAGGGATGGAATGAACATTCAACAATCATACATTAAAAAATATTCTGAACACAGGGAACATTGTAGGAAAAATGTTGAATAATACAATCACAGCAATTACAAATAGCATAATTTGGGCATGTTCAACGTGATCGAGGCTGTTCCAAATTACTTTTAGTTCCAAGCTTGTCTTAACCCTCATCCTTTTCTGCAGATATTCTTTAGTCCATCTTCCTCCCCCCACAATATTAGACTTTGTTATACACTCGTTCCCATTTGAGCTTCTCATGTGTTGTTCAGCCAACTGGTATGAGTTATATGAGACATGGGGACTGACCCACCAAATTTTGTTGGATACATCAGAATTGTTAAAACAAACCTTTAGTAGAAAAACACCCAGTACAAGCATTAGAAATGGGCACATATATATAATATATATATATATATATATATATATATATAAAGTCGGAAAGTAACTCAATATCAACTTGCAAAACATGGTCTTGACCTGGTTGTTTACCTTCCATTTTCAAAGAAGGTAAAAAAAAGTGGTAAAATGTGGTCACAACACTGGGAGTAAATTTTGCTCTGCTTGGTATGAAGAGCTATTTTGCTACAAATCGGCCAGAATAGATGAAGGGAGTGGAGAAGTCAATTGTTGGTTCAGCCACTAGAAATCGCAGAAAAGTATACCATGCAATTTAGTGCCAGAGTAGCAGAATTTTACATTTTTATTTTCAGGGACTGATCTGCTTCTGAAAAACATGTATTGAGTGATCAGTGTGGCTGTTTTTGCAAATATTTGCATTAATGAAACTAAATTCTGCCAATGGGTGTTTATGCCCACATACTGGTTTATTTTGCCTAGCCTGCCTTCCTTTATGGTTGTGTTGGTTTTGAATTTTTGAGATTGTTTCCCACTTTCCCTTTCTATTAGAACAATGCTATGTTGACAAGGCTAGTCTTAGCCCTGTCTTTTGTATCTATACTGGTAAGTATATCTCCAACCTATAAACCAAAAAATGCCTGATGTCTGATTCCACATTTTGGCATGCCTAAGTCTATCATAACTTGGGATTTGGGGAGATTTTGGTTACCGCGACAAATAACCATGGGGGGATCTTGTCTCCATGACTTTGTGATTTATTTTCAAAATTATTTTCATCTTTTAGAGATGTGGATTGTTCCGGAGTCTGAAATCTTTACCATGGGATTGTGGTCCATCAGTATCGGAGCCCTTGGAGCTGCAGTAGCTGGAATATTATTGGCCAACACAGAGTATTTCCTTGCAAAAACTGAGAAAGCCTCTGCGGAATATCTAGGAGATGCTGACCTAAAGACTATTGCAGATGGTAAAGTTAATGTACAATGTCTATAGTTCTGTTTTTCTTTTCTTGTATGTATCAGAAGTTTTTTATGGTTTCCAAACACTTCTGTGTATACACTAACCAGTGTCATTTTTGATATATTAAAAATATTTTTTAAGTGCAAAAAAAAAAATGAATACCTTTCTTTTGTCTCGTTCCCACAAGACCTAACAAGTTAATGTGCATGTCCAGCTGAAATGTGTTAGTTTCCAGTTGAGTAAGGAATCATTAGATTAGGTTTCTGTGACAGTTGTTTTTGTAATAGCAAGTGAGAGTAAACTCTCAGCAAGCTTTTTGACCATTTGTCCTCAGGACACAAAATTAAAAAGAAGAAAAACAGGGTTGGATATATCCCTGTTGTAATAGATTATAGAAAAAATACACAAATCATTTCTTAGTAGGTCATCCTATTGGTTCTCGACAGTTGGCAGGGATGGAATGAACATTCAACAATCATACATTAAAAAATATTCTGAACACAGGGAACATTGTAGGAAAAATGTTGAATAATACAATCACAGCAATTACAAATAGCATAATTTGGGCATGTTCAACGTGATCGAGGCTGTTCCAAATTACTTTTAGTTCCAAGCTTGTCTTAACCCTCATCCTTTTCTGCAGATATTCTTTAGTCCATCTTCCTCCCCCCACAATATTAGACTTTGTTATACAACAAAATACCTGGACAGAGCGAGGAAGAGTTATCTGTCTTTGATGTTGTTGGGGAGATTCTATCCGGTCGTTCCTGTGGCACCTGTACAAGAGTGGACATTCTATAGACAAAAGGCACAGATGGGAACCAAAATAATGTTTAAACTGGACATTTAGAAAACAAATTCGAATTCTCTCCTCTACACAAAATAAAATTATTTTTTAAATATTTTTTACTCTTTATTAGCATTCCATGCTCCTAATTTCATGATGGTCACCTAGCTGGGTTGGATGTGCCAGGTTCCTCCAGGAGAACCCATATTTCATTAAAAAAGCAAATAAAACTTTTTCTGGAGTTGGACTTTAAAGTTGACCCCTTGGCATAAACCTAACCCCCTCTAACTAAACACTGCATAATATGTAATACTCAAATACAGAGTTTTCTCTTCTCTGCTTGTAAGATGCCCGTGTCACTCCCTGTATGATGAGGGCACTTGTATTGTCTGCTCAGAGATGGGGATCCAGACAATGACATCAGTCAGAGGTACCTCCTGTCACAGGCACATCAGCACTGGATTAGTACTCCCTCCGCTTGTGGAAACTGCTGTCAAGAGAACTGGGAGGTGGATTAAGGTGAATATACCTTCACAAGCAAAGGAAAAAAGATTAGAAGGTGTTAGCATATTTCCTCCTAGATTGGCTTTAAATTGTAAGGGATGGAACATGTCTGGGAATACCTACAGAGTCAATAGTGTAATTTTTCTTCTACAAGAATGATTTAAAAAAAAAAATATTTACAATTTACAAATTCCCACAATAATTACACTTGTTTTGTTGTTGTTTCTGCTTCCTTTTTTATTAATATTTCATTTTGATTTGTAGCAAGTACTGTATCCTTGGCAGTACCATTGATTTTAAAGCAAGCTACTGTTCTTAGTTCATTTACATTGTAATTTCATTTCACTTTCATTTACTTTGTAATTGGCTACAATGTTTTTAATAGTGGCATATTTGTTTCTGTATGAAAAGCTAAACATGATGGATAATGGAATATAAACTTGTCCTTTACAGAATCAAGGACTTTCAAAGCTAAAGAACTATGGGAGAAAAATGGAGCTGTGATAATGGCTGTACGAAGACCTGGATGTTTCTTGTGCAGAGAGGTAAATGAATAACTTAAGTTATGTATTGTATTTTTGCACTGTATTCATGTGGTAATGTATTAATTATGTCCTAATATGATAATAGATGTGCTATCTGCAGCACAATGTAAAAATATGTACCACATTCAGGGCAAAGTCTAAATGTTAGCATGATGCCCTGCTTACATTAACTTTCCTTGAAGTCCCCAACTGCTCCATTAACCTAGAGAAAAAAAAATAAAGCTTTGTGTAAGATATGCAGGCTGTACTACAAACCTGTTTTTCTTTTGTACCTAGTGATCAAGAACTTGCCTAATTCATCCAACCTTAGATAAATCATAACCTATAGAAAAATATTTTCCATTCATCTTTAAGGAAATCTCTGTTCAATGGGTAATGGCACAAGCTCGAAGTTAGTATTCAGTTTTTTTATAGTGGCAGTTTTTGTTTGTGTTATCTTACCAGTTGATTCCTTTAAGTAACATTAGGAAAACAGGTACAATGACTTCAATCATCAGCTTACATACCAGAAAAATGATGTTCAACCGCAACAGTTCTATTTTAGGAACTATGTAAGATATTACGGGTATTTCCCTACTATTCCTCTAAAGTCTGGGGATTATTTTGACAAAAAGACACATCTGTAAAAACCTGTCAGTAATCTGCCCATTCAAGGGAGTTTAAGAAACGATCAGCAAGTTAATTTTTTTCGTTTGGCAACCTGGGATGAACTTAGTGAATGTAGGTAACAAAAAAAAAACAGGTGATTGGCCTTTTTTAGGTATGTTAAAAAATGGTATATGGTTGTTATAGTTTTATAATACTTTTTTACTGCTGTTCGTATATATATTTAAAAATTATTTGGCATTACAGGAAGCTGCAGGGTTGTCATCACTTAAGCCAGAGCTTGATCAACTTGGTATCCCGCTATATGCTGTGGTGAAAGAAAAGATTGGAACTGAAGTTGAAGATTTTCAGCCTTACTTTAAAGGGGAGATTTTTCTTGATGACAAGGTATATTGTATAATATTGGTTAATGTTTTAGATGAATTCTTGCTGGACCTACCCAGGGCACTCATTTTTTTTAGCTCAGATTTTTTATTTTTAGCTCAGAGTTTCTCAGAAGTTTGCCAAATTACTAGCTAATAACATAATTAAGTAATCTTGTATACCCAATACTGCACATTACTCTACTAACTAATTCATAATCTATATTCCACCAGCTTGCGAGGCAGCCTTTTCTGATACTATTGAGTTTTTTTTTATTTTTTTGTGATTTTGGACAAAGTGGGATAGCCTTCTCCCACAGACCCCTGGGGATCACTGACCTTTTTGCTGGTTCACCAGTTGTTCATTCTTGGATTTCTTTTAGTGGTTACTAACTACTGCATACTGGAAACACCCATTAAGGCCTGCTCCTTTTAGAGTTGCTCTGGCCTAGTTATTTATCCACCACAATTTGACCCTTGTCAAAATTCCCAGAACCTGACACTTGCCTATTTTTCCAGTTTCCAACACTTCACCTTTAGGATCTGACTGTACACTTACTGCCCAATATATCCACCTCTTCACAGGTCCTATTGTACAGGAGATAACAATGATTGTGTATAGTAGCTGTTTCTTTGCAGGTAACTTTAATATCTATACTTCTAGAGCAGGCTCTTGGACTAGGTGGCCTGAAGAAGTTTCCCCTATGGCGTTCCTGTGTATAGACATTCCTACTTTTACTATACAGGTGGTTTTCTCCAGGGTCCACACCTTGTCTGTAACAAACATTTGTTTGGCATTCACAGGTTTGATTTCCCTTGGATTTCTGTGGTCACACCTTTGCACATTTATAAGTTGCAATCTTGAATTTCCTGTCACTCATGGGGCTGGACCATTTTTATGTACTTTATCTTCCCCTAGCTGGTCCTTTAATGTTCTAATGGAAGTTTACGGAGACTTTCTGACATGATTGTTGGACAGACGTTTGAGTGACCGTCATATGTGTCGGTCTTAATACTCTGATAATCCGCTTGGAGCTTCTTTGGCCCTACAGCTTCTGAAATAAAAGAACACAACCGTTACATACATCAATTTAACTCATGGTTTTCATGGACAGATGTTTCAGTCTTGATTCTTGGGGAGCTTTGTCAAAAATACCTTATAAGCGTCAGAAAGTTGTAGAAATTGGATTGTCTGTTGTAACTGTAATATTCACCTTAAGATTTAAAGAGCAAATAAGCCTGAAAAACCAAAAGCAAAAAGGTGTGAATGAATAAAGTGAAGGTATACTCCTATAGAAAAGACAAGCCAGGACCAAAAAGACAGATTTATTGCCTGCATACAGAAGATACTGAAATCCTTGTCCCATATTCACTCCTAGGGTAATTCCCAAAGCAAATGCAAATTGATTAACTTTCATTCATTAAGTTCATTAACTCATGCATGCATTTATTTTGTGCCTGACAAATCCAAGCAATACACTGTGCAAGGTAAGACTAGCACATTGTCCATAATTAACCACTTTATGTATTTAAAATTATCCCTGTGCCTCTCTTTGGCCCTGTGATCTGATTTCAAGTGCTTTGCCATCTCTAATTGATCACACTTTATGTGATAAATGGCAAATTGTAATCTATTTTGTACAATTACAGTGCTAAACTGTAAACATTTATTAAGGTACCGTAGACAAACAGTTTGTGGTTGAAATCCTTGTACACAATCTTGCTCACAATAACAGGATTTGCTTCTGAAAAAGCTAGTAGCTATACCATGAACTGACTAGAATTTTAATTGAAGCTGTAACAAAGAAAGGAGTGCTCCCTGGCATCAAATACTTTGTAACTTTGTCCTATAAACAAATTCCATTGTTTGTGTTAGTTTCTAACAGTCAAGTTAAGGTAGCACTTTACAAATCTGTCTTCCTCTTAAAACAGTCTGAGGACATTAAAAAAAAATGTGCATTATATTTTGTTATAAAATGATAAGTAGATAGCTTTTGAAAGTCTAAGATTGGCTATGCACAGCCTATATTGGTTAGCTTTTTGTGCTATAATATGCATTACGTGACATTATTGGATAACCATTTTGTATGTTCATATATGTGTGAGGATTTTAACTTATCCAGGTCATGATGTAGCTAATAGCAGTTAGGCACATTTGTTTTAGATTTGTTCTATAATGTTGAAGATCCATGTAGCCCTTTTCTTTCTAATTAAGGACAACACATCCCTGATAATTATAATGATGATTATTAAAACTGATGTTTTACTGCTCATCTTAGCTGTTTCTTTGTTAAGACCTCTCAAGTGTCCCACACCCCAACTGACTACTAAATCCTTAACAAAGAAAATGTACCTTAGTCAATGTTGGTTTTCCTTAAGTAAACCTTGTATTCTCATCTTTCATATGCCCTGTTTTTACATAAATGTGAATGGGGATTATATTGTGCACTTGTATTGACCATCCTAATCTATCATCACACATGAATGCTGATTAAAAGAAAATGCAATGCCATTGAAGCTATAGGATTGCCTGCAAAGTCACATATAATGTACAAGCAACTTGCATAATAAAAGCATAAAAGTGATACTGCAAATAACTAAAGTAATGAATTAGGAAAAAACTTGCAAAATGTTCGGCTGGGAAGAGTGATAAAGCTTAGTTCTTCGAATCAAACAAATAAAAAAGTATTTTACCTTTTTGGTATTCTGCAGAAACGATTCTATGGACCTGAGAAGAGAAAGATGATGTTCCTGGGTATGATCCGATTGGGAGTTTGGCAGAATTTCCGCAGAGCCTGGAAAGCTGGATTTGAAGGGAACCTGGAAGGGGAAGGCTTCATCCTTGGAGGTGTATTTGTTATTGGCTCTGGAAATCAGGTAACTAGAATCAATATCAAATCATATTGGAACTGTTTCTTATTTACTGATAAGAAATGTCATTTACAGTTGGCTCCCTTGCTGGTTTATCGCACATCCTCTCCTTGTGCCTTACTAATAGGAAATGGAGCCAGGTGCAAGCAGAGCCTGAACTTCCATTTCCACTTGGACTTCTTTCTGGTTAGCTCAAACCCTTCACTTGTACATGGCTCCTTCCCCACTAATTCATTGGATATATAAAATGTATAATTTCTCTGGACTGAGAATTTCAGGGGTTCCATTGACATATAATCAAACATGTTTTATGTACAACCAATAAACATGTTGTACATTGGTTGTACATTTGGTAATCAAACAATGCTAAACAAAAAATGTTTTTTGAATAAACAAAATACTCTCCAATTCACTTGCAAACCAGGTGATTCTTTATTTGATTGTTTCACTTTCCTAAGTATATTTTTTTTTAAAGTTTGGAATGTCTTGGTGAGAAATGATGTCCCACAGGTGTGCAGAAATCATGTTTAGACTCGAGATAACAAAATAAATGTGGTCTTCAGCTTTCTAATAATTTTTATAACCATTTGTTATGCTTTTTTTTTTCTATATAATACTCTTTTTCTATATTATACCATTTGATAAACTGATAATATTTAATTTCAGTTTATTATGTATGTAGTGAATAATCCTGGTTTTGTAGCATTGGGATCCTGAACTCAGATTTTGAAAGGGTCTTGAAGTTTGCATGTTCCTTTATCCATGCTGGGTTTTTTTATATGTTGCTTCCTGGCTTACTCCAAAGACATACAGAATGGTTTTTGACTACTGTCTATAGGGGCACTTATTAGCCAGACCCATATAGAACCAACTTGGTTTTATGCCCTTCCCATACACATACTACAAGCCTATGCAGTCAAAACACAATGAATACATAAAAAAAATAGAACTTATTATAGCTCATGGAAAAAATGCCATCGGGTGACTAAAATCACCAGGTACAATGAGGGTGTTTTTAAAATGATTTGGTAGATTTAAAGCTGATTTAAATGGATGAGTATTTGTTTGATCTTTCATTTTCCGTTGGGTATTGTTAACTTGTCATATGGAAAGTTGTGCTCATAAAGATACTATAAAGCTTTACCTTCTCAACATCTGCGTATTTACAACAATAAGTATTACCAGTAACAAAAATAAACACAATGCTTTAGTTACCGTTGCCACAACTGTTAGTTTGGTTTGTCTAAACCCGACCTAAATATATCTTGAGGAAGATCACCCACAAACAATCATCCCATGCTTCCCTTATCCTCAAGGCATGTCTTGTTTACCAAAGGAGGTAAAAGAAGCTACAACAAAGGAATTCTTGGTGACTAATTTCTCCTTTTATGTTTTCAGACTCTAACTTATTATTTTATTTATCTAAATACAATTGATGGATTGCACAGTTCCAAGGTGAAATAGTTGAAATATCACAACATAATGTTTCCTATAACATTTTGTTTCATAATTTCCAGGGAATCCTTCTGGAGCATCGTGAAAAGGAATTTGGAGATAAGGCGAACTTGACAGCTGTACTTGAAGCCGCTAAGAAGATCAAGCATTCTGAATCCCATTAAATGTGTGGATGCTGCCATGGAGAGCAGCAGCCTTTAAGCACTGGCCTCCTGGCCTGTCTTTACACAATGTTCTGGGTAGAACAAGAATTTACAGACTTTATTTATTTTTACATAGTTACATAGTTGGTTAGGTTGAAAAAAGACATAAGTCCATCATGTTCAACCACTAGGGAAATAAACATATCCCAGATATAAAACCTATAGGACATAGTTGGTCCAGAACAAGGCAAAAAACCCTGGTACAATTTGCTTCAACGGGGAAAAAATTCATTCCTGATTCCATAAGGCAATCGTATGTTCCTTGGTTTAATAACAGTCACTGTTATTTGTACTTTAAAGCCTTAATACCCCGTTATATTCTATGCTTCTAGAAAAACATCCCTCTTTTTCCAAAAGCAATCTATAGTAGTTGCTGAAACTACTTCTGAGGGAGCCGATTCCACATTTTCACAGACCTTACAGTGAAGAATCTCTTCCTTATCCGGAGCTTAAAGCTTACCTAAACTCAGAAATTTCATTTTACATAAAATCCCTTTTATGTTATTTAAGAATTATTTTTTTGTTTTTAAAAAAATGAGTGCAGCACTGCTCCCTAATTCTCAATTGCCTAGGCAATCAAGAATGAATGGGAGCGCAAAGCCTCCTGGGATACCTACATCAGGCATCTCGGGAGGCCCTTGGGTGCTCCTTCTGTGAATGCCCGAGCATCTCATGCATGCGCAGAAAGAGCCTTTTTGTAGGAAAATAAATTGCGGATCTTACGCATGCGCAGTGAGATCGGCAAGTTTTTTTTTTTTTTTTTTTCCCCCAACCTTTGTCACCCGAACTCGCGCCTGGGTCGAGTGACGTAGGGAGAAGAGACGAAGATGGCGGCGCCTGGCGCGCCAGCTCCCAGATGGATGCCGGGTCTCCGTGGGACCTAATGGAAGAGACCTCTGGATGGATCGGACTGCCCTTTACTAGCTTGCTAGATATTGCAGCTTGGCATTGCATGCTGTTATTAAGTCTTATGATCTACCAGAACCCCCAGATCCTTTTCCATTTCCGACTCCCCCAAATGTATTCCCCCTAGACCGTATGAAGCATGCATGTTTTTAGCTCCCAAGTGCAAAACTTTACATTTATCTATATTAAATGTCATTTGCCACTTGGCTGCCCAATCAAACGGTACATCCAGGTCTGCTTGTAGATTATAGACATCCTGTATGGACATAATTCCATTACATAGTTTGGTGTCATCTGCAAACACAGAAATTATATTTTTATCCAAAACTCTATATGATTTATAAACATGTTAAACAGTAAAGGTCCCAACACTGAACCCTGGGGTACACCACTAATAACCTTAGACCATTCAGAGTATGAATCAATAATAAAAGTCTTTAAGCCAGTTCTCTATATTTTCTGATGACATTTATTGTTTTACGAGCATATTCATTAAGATTGTGCAAAATAAAAAACAAAGATGATGTGAAAAGTACAGTAAACCCATATTGATTAGATTCTGTCAGTTTAGCTGAAAATTTTTTTTTAAATTGGCTTCTGATTGAAAATCGCCTTTTCTGTATCATTTCTTTTTTCTTTCTTATCTTTCTTTCATATTTCCACTGGCTACTGAAAAGGCTTGTTTGCATAATGCATTCTGTACATGAAATGTGTGTTAATTTATAGAAGCTGAAGATTTTATTTTCTGCAATGTTCATTGTAAAACAATCTTTTTCTGAGGATGGCTGTAATTTGACTTCAACTCTGATTTGGGCAGACTTCCTGTAATTGCTGTTAGCCAATGAGCTGGGCATTTAATTTATGGAGACTTTCCATAGACAAGCAATGTACAAAATGTTTTAACATTTCTGTAGGTACAAAGCTTGAATTATAGGCAATGTTGTTAAATTATAGTGACTGCAATCTGAAATGAGATGATGATGATATTTTTAATAAAAATAGTTTGTCTCGTGTATTAATTGTATATGTTACATTTTTTTTTTAACAAAATGGTTATTCTTTAAACAAATTCCAGTATCATTCTAATAAAGGAAAAATGGTCACTTATTAGTGTGATGAATGCCTGAAAACATAGATACAGAGCTATGGCATAGCTATCCAGGTAGGTTACATAACAAAGAGAAAACTTCACTGATACTGGTGAGACTTAAGAATTCATCTTCAATTACTTCTTGCTCTGGGCTGTTTCTGTTAAGTGTTCCTGACATGCCTGAACAATGATTTTCTCCAATCTTGTACTTTAATATACAAAGAATAAACAAATAGTTAACCTTTCCCCTTGAATTGTAGACCTCCTATATTGATCTCTGTCTTGGCAACATAGTAACCTGAACAGGTTATTATCCAGTCCAAAATTTACCATTATATACTTAAAAGTTTTGATGGCAGATGAGCTTCTGTGCTGGCATCTAGATCCATTTTTTATATTTCAAGATATTATTTGTCTCTGTTATGGTTCAAGGTTATAAAATGCCATAAAATAATATTTGTATTTTTACTTTTTTTTTTTTTTTTTCTGGCTCAGGACTTTAAATGTTAAAACCTTGCTTTGAAGTTAATTTTATTGTACATTTGACAAAAGTACTTTTTACAACAAAAAATCGTATATTAAACCACTTTTGTCTCTTTAGGTGTAGGAGAGATGTAGCCTTGCTTTTCTTTCCCTGCCGCCAAACCCCCAATGCTATTCTCGGCAATATTTAGCTGTCAAAATGACAGTCCGGAATAGTTATGTTTTACTGCTGTCAAAAAGCAGCTGCTCATTTGTGAAACGTGCCGGTAGTTTGCATGAAGGAATAAAGTGTAACAATGTATTGTTAAATTTGGTGTACAAAAGGGGGTGTCCCTGTCAATGGGGATTGCATACATTAATATAATGACCTACATTCTCTGACTCAAAACTCAAAAAACTAAATCTTTGAAACTGGTCTTTAAAACCATAGAAATACATTTAATTGTATTTACCTTATAAGGGTAGGATGTATTAAACATTAACACTTCACTTCTCTACCCCAAACACAACAAAAATGAGCAGTTTTCTTTTAATTTTGTCAGTTTGCTCCAAAAGGTCCCATGGTTTACCTGTCCTGTTCAAAAAAAAAAAAAAATTATCAATCACATGACAGCTGCAACCTTTTTCATTTGTTGCTTAAAGGGCCAGAAACCTGTATATACTGCACCACTTACATTATGGTAAAGCCAATTATTCCCATGGTGTGTCTGGTTGAAATGTGGGTACTGACAATGTGCCCAGAACCATTTGCATTTTATGCCATTTAACCCTGGCAGGGATAGGTGGGACAGACCGAGACTTCATTGACCTGTCAGTCACCTAAGCAGCCTGATTCTGCTAACTTTGGTGACATAACGTTGCTGCTCATGGTTATTAAACTAATGGCTTGGAGATATAGAAGGGATAGTGGCCAATGGTTTTCCAAACAAAGCAAGCCGTGTAACACAAAGGCACTCCCTTCTTGAACCCCCGCAATGACCTCATAAAGGCTAAAAAGAGGAATTACACAGTACTAGGTTAGTTTGAATAAAAAATACTAGGGCACTACACCGAGGGAGGTCTGAGGGCACTTTAAGGTGCTGGCTAGAGTTCAGCTACAGTTTCTCCTGTACCCTAGTATAGACATACTCTATATTCTGTAATACTCTGACCTTTTCTTCCATCCTATCTGATACGTGCTTAGGACATGATTAAAAAATCCTCCCTTCGCCAACCTAAACTGATAAAATTACAGTGTGAAGGTTTTAGAAAGAGCTGAGTGTTCCTTGCAAAGAACAACAGGAGAAAGCAACATTTGTAGGGCGGCATGACCTAAGAATGGTCACAGCTTGTCCTAAACAATAAATTCTTCATACAATTGCAAGTCTTTGCCTTTCAAGCATAGCTAACATTTAGTTGGAAGTTATATACAGTATATATCTCTACAGCCTTTTACTATTGGGTAGAAAAAAGGAATACTTAGTTTTTTTTTTTTTTTTGCTTTTGGGTCCTATTTTTTCACTTTGTGTCATGTAGACTCATCAGATACAAAGAGAAAGAGGACAACCCTCAAAGTGATTTCTTCACTTTTTTTTCCTTATAGTTGTCAGTAAATTAGTAATAGAAGAAATGTATTCTTATGGGGACATCTGCGTGTTCATAAACGATGGGTCACCTTGTGAGCAAAAAACATTTCATTTATGTGGCTTAAGCCGATTATACCTGGCTGACCGCTTAGCATGGCATATGCTTGTCTTTCCATATCATACCTAAAGTGTTACTCTATGTTGCAGGTCCAGAAAAAAAATATTTATGCTAACACAAACACCCAACACAATTAAGTGTGTAGAAAGTCCCACTTCCATGTTTAGCTGTATGCTAAACTCCATTCCACATTTCCGTAGTTAACACCTTACATTGTTGATACTCCTCAAATATGAGAGTGATGGGTCTTAGCTTTGGTGACTGATAAAATAAACTTGACCCTAATGATTACAAGAAGAATAATACTACGGTAATTTATATGTGAGAAAGAGGCTCCACCTAGTGGCAGGATAGAAGACTATAATATATTAGCACAAAAGTTAACATTCAAAAATCTGGCCTTCAATAATCCGGATCCTTCAGTTTTCCGGCATGGATTTCGGAGTGCATTTTCAAATTTACATTTATTTTTTTTCTGGAGGCGCTGTTTATGTTTTGATGGTGCTGTATTCCAGAATCAGCTGTTAGGTCTTGCTTTTCCTCCATAAAATGAAGCTGTTCCTGCTGCTGAGGATGCTGTTACTGTCAGTCATTAGGATGATCACCCTGACAGCCCATCTGTTATTTAGCTTCTTTTTGAGGGTACAGTAATGATTAAAATTCTAAGGCACTATTTAGTTGAACTAACATTCTGTGAAACTGTTTTTTTTAGTTGGTGAACATTAAAATTGAATTTGCTTTTCCTTTAGTGTCATTTCATTTAAATATATACAGCATATATAACACTCAAAAATCCGGAATTTTTGAAAATCCGGAACACCTCCGGTCCCGAGGTTTCTGGATTTTCGATTCTGTACTGTATTAGGCAATTTTAACTTACTTTTAACCTTTGTATTTTTTATTTCAAATGTGTTTCTTCATTTAACGTTACAACTTAAAAAACAAACATGTACCAAGCTAAGACTTGTGGGGTGTGTAAAAAATACATGTAATCCACTGTCCAACCATGACAAGAATGATTGCTTAGGGCCACCCTCAAGGAGTGGTCCTGTTAAACATTGAAAAACCAAACTTTGTAGATTCTTCTTTAGTTATGGCTATAGTCCTTGGAAAGTAAACAATAGCAATGGGAGGAGTGGGGGATCCACCCAAAGTCATCCTGAGATAGAGGTGGAGTTCAACTAATTTAAAAAAATAACTACCAAGAAGAGAAGGAAATAAAGTAGAAAAGGGAGGACCCAAAAGGGTTGGCGGTTAGAGGAGGGTACGGATGGGGGACTGGTCATTACATGATGGAAAACCAATTATGTCGATTGACTCGGTGTAACACAGAAAGGAAACCTCAAAGCGATAGACATGTTTGATCCCACCCCATAGGCATATAGTATTCTCTCCAGGGCGACTTTACGGAAGCGAGTCATGGAATGTGTAAGCATAGCTCTCATTTTTTTGTTGACCAGGAACCAGGACATTTTACTTTTAATCTGGGCTATGGTCGGGGTAGCCGACCACCAGGCCTTTGCCATTACCATCTTGTCTGCAGTAAATTGGTGATTCAACAGGCGAAATTTGACTGTGGTCCACGCCTCTGGTTTCAAATTAAGTAGTGCCTCTGCTGGGTGTTTAGGAAAACGTTTGCCCACCAAGGTGTATGCCATCTGGTACAGGTGAGTCCAGAATCTCTGCAATTTAGGGCTTTCCCACCATAGATGGTACAGAGTGCCAGCGCACTACATCCGTAAAAGCATGGGGAATTAGTATTTTTAAACAGGTTACTCAATAGCAGCCACCATTGCTTTAGGTCTAAAAAAATAACCTCCTATTGTGTGCTAGTTCCCCTACCTACTAGATTGTAAGCTCCTCTGGGCAGGGTCCTGTCCTCCTGGGTCACTGTCTATATTTGTCTGTCATTTGCAACCCCTATTTAATGTACAGTGCTGCATAATATGTTGGCGTTATTTAAATCCTGTTTATTAGTAATAATAATAATAATAATTAATAATAATAATAATAACCAAATTCATAGAAAATCATGAATTAACCATGAGACATTGGTGCCCTCTGCTGATATGATTAGAAACTGCAGAACATTTCTACATTCAGAGCAAACAATATACAATAATAGCATTCATAGTTCTTTTCTTTTATCATTAGTCACTACTCTGACTCATCAAGAGTATACACCCAGTACGAAAGTAGAAGTCACTAAGAAGTACAATGATTAAGCAATACAAGGGTGTAATTCTTTATTACCAAAACCATAAAGGAAGTGGCTAAAAGAAAATATATTACAGTCACATATTTGTAGATGGAAGTAGTTAAATGGACAGGTAGAAGGATTTAACAAACTTGTCCCAACAGATCATGCTATAATACCTCTATGTAAGATATTTGTTCAAGTCCGGTATATTGTAGCAGCTTCTACTACAAAGTAATGCTTGATATCAATGTGTTAAAGTATATCAATCACACACTGGAGCAATTGAGCCTGACATACACAAAGTGATTAGTAGTAGTAGATGCAGAGTTTAGCTAAACCATGACAATGTCCTAAATATGTGATTTTACTGAACATGATGGTCCACAGACATATATTCTTTCAAAGATAGCTAAACTCATACACAGGCTTCCTTCTTGTAGCAGTTTCTGTTCTCCAACAAACACACAATTGCATTGCAGCACATTTATGTTCACCATTTATAGCTCATCAGCTATCATTTAGAGTCAATGCAAGATCTCGGGCAAAGCATCATTCTTGATCTACCTTATCCATGTACCCATAGGCTGGCAATATTTTGTGGTCATGATAGGTTATGGACTTTGTCACAATGCCCATTTGGGGTAATTTGTTACTCCAACAGTTGACCACCTATAATTTCATGTTACATCAGCTCTCCATTTCTCCATCAGGGCTAAGGGTTTCACTCTGGTTGGAAAGTATCAAAGCTCACACAAGATTTGTCCCTGTTCCCTTTACATAACAGCGTTCAGGTTTGGTAATGGCCAATCAAACCCAAGAAGGTCACATCTTCCTGCCATGGCCAGTAATATCAGATAATATGCATTGGATCTGATGGGACGGTAGTAGACTATAAATCTCTGGAAGAGACAAATTCCCCATTATACCTTACCTGATATTTTATTGAAGATCCCACATCACAGAGAAGAATGGAAGTCACAATATACCTCAGCTCAATAAATTTACCACATTTTGTATCTTCAGTAACAGAATCATGTGTAAAAATACTTTGTTGAAATGGTTAAGCTGACTCATTTTTACTATCGTCTGCATTCTGTTCCTACTGGAAGTGTGCCGCACCTAACTCGCTCTGTGCAGAGATTTTTGCTTTGATGTATGGAGGGCAGGGGATAAGCTTCTTATTGAAGATGTGCTGCCTACAATCCTACGTTCAACCAAACTAAATATAAAACTGCTATGTGTTTTATGAAGACAAAAATATTACTACAACACAAATCTAGACACGTGACTAAGTATAAAGCTGAAATACTGTGCTGCATAGAAAAAAAAAGACAGCCCTATTGTAAAAGTTGTGTTTGGTACTTTCAGTGTTAGTGTGCCACCGCCATAGCTATGCCTATGGAATATGGGGGCAAGCGCATACCTCTGGCATTGAATGAATAAGTAACCCAGAGAGTCGAACAACCAGACCGTGCCAAGGGCGGATCTAAGGATGATGAGTAAGGATTCACAATGAGCAAGCCTTCCTTGAGATAGGCACACGGTAATAAATATCAGGGTTAAAAAATGTGCCCTTCAGCAAAGCTAAAACAGAACATTTGCTTGGAAAGTTGGACAATCCAGGTTCAAATAAGGATTGGTTGCAAACTTAACTCAAGGGATTGTGTTTTTGAAAGCATAGCTTGTTGTTATTTGCCTGAATTGTTTTAAAGTGGAAATTTCATTAAAAAAAAAAACTTTACTTTTGTTAGGCTCTCCTGAATCCGAGTCCAGCTACTTCCTTCTGGTATGGACAGGACTGCAGGCTTTGTACGTCACCCATCCTCACATTGCGCAGGAGCTAGTTCTATTTATCCCTCTGGGGAATGCTATTGCTGAAAACCACACTAAAGGGGTATTTTTTATAAACTCAGAACTCTATAACCACATATGAGAATTCTGTTTTAAGACTGTATCTCTGCTGCAAGAGCCAAATGTTCTTTTTATTTCTAAGAGGGAAGCAAAACATATCCATACTTCCATAGGCAGCTCTTCTCTATGACCGGCACTTGGTAGCAGGTTCTGGTCATCTCTCACAATACTTGTCACCATTAAAGTTCAGAGGGGCTGCACAAAACCTGAAGTGGAACACACGGTTACTTTATAAATATTACTTAGTTATTACTTAATTGCCTTAAATAAAACAGAACACTGAACAGAATTTCAAGCATGACTAACAGTGATTGAGAATGTTTTATTTCCCTAAAAGTTGGGCATATTTCACCTAGTGACCTGAGTTCTACAAGGCTTATATAATGAGCAACCTTGTCATCTTCCTTCATATTCCTCCTATATAATGTGAAAATGGCTAGAAGTGATTATGTCTGGTTGGACTCTGCACATTTATATCTGGGACCTTCCTGGATCTCATCCAAACTTCAGACTAATCAATTTCTCTAGCCGATCTTCATGCCCCATAAAGGTTTAAAAAGTATGGGGACAGAAAGTGTTTATATAGCAATTAAGGGTTAATTAGAATCTGAAACTGGCATCAATATTAGATGAAGCTCCTGTCCCTGCGTTTAGTCGATAGGTTGTTGTGGGATCCTAATTGGGCATTGCTGGACCCTGCAAAGGTTATTAGTTCAAAAAGAAATTTGCTTCTACTGTATTCTGGGGCTGCTAAACCTTTACAAGGAATCCATAAGGGGGACACCTGTACGCATTCCCCAGGGAGAGTGGGCTGACATCTGGGGGTTACATTCTAGTAAGCTCCCCACCCACAACACTGGGGTCACATTTTGGGATGAGGCCCTTTTGGGCATTCAAGGGTCTGGCTTTACCCAAAGAAGGGGTGCTATTACCTTCACCCGCACATCTGACCTATCTATGGGACCCTGAAAGCCCCCCGGGATGAGCAGAGTGGTACATAGAACCCATTACTATAAAGGGTAAATTAGTATTAGAAACAATGTCACAGAATAAAACTTCTTTATTAAAGAGGAACTAAACTAAAAATTGGTCAGGGCAGTCTGATCCCTCCAGGGGTGTCCTGCATCTGGTTCTACGTTGTCCCGACATTCGTCCCGGAGCCGCCATTCTTCCAGGTTCTTCATCCTACGTCACCTGACCCAGGCGTGAGATCAGGTGACGTAGGATGAAAAAACAATTGCTGATCTCACTGTACATGCGTGAGATCTGTTAATTTTTTCCCCCTTGAAAAGGCTCCTTCTGCGCATGCCCAAGATGCTCAGCCAAGTGCACAAGGAGCACCCAAGAGCCCCCCGGGATACGTAATGTTGATATCCCGGGAGGTCTTGTGCCCCCATTCATTCTGCATTGCCTAGGCAATTGGGAATTAGGGGGCGGTGCTGCACCCTTTTGTAACAAAAAAAAGGGTGTTACACCTAAAAAAAACTGAATTTTTACCTTACATAAAAGGCTTGTCATGTAAAGTGAAAATTCTGAGTTTAGGTATGCTTTTGTATTTTTTTTTAACAAATACTAAGTGATCAGCTTCCTGCAATATCCAAATGTGAGATGATGAGTTATTCCTGCTGTACAATGACAGGAGGTCTGTCCAGGAGTTCCTGGGGACACCGGAAATTCCCATGGGGCCCTGCTGCGGACATGTGTTACATGTATGTTATATGTATGTAATATGTGTATCTGCTGTACAGACATGCCTTCCACTTGCTGTGTTGGTAGTATATTAGCCCATATCATCCCCCCTCAGTACACAGCCTGTGCCCGGCCCCTCCCCGCCCTGTGACATGATGGGAGGGAGTGTTGTGATTGTACTTCCTGTGGAAGTTGTAGGAGGGATTTGTATACACAGAGCGATCAGCACAACTTTCTGCACACACCGTCAGTCTGAAAACTTCACACCGTCTGCTGTGTCCGGGTGAGTGCAGGGTGTTTGCTGTACACGGTGTGTGATGGGGGAGGGGGCAGTCATGGCTGAGTGCTGCCATCATACAGAGGCTGCGCCTCTCTGTTACCCATAGCAACAGGTCACCTGACCCCCCTGTGTGTGACCCCAGCACTGTGCACGGGGGGTCACCTATCATACATGGGGTCACTGAGCCCCACAACTAACATGGCTTTGTGCTGATTGCAGAGAGTGGAGATGGGGGGCAATGTGATTCCTATGTACACGCTATGTGTGAATGTAATCCTGTGATGTTGTGGTCGTCGGTGAATAATACTTATATTTACAATGAATTTCTTTCATCTGCCCGTTTTATCAACTAAATATGGCATTTATATTATTTTGTTCTGTTTGGTAACTTGATTCTGTCAGGAATTGTTGCATTGTTTAGCCCCTACTGAGCTTTTATTAGTAATCATTGTTCCTAACTCTGTGTGGACTACAGATCTCCTCCCTCCTAGCTTCTGCATTTAGGAGGGGCAGTTCTGTAGATAGTGGGGTAACAATGCTGCTCTAGATACAGGTATGAGGGCGTGGCTGCCGGATTTAGGAAGGGGTGTAATAGCGAGTACTGCATGACGCGGGCATGGCTGTGACGGCGGGGGCTGGGCAGGAGTGTGATGGCGGGGACTGTGGGACCTGGGCTGGGGTGACATCGGGACTTGGGA
>NC_092867.1:44275427-44295665 GCF_032062135.1 Pyxicephalus adspersus
GTGACAGCGGGGGCTGCGGGACGTGAGGAGGGGTGTGACGGCAAGGCCGGAGGACCTGGGCAGGGGTGGGATGGCGGGGGCTGCGGGACCTGGGGAGGGGTGTGACAGTGGGAGCTGCCGGGACACGGGCAGGGAGGGGTGTGTAGTGGCGGGGGCTGCGGGACCTGGGCAGGGATGTGACGGCGGGGGCTGCGGGACGTGGGGAGGGGTGTGACGGCGGAGGCTGCGGTATTCAAGGGTCTGTACAGATGTCAGATTGACCACAGATCACTGGAAATTATCTTTGCGACCATTTCCATTTGAAGTCCATCATTCTACAGTGAGAAGGATTTTTCCCGAGTGGAAACCATTCACAACAGTTGCCAATGTTTGGTAATAAGTTGGTGAAATCCAAACACATTATATCAGAACAAACCCCCTATACCAGCTATGGAGATGGAGGGGTGATGATTTGGGATTGTTTTGCACCCACAGGACCTGGGCTCCTTGCAGTCATTGAGTTGACCATAAACTCCTCTGTATAAGTATTATGGAGTCCAATGTGAGGTCATCTGTGTGACAGCTAGGACTTGCAATGGCATTCCAGACCTCAACCTCATAAAAATGCTGGGAGGGGACCTAGGAGAGATGAGTGCATGAGTGAATGCCTTCAATGAACTGATGTTATGTTATAAAGAAGAAAGGAGCCAAAACGCCTCCATGATGGTGTGAAATGCTGATAGTCAAGGATAGTGAAGTCAAGGCATGGCCTCTAAAGCAACAAGATAAATAATTTTAGAACCAGTTGATTTTTTTTAGGACTGGATTACTTTATTTTGACATAAAGTCCTGATACATAGAACTGAAGGAGGTTGTACTTTCCCTTTTCCATGAATCTCTATACCTCTGAAGGACATTGATTGAATGACACAGTAAATCTTCTACTGAATCACCTGTGACATTGGTCAGCAGACTGGTTTGTGTTCATTGTAAGATATAACCAGCTTTGTTCTCCTTTATATGAGGAACCTCTTATTTGTAATAATATTTCTGTACCAACACCCCATACATATGAAGCAATCATTTCCAAACAGTTATTTTTTGTTGTTCACTTAAAATGCATACCTAAAATGGTTTTATAAAAATGATTTAATGTTTTTCTAGACGTGTAAAGTCTATACATGCCTGAAGTCCCTTCGGGATACTTATATTCGTGGAAGAAAATTACATCGGGGACACAGAGAAGCAGAATTGTATTGTGGGTTTCGCTTGTTTTTAGTGAAGTGCAATGGCTTTCTGTACCCTATCTTCTTAAATGCTGCTTTCTTTCTTGATGCTGCACAATCGCAGCTCTTTATTTGGCATCAAGGCCCAGAGTGTTCAAGAAAGGAATGGGCGGGCCAGGCACCCCTACATTTTTCCAGGCCAGGAGCTGGCGATGTCTCTGGTGCATCTGGCCGTTAATAATTAAAGGGAACATGTCTTTCGGACTGGGGGTGGACAGGCTGGGAGAGCCTAGGAGGTCTCCCAAAGTTTATGTCTGTTGGACTGATAGTATTTAGGTGTGTATAATTTTAGGTCACTGATATCGCTCTTTTCTGTAATGGTGTATATTAGTGTTGTAGCATTTAATTTTTTTGTAGAAGGAAAGCTCAGCAATGACAGCCCTTCAATTGCTATAATGAAGGGTAAACTTTTATCTGGACCTAGTGTGAATTTTGGCCTATTGCCAACCATTTTATTGTCTAAGTCCTTTTTACTGAATAATGGAAAGTCTGTATATGCCTCCCCAATAAATGGTGTAACTAAAACAGGACAATTGGGATGTGCTTTATTGCCTCCTTCACACGTCAGTGTTTCCAGGCCTTCTATGCTAGTAATGGGTGTTTCGGGAAGGAAACGGCACTTCATGATTTCTGATGGATGTGCCAGTTACACTGACATTCTGCCTTCCCAGCAGTTTACATGAACAGCATTGTCTACTTCTACAGAATTTTGGAAGCTCTGGAATACAGAAAAACAACTTTGAAAACATCGGAGTATAAACATTCAATAACACTGAAGAATAGCAGGCATCCATTACCCAAAAACCTGATGCCAAAAAGGAATGAGTTGGAGCCATGGATGAAACCTTTCACATGCAATGAATGGTGCCAATATTTTATTGGTCATCCCTGTCCTCTGCTCTGTAGTAGGGATGACTTAATCTGGATTTGCAGAATCCCTTAGCCACTGTTAAGGAGAATTAGGATTTTTACAATGGTTTTCCTCATTCCTCACTCAACCTTGGGGAAAGTGATCCGTCTGTGTTGGCATGAAGCAACCATTTCCTTTTCAAATGTTTAGAGAAATGTTTGCTAAATATGAACAATTCACTGGGAAATGACATAACTGTCCCTGATTGAGTTCACCCATCTATGCATAGCATAGAGAAGCAATAACGAGGCTGTCAATTACAGCCTATACATTGGGCACTTCTGACTTTTCTGCAAAAGTCCCAATTAATTGATTTCTGAGGTCTACAAGAATATGTCATTGGTAGGAGAAGTGGATGGAGATAGCTATGAGGGCTTAGCTTCTGACTTTTGGCATAAAGTTGAAATTTGTATATTCCCTAAAGCTGTTTACAAGCCCGTGGAATGGAACGTTTCATTTTAAGGTTCTTTTAAGTGGAACATTAGTTATATAACATAGTTATCTCAGAAAAATATTCCAAGCAATCAGACTTTTTATTGCAGAAATCAGAAGTCCTTTTATGCAATTAAAACTTCTTACCTGCCTTGTAGTATACTTTAATATACATTGCATGCCTTGATCCTAAAAATGACTTCTTTGTGTCTGTGTGGAAGTTGCATCTTACCAGTCAGGAAGGCATACCCAGAAGAAGACCGTGTGAAGGCGATAGCACTGACAAGGACCTTATGGACATCACCCGTCTGAAGACCTTAGCTGAACTTCAAGTTAAACCATAAAATTAGTGTTCTTTTGTAGAAATACAATTATTATTCATTTACCCCAAGTACATTACATGGTCAGGATGGTGACCACACCATTTACTGTAGTATCTTCCTGCATTAGATGTCCCCTCTGGGCTATGAAAGAGTATCATCACACTGTTTATGTACATCTAATAAATCCTGCCTCTCCTTGCCTAAAAAAGATAGACTGTTGGCATTGGCAGGGCAGTAGAGCCTGATTAGCTCATAGTACAGAACTTTCACTGCTCATATCCTGCTCATTTTTGTGTTGCTCATTTTGTCTATGAGTTACACTTTCCTGTTCTTTCTGTGTCTCCAATCTTTCCTTATCCGGAGCTTGTCCTAAAAGTTCATGAGAGTGTAAAAGCATGAATTTTCATTTGGGGGCTTCTTTTGTTGCAATGGACTCATATCTTTCCACTATTTCCCTTAGTCTCCAGCAAGCTCATCTCTCTAAGGAAGGGTATTGTCATAATGGCTTGAGCATTAATCTACTGGCCAGCAGTGCATGGCTAGTGTTGCCACTGAGTCATGGGGGTAATCATACGATCTGTTTGTGTAAAGCTACGTACACACGTCAGATTTTTATCGCCCGATAATCGGCATCAGCCAATTATCGGGCGAAAATCTGCCGTGTGTACAGTCGGTCGTCGTCCATCGTGCGACGACCGTCCTGGCGGATCCATGGACGATGGACGACGACCGATCCTAATAAAAGGGAGGGGGAGAGCGCGCAGCAGGGTGCCGCTCCGTCGCTCTCCCCCTCCCCTCTCCATAGAGCATGAACGGTGCTGTATGTACAGCACCGTTCATGCATCGTGCAGTCCCTTGTCGTTGGAAAGGATCGTGAAAGATCCTTTCCAACGACAAAAATTGCAAGTATTTACGCAGCTTTAGTCTCAAATCCAACATATTATTTGTGCAGCAAAAAGTAAGCACAGGTTCACTTTTTACAGAGGTACATTTTCCTATTCTGTTCTATTTTATTTATAATAAATTATCCATTGAACCCAAAAAAGGAAAAAAATTAAAAATACTGGTCCTAAGGAGAACTAGAATGTCATTTCATGTATTTGGGGACAACTATTGTAGCCTCTGGACACTTATAGGTGAGGTTTGCTATGCCTATATAGACTATGCCATTAGGCGATGAGGCCGAGCTGTGGGTTAAAAAAAAATGTTAGGTACTCTAGTAGGCAATCCCCTAGTTTGTCTATCAGTTGCTGGCCATGTCACTTATACATGCCTAGTACAAGGCAATATATTATGTAATGTATAGTTTTTGCCTACAGTTTTTCCTTACGGTTGCTGAAACATTTTTGCAAGCAAGTGATGGAGTTGTTGCAAAGTCTTCTACACAACCCACTTGTTGCTGTGTTTCCTGCAATGCTGAACTTTCTGTTTAGCTTTTTATTTCCTGTATTTAGCTGGTCTGATCTAACCTTTTTCTGAGTTGCCTTCAGCTTAGTTCCTGGTATCCGGTTCTTGGTAACAACTTGGCTTCGTTCCTGTTCCCTGTTATCTGTCTGCAGCCAGCCCTGACCTTGCCCGCACAGACGTTTCCTATTAAAGTGCTACACTTCTCCTTGACTATCCTGTAGTAAGATATCTTGACAATGACTACAGATTGTCCTGTTTTCTTGATATGTGTCTGGTTTACACCTTTTTTGGCATTCTTGCTGCTTTGCAATTAGCACCATGAATGCCAGGCAACAGTCTTAAAGATAATTTTACATAACTATATTGGGCAGTAAAGTGCAGCTTGGGCCATTATACCATTGGTCATTATATCTCGTTGTTTACATTTTTGTTTTTGCGTTTAGTTACCTAACCTGGGAATGAAGTAACACAATAGTAAGGATGAGTGCTTAAAGTCTATAAATTAGTGTTTTTGCAACCATAGTTGCTCTTAGGGGTTACTTGAGCAATGACCAATTTGTGCCCCTTCAATTTAACTGACACCAATGATTTTTTTGGTTATCTGTAATGGTGACATTCTTTCCATTCTTCCTAATGACCACCACACTAATATACTGTGAGCTGTGGATATACTAATGATAACGGGTTCGCGGAAGACCTGAAAGCTACCCAGTGGTAAAAAGGTCAATAGAGGCTGCTATAGGATGTAAACCAACATAATCAAACACAGCAATGGAGGGGGGTCAGCAATTACAAACTGCTGATTTCTTATGGCGCCTAATGTACAATTTCATATATGTATTGTACTTCGAGGACCTTGTCCTAAGCTGGAGTGTCCATGACCTAAATTTGGAGCTCTCCTTCCTTGCTTGGTTGTACTCATGGGTTTACCTATCCGGCTGGAATTTTCTGTGTAAAATGGTAATTGAACAATAGGAAGCTTCTCTAAAAACTACAAACCAATATTGTATAGCTGGGGTCGGTATGATAACAGTTAGGATATGGGTGAGGAAAGTGCTTGTTTTTGTGATCTCTATGATATATAGTGGTTAAATAACCATCCTGTGTACACATGATAAGACAACTGACATTGTTTTGTGTCAAATATAGGACTTCTGCTTTTCTAGATCAGCTGATTTAAGTGTGTGAATAAATTCCTCATAAACAGCAGAAAAAACAAAAACAGAAATAATTGTTTGTATTTTAACTAACCTAATAAAAGACTACAAACACAATGTCCCCATCCTAAAAGAGACCCTGTCACTAGATCATGTGTTTCAACAAATAATCTTTCTTTAGGCTAAGTCTGTACTGACATTAGTTATAAGTGGTTATAAATGCCCATACCATGTTTGTAGGCATTTATAAGTGTTTAAATATTTTAAATGCTGCAAAGTGTATTTTTGTTCAACCCTCTAAAACGTAGCACCCAACACTTTGGTGTGAACTAGCTCATTGGAAGGAATCTGAAATTAGACATTGGCGATTAAAAGTTGAGAAGGCATAGACAAAGCCTTAAGAATATATGTGTATGTAACGTATTGTATGCACATTTTTTATTGATTAGTCGTGAGACTTTTTTTGCTGGGTGCCGCCATCTTGGATGTGATGTTGGCAGCCCCACTTATGTGACATTCTATAGCAGTGTTTTTCAAGGGAAAACCCTTGAAAAATTTTTTTTCAAGGAACCCCCACTATAATTACTATAATACACAGCCTACAGTTCCTTGAGTGTGGTGCCCATTGGGAAAAATTTCACCCTTACAGATAGCCAAAAAGATCATCAAAGTCTAAATTGGCCTAAAATTGCTCCAGAAAGCCTAGGGATCCATGGAACTCTGGTTTGGAAACACCGCTATATAGGATTCCTTTTCGATCCTTCGTCTGGTACACATGAGCAGATTAGCTGCCAATGTTGTGTTCAATAAACTGATCTGATGAATTTTCTCATCCATATTCAATCAGAAGCCCCAGAACAAATGAACATAATTGTATGTTATTCTGTTAGTTTACATATGAGAGGTGTGCCTTAATTAAAAAAGAAATTCATGCATTTTAAGAAGAAACTCGGACAAAGCTCCAAATGTCTTCTGGCTAAAAATAAAACTAAAAGGAAATGAAAATGTTTACACCGCTGTGGGTTTTTAATAGAAATGTAGATGATGAGGAAAGCAGCAACGGTTAGAATGCATTTGGCTTCAGGTAACTTCAAATTCATTATAAATTGCGATTTATTTCAGTTCTTAGTAACTAGAAGCCCAGTTCTATGTGTGTGATGGCTCCAGGGTCTGGCCATTTTAGGACAATCTAGACAATTTAGGACAAAAGTATAAATTATTTTTTAAGCATAAGAACTCATCCAAGGTCCTATTAATCTGTGCTCCTCTTTGATCCATTAAAGAGTACCTAGTCTGAGGAAGATATGGTGGTTTCTTTAGTTTTCCAATGGGTAGTGACAAATAGGTTCATAATGCAAATCCAAATATGATCAACTTCAACAAGACTATGGTGTTGGTGCTAGGTAGGATGGTACACATGGGCCTAAATTTTGAAATCTTAATTACAAAAATTTGGAATTTTACTTTCTTACAGATAAGCAGTCTACTGAATCCCTTTTGGACTAAATTTCATAAAACAGATTCATACTTCTTTTGACTTGGTTTTTCTATAAATAGTAAACAAAGCTTTATGAGGACAGTGCACTCCACTAGTGGAAACAAGTAATATGTTTCAATGGGTCTTCCATTGTTTTTCTGTTACTATCTTTACCAGTAGTATGTAGTCAGCCATTTAGAAATGTCTTCGTTTCTACAATGACTTGTTGGATCCACTTCTTGTAAGTTGTAATTTTAATTGTGGTCCTATTACCCCTGAGTGAAATGGTATTTGGGTGTACAGATATACAGTGTAAACAGATAATTAGCTGTACTCTATTTTAGTATTTCAATATGATTGCAAAACGTGTGTCCTGCTTTCTGGTTAGCCCTCAGTTCTTCTTTCCATTATCTGTCAGTGGGGATGATATTGCCACATTTGGAAAGGTTACTAATGTCAGACAGTGCGTTTTTTGTCTTGGTATTCTTCCCCGTGAATTGTGGGAAATTTAGTTCGCAATTTTCTTCGGATAAGTTCTCTATTTATAGGTTATCAAATCTGAACTAAATGTAGACATCTGAATAGAGCTGAATATGGGTGTTCTATCTTACCATCAAATGCTTTGAATTTCTTCTTATTGATTTCTCAGATGTTGTCACACTGCACAGCGCTCAGGATGACATGATTTTTGTATACATTGCTGGATCTCCTTCATCTCCCCTTCAGATTGAACAGTACCAGAGCCCCAATGGACTAATGAGGTCATCTCTGTATCTGTCACCATGTTCCTTGTCCATGCATTTTCATGCATTATAACTTTTTCCAAAGACTGCTCCTTCTTGAGTTACTAAACAGGGAATTCCAAGAGACTGATGTTAAGTTGCATTTTAAGGTGAACTCTGAAGTGTCTATGCAGTTCCAGTTTTCACTAATGGAACAAATAAATATCAGTTTGAGAATGATGGACCCTTCCACAACCCAGAGTGTTAGAGCAAACAAGAGAGTGGTGGCTATCTTATGGGGGATACAATATATATTTTATATATATATATAAAAACAAATACAATTATTTATAATTACATTTTAATTGTTAATAAACCACCTGCAGTCCAAATTTTTTTTTCTATCGTAATTTAAAACATGTACATTGTTTTTACATCAAATTAGGCACACTGTACACAGCTATGGAGTTCCCTCGCCATTCATTATAAATATTCTCCATTAACCGTGATCATTGTTGCTTTTTCTGTTATGCTGTTGCTGGAAGCTGTTCATCATTCTATATTGTTGACTTGTATTCTGAAAGAAAAGTACGTGCACTACGATTATGTGACATGTGGCTTTGTGAGATGTATTTTTAGAACTTAGATTCAAGAAAATATCGATTGCTGTTCAGATCAATAAAGGTTTATTATGCAGAATATCCCCAGGTCTGCCAGTCCAGAAATCTACCACTGTGCTTATGTTTATTACTATAAAGCAACTCCCTTGCTGTCGGGATGGAGTGAAGGTACAGAATGTAAACCTTTGGGAATTCTCTGTACTACCTTCAATAGAAGAAACACCGTATGGTGTTTGCTTTCTGTTCTCTTGTTTCCCTGCAGGAAACCGTAACAAAGCCTGCTTTGTAGCAATGGCTTGTTTAGAAAATCTTTAAAGCTTTGAGTATTTTTTTGTTTTTTTATTAATTATGCTTTAATTTGTATATGGCTTTTTTTTTTTTTTTCTAAAGCTAAACTTCTGGAATAAGAACACGGGTACAACTACATTTGTTGGCTTGGTCAATCCATACGAATTAGTAGTTCTTTGATATGCTACTTATAAATGTATTTCCTTGCAGTAGAATATTGAATTGTAAATAATGTAGTAGCTGATTTGATTTTGACATGATAGCTTCACATACCAGTCGTAGAGAATACCATAGGCACCCTACATGTTCCATCTGCATATTTCTATTTGCACCTGATTCCAATTGTTCAAGTAAATAACCTTAATCTGTCTGCACTTTTTTACATAAATAATATTATGGTAGGGGCTAATTGGGGCGAATATTTACCAAGGAAAAAGTTCGGGGTTTTCTAAATTTCGGTCTAAATACCTTCTAAAGTATTAGAGTTCTGTAGACACATTACTTTCCTGGTAGATTAGATTTACAAATTCTTGTATCTTGTGAATATTGGGGATTGCCAGCTGTCTGTACAGTGTGATACTTTTTATAGCCTCACTGTACCTCTGAAATCCAGAGTACAATGCCCAACAACTTGATTTCCCTTTTCCTCTACCACCTTCAGGGTTCTCCCCAGGCCCTTTTAGCTGGGTGCACCACCCGGCACTTTTTAGCACCCACTCGGCTGTTTTTGGGTGGTTACTAAAGCGTTTGGTCACAATACAGGTGCTGCCACCCACCTACAATTTTTTCCACCCGGCTTAAAAAATTTTCTGGGTTGAGCACTGCACCTTTTGTACCTTACTATTTGTTTTGGGACAACTACCTTTGGGAGATGAAACAATAGTAAGGTACGAGTGGTTCCTGAACCAGCAATCATAAGGCTAGTTAGTATTTGCACATTTGAGTTTTAGGGCTGCAGTATCACTTGCTCTATGGAGGGGATCAGGTACAGTGAGTAGGAATCTGGAGCAGAGTTCTCCCCAGCCTATTTTAGCTGGGTGCACCACCCGGCACTTTTCTGATGAGTTGGGTCACAATACAGGGGCCACCACCCGTCTACAGCTTCTTCTCACCCAGCTTAAAAAATATTCTGGGTTGAGCACTGTAGAGAATACTACTCATAGTAATTATGACCTTAGCAAAATCATTGCCATGGGTTTGCTTTTAGATCATCACATATTAGACATGACTGTGCTTTAAAAACTTGGTCCAACTTTTCTGCATTCACCAAAATAGGACTGACTAGAAAATATTGATGTTTTGAGGACATGCCCACAATTTACCATATGGCACAAACTTTAAATTGCTAAAATTGTATTACTTGTGTATGATATAAGTAAGGATGCTTTTTTCCTGGACTGATAAACATATCTGCTCTTGAAAAGTCTTTGCTATGTGATTCACATCACGGAAGTCGAAGTGTCATAGAATACTTCTTTCTGTGAGCAGTGTGATTCCACAGACACTTCCCCTTTGTTATACAGCTGTCAGGCACCAAGCCAAATAGAAGGGTGGTGTCATGTCAGAGAAGGGTCAACATCCTCTAGTAGATTTCAAGTTCACATTGGAGTATAATTAGCATGCAGCCTCCATCGCTCACCAAGGTTTTACACAGTTATTTACTAGTTTTTTACGTTTTCCTGTTAAATGTGTATTACTAAGGAATGGATAATAATAAACCATGCAATAAAACAAGAATCAACAGTCAAGCAACTTACAGCACCAGTGTCAGCCCAAAGCTACATAAACATGTGCAATAATTGTCATTGAAAAGGATCTTTCACAATCCTTTCCAACGACAAACTACTGCACAATGCAAAAACGAGTGTTGTACATACAGCACCATTCTGCTGTATGGAGAGGGCAGGGGGAGAACGACGGAGCCGCATTCCCCTGCGCTTTTCCCCCCTTCGCTTCCATTATGATTGTTCGTTGTCCATCGTCTGTGTAACCACCACGACGGTAGTTCAGACGATGGACGACGGGCGCTGTGCACACACTAGATTCTCGTCCGATGTCGGCCAAGAGCCGATTATCGGACGGGAACCATTGGACATGTGTACGCAGCCAAAGTCAGCATGAGGGGCTCTGGTATAGAGTGAAGATTGAACATATGACCCTGGTCTTTTGTCTTTTAATCATTAACCTCTTGGAAAGAATCGTGACCGCAGATTGATAAAAAAAAAAGTGTTTGCTCACGTGAACTGCACATAGTAGTCAATTATAGGGAACCCTTCCCAAATCAGTCAATGGGAAAACTGCTGTTTGCATTGGTGGCCTAGTGGCCCCCCCATACATTAGTGATCAGAATGTAAAGTTTCTTTGTTTAATGCAGCTGGTTCTGCCAAGTGGTGTTGGTCCCAGAACTCTATATCCTACGAGAGGTCAATCATCCACAGCTCAAGGATCCCCTGGCAACTACTGCAGGTACTCCAGAGTTCCACAAAACCCTAGTTAGGAATGGCTGGCAAGGAATAAGACATGATCTCAAAAATGGATTTAGGGTTTAAAAACACTATGCGGTTATGTTAATTATTCCTTCATGCACAAGTCTTACAACCTTGTTTTCTTCTTCCTTAGAAGTTCTTCCCCGCTGGAAGGATGCATTACTATCGGTATAGCACCGCAGAGGTTAGCTGCTGCTACAAGTATCTGCTATTTAGCTACAACATCATATTTTGGGTAAGTAACGGTATAAAAATGCTTAAACAGCACATATTGCATGACAGATAATCAAGTTTCTTGTCGTGTACTGCTTCAAGCAGTCCTCTATTATTATTCAATTTCAGTTAGCACAGCAAAAACAAAGAAATAAAGAGTTAATATTTTTATGGTGTTTTATAGGCAGACAATTTGTCAGAGACTGACTCACATAAAGGTCAGAGCTTTTTTCTTGTGCAGAAAACAGATCACTCCCACTTATCTGCAGGCCGGGGTGCCAACACAAGAATCATTTGCCTGCAGAAAACTATTCTGAACCTGCAAGCTGCTGATAGGTGTAAAATGTTGGAGCCACGGGGAAAGGCAGAGCATATCTAGATAAGGAAGAGGAAGCTATGATCCTTGATCATAGCTGATGAGTTGACTGTAGCTGACCTATGGTGAAATTCAAGAATTTGCATTTCCCACATGGAAAATCATACACTGGAATTGCAGCTTCACTAAATGACTTTTCTATTAGTTCCAAACTGCTAAGCTGTCAAGGTTAGGATAATGTCTGAATTATGCCTTGGAGGCACACTAATGGCAAGGCTCAAAAAAAAAAAAAAAACTTCCCGGTATGCCAACCCCCTACCTAACATCTATTGCCCAGGCTGGAGGCCCTCTCTAGTTCTAAAACAGGGATAACACACTTTGGGTTAACTGGCATGGTGTAAAGCCAGTTGCATTGATGCTGAACGTCACTGAAGTTTTGGAAATCCATTTTTCCTTCACAAATAAAACTACATATGCATACAAGAACCTCCATTGGCTACAAACTACCAGGCAAACAGAGCCAGGCCGGCTTGGTGACCCACTTATAATGTGTGTATGAACAGCACATGAAATGCTGTCACGCGCACAGTCCCAACTCTGAAAAAGCCTTTTTCCCTTCCTTTGCGTCCAGTGCTTGCTGATTATTTAGTCAGATTTCTTAATTTTGTCCAGCTATCCAGTACAGAATAGAAACAATCTATTAACAAATACATTTGTGTGATGCTGGACAAGATTTCATACTTTTTGATAGTTTAACAGTAAAGTTGTGATATATTGTGTAAAATGAAGCTTTTGTCATTTGTATGTTTATAATTTAAAGTGACAGTTATGAAACAGAACATCCTGGTTCCAGATGTATATAAGCTCTGCATTTGTTCTTTCTTTAGCTATCCGGAATGGTTCTGCTGGGAATTGGCCTTTGGGCCTGGAGTGAGAAAGTAAGTACACACAAAAGGCTAACTACATATGTGACATTTGTGATAAGAGACACCTAAAGTCCATTTCTAACTAAACATTTGGGGAGCGAAGGTGGTAGTGTCATAGAGTGGCCAAGGACTGGACCTTTGGGTTTTTTCTTTTTTACATTTTTTTTTTAGATTTCTCTTATTTCCTGGCCCTTTGACCATGCAGGATGTGGGGCAAAATCTTGTTGGTACAAACAGATATTTAATATTTGGACTGCAACAAAATATTATTACTACTACTACCTGCATTCCTTCTGTGAGGACAAAAATATTAGTACTACTACTACCTGCATGCCTTTATAAATTTGCACTACAATCTGCTGCTATGCTGTGATATGGTATACATTGAAATATGGTGTGCAAAAAAGCTGCATGCTCTTTCTTCGTACCCCTTTATTTCTGTTCTATGGCAGCTCAAACATTTTCAATTTATCATAACTTTCATTGCAGGTGACACAGACAAACCAGTTCAATTGGAGACTGTGAATCTCCCTAATGGGCATCACTGACAGCAGTGAAAACCTAAAAAATATTCTGTCCCTTCACCACCCTATCCAAATGTAAAGAAAGGGCTCTACCCAAAGTTATTTAGGTGTTCAAGTATTGTGAGATCTGATAGTGTACCATACCTTAGCTGTGCCAAGAGACTCCCACTACAAACAGAAGCAGACGATAACCAGAGAACTGTAACTCAGCATGTCTTTACTGGGTCGTTTCTGGCACAAGATATTATTTATATATGCTTTAAGTTTTTTTTTTTTTTTTTTATTTATTTACTATGCTTCAGTAACATCACAACTAACTACTCATAATTTTACCAAAGTTTCCAATTTATATGTTTACAGCAGTTAATTTATAGTTGAGCTTGTAGTTTCATATCCTGTTACAGATGAAATGTGTCATTTTTCTGCACCTTCTTTTATGTGTGCTGTAAATCTTTATGGTTTACTAGTTGTTACTGGTAATACTGAATCGTATAGCATATTATATAAAGAAGTGATGACTGAACCGTACAAAATATTGTCTAAAACGTTGACATCTGGCAGTTTGGATTCTCTGTACAGTGCCTCTTGCCCCCTCTTGGCCAGATCATGGACACCTTTAAACTTGGTTATTTTCTTTTTCTATTTAAATGCAATATAGATATTGGTATTTTTGTAATCATGTTGGATGGCTAAATGTAACTGGATGGGGGCAGAAAAAAATGCCATTTATTGATATTGATAATATAGCATCCTGCCCAAGGGTCATTCTCTTGGTTGGCTATCATTGGTTCCCTGTGCTGGCCTTCACCCAAAACCAGGGGACATTTGTGACCTGGAGGTCAACAACATAAAAGTTAAAGCTGTAGGGGACCACACTGATGCCCTTGCAAACTTCATTTTACACAATTTTAGGACCATGTGGTAGCAAGGGTACCAGGAAAAATTTGTATTTAGACTTTAGTTATGAGTATGGCTTTATATATTTTTTTATTATAGCTACAGGGTATTTTATAGTACATAGTATATATAGTTTTCTATGGGTCTTATAGTACTTTTGATGTAAAGTGCATCAAATATTCTTAGATTGTTAGCTTGGCAGGGTCCTCTCCTTTTGTTTCACTGTCTGTCTGTCATTTGCAACCCCTATATAATGTACAGCACTGTGTACTATGTTGGTGCTATATAAATACTATATAATAATAATTTACCAAAATACAATTTCATAATCAATAACTAGTATGTGAATTTCACAATTAAGTTGGTAGGGGCTTTTAAACCACGTTTTGTGACTAAAATGTAATTCAAATATTAGCCTTAATTAATAATTTTGGGATGTGTTTTGAGATGTTTCCTTACCCCCATGCAGTTTTAGTGACTGTAGCATACTCAGAGGCTTTGCATTCATTTTAATGATGAAATTTGATTTGCAAAATTGTCCAGCTCATTCCTACTAGAAGCCTTACCATGTTTTAATTTGATTTTCTTTTGCTGCCTTTGATGCGGCAAATAACTATTTTTTTAAATCTAAAATTGTTGAATCCCTTGGTGCAGGAAACCTTTTCAAACCATACCCCATGAGGACACATGCAGCAATCATTACATTTACAATATTAGAGTTCTTCTATAAATGCAAGCTTAATGTATAAGGGTTTGTTGGTCTGATGTCTTTCTTTATGTTTGGTTTATTTTCCTTTAGTCTGGTGTTAACTAAGGCTAGACACCATTTTCCATTTTCAGGGACCTAACAGATACAAAATAAATGTATTCTGGGCACATCCTTCCTTTTTAGAGGATACACATGTATTTATAGTAATAATCCCTATTGTTTTGTGTCCCCAGAGGGCTATAGAACAGGAAGTTGTTTCAGCAGTCTATCAAAGGGGGGGTTGGAAATATATCTGTTTTTATTCTTATCAGCCCCCTCAAAACCAAGTAAGACATAAATAGGAGTGTATATGCTGACAGGGTCACTTTTAGTCTCGTAAGGACTCCATTGACAAAAAATGGAGGTAAAAGTATGAGGCTAACATTGCCTGGTTCTGGACAAGTGACCCCATCACATGGTGACTTGAATGTAAAACATACTCCGAAAAAGACTTCATGTTTTTACCTTTCAAGAGCTTGTTTTCACATCCAACTTTTCTACTTAAGTACTTATAATTCCAGGTGTTTGAAAAACTTGCTCCCCCACCACATGCTGTGTTTTCTCTAAGCCATCAGCTTTGTACAGGCAAGTTGTAATAAAGTTTTAGAATCCTTTACATTTACCAGGTCAGAGACTCAAAAAAGGCTTTGAAGGCAAAACATCAACATGAGAGCACAATACCTAATATGTCGTAATTATAGGATTTAATTATTTGATGAATTATGGTAACTGCAGTTATTAAATCTTTGTTTTAATCTTTACAATATGTGTATGTAACCCAGTTCTCACTTTTGTTTCGTTTTGTAGGGAATATTGTCAGACATAACGAAGGTGACACGACTACATGGATTTGACCCAGTATGGCTGGTTCTGGTGGTTGGCGTTATTATGTTTACGCTGGGCTTTGCTGGATGTGTAGGGGCTCTTCGGGAAAACATCTGTCTCCTGAAATTTGTAAGTTCACCTTCCTTGCACCTACCTACTTTTTTCCATCCTTTATATTCTTCCAAAAAACTTTAATGAAACTTTTATTTTTGTTGGTGATTTGGGGGTGGATGGCATTATATTTTACTAAATACTTATTTGTAAAGCATAAGGAAGATCCTCTACCCTACAGTATTGGAATTTGAACAGGTACCTTGTTCACTTTGTATCTTTCTGTAGGAATAATTTTTGTTTGTTTTAAAAGCCTTTTTTTTTAAGAGCCTTTTTTATACAGTTCAATGGCCATTTTAAGGCCTCCCTTGGACTCGGTGTCTCCCAGGTGCTTTCATTGACAGCTCACAGGCAGCTCAATGATCAGATGCCAGGCTGCTGATCTTCTACACAGCACTCCTCGGATATGCCTGTTAAAAAAACATTGTAAACACAAAGCTTCCTCACTGTGTTTACTTATGAAGGGATGTGACATTGCAAGTGAAACCACAACATTTCCTCCTAGTATGGAGTGTTCGATAGGCTCTGTGCAGCTTTTTCCTGTTCCTGCAGCAGTAGATCACTAATGTGTTCTGTGGGGGGAACATGAACAACATGCAACTATCAGAAAAGCACACATTTTTTCACTGTTTAAACATATTGGTGTCAGATTTTTTTTTTTTAGTGAAACAAAGCTCACTAAATAAAGGAAACGAGACTGAAGTTCTAATACCTATTATATATTCCTTACCCCACATAAAAACCATATGTGCTGGAGATAAAATAAAGATATATCAACTATAAAAGGTCAGCATGCATCCTCATCATTGTGAACTCTGGTGCAGCAGACATTTAAAATCAGACTGGGACACATAGCTGCTATAGACATGTACGCAAGATCTTCTCTTCCCAGCAAAAAAAAAAAAGGAAACACCAAAGGAACAAACAGAATACATTTTGACTATTGATGGAACCTACTTCACAGTAGAAAAGTTTACCAGTAAGGGGGCAAAACTGTTTATTGAGCCCTCTAGGAGCCAGGGTGTTCAATTCATAAATCTACCTGGCTTCTCTTTGCAGTAACAGGCAATGTCTATACCTCCCTCTAGGTAGGGTAAGAACCTGATCAATGATTCATTATGCATTTTACAAGTGGGTAAAAGTTAATGACGGTTAGCAAAATGGCGTTCCATGATTCAATTGGATGAACCCAAGGCTAAGACTTTGCAAATTGCTGTTTTATGGTTACCAAATCTGTTTTTAAAAGGTGTAATGATCTTGCCTACATAGTGAAAGCTGGAAATACATCTTTATCAATAAAAAAAAAAAAGGAATGGCAGTGTTTCATTTTTATTTGTTGACAGATAGAGAATGAAGAAAAATGTCTATGTGATCATATGATTATATTGCACACCTAGGACATTTTCAACACCCTGGATTTGGTGGGAAGCTAAGAAGATCCAGTGAATGAAGTAGATAAATCCAGTCATGTTTTCTATTATAGTTAACCCTGGAATGACAATATTTGATACTGTGATCACTCGAAAGATTAGTTTAGCCTCTTGCTGATAATAGGGTTGGCAGTAGAGACCTTGGCGCAGAAAAATGATCTATTGTCCAATTTTTAAAATGAAACTGAATAGGGTGATATTGGATATAGCATTAGGAGAACATATATTTGAAAAAATAGTAAATAGGTATCAAAGCACTACTTATCAATAAAGTTAGAAAAGCTGTAAAGTATCAGCCTGGCGAGATATTGAGCCCCAAAGTGAAACCTCGTGCAACGTGTCACTACTGCAGTCAGATTCCGAGCCATCTTTTATGGAGTTTTATGGATAACACATCGTTTTTGAGGTATTATCTCATTCCTCCACCAAAATCCAGGTGTATTTCGGTATATCAGGATGAGAGTGCTCCTATTTGACTCTTTCAGCCATATATACTTCTATGATTTCATTACCTTTGTTAGATTTGATGGATCAAGCTTATTTCACATTGTTGACACTTGATAATTTTGACAATTTTTGTCTACATAGCAATTATAAAATTATAATATAATACTTTATAGTAGCTTAAACCAGTGACAGCCACATTTTTCTAAAAATACTGCTGATAGTGGCAAGTTAAGCAAAATATATATATTATTTATGGAGATTAAATTGCTGTTAGCTAGTTTTCAGTTTTTTCACTACTGCACTCTATTGTTCACTGCTTGCTTGTTGTCTTGTTACAATTGCTCTGAATGTGATGAAAGGTTTCTGAACCATGTGCTACAATCTATAAAATAGGAAAAAAAAACTTTACGTTTAGAACTACTTTGAGTGAAATAGTGCATACCTACCTCTCTGAAATTTGGTCTTTGCCAGCTCAGTGTCAGCCTATGAAGTGCCCATCAATGCTGATCTGTCTTCAGCCTGAACTTGGGGCTCATAACTGACACTGTGTTGACAGCCTGACCTCCTCCTGCAGAAGAACAAACAATGACTTCTTTCATGTAATTCAGAGAGCAGAGTAGCTCTGTAAGAGTTATCAGGTAAGAGGTGGGATGGATTTACATTGAGACTCACATAATAGAAGTCATAATAAACTATTCAGTGATATCTCACAAGCTGCTCTGTTCTAACCTTTTAAGAGTTAGAGATCCAGACTATGACAGCTAATCACTGCTGTACCTTCCAGTATTTATATACTATGGCATTATTTAATGATAGTTCAGTAATTTGAAGGGAACATAGACTATTTTATCTTTTCCATTGTCCATTACCTGTTTCACAAAATGTTTAAGGATATTGAATAGTGGGCAGTATTCTGACAACATCATATATAATGCATACCTTCAGTTCTCAATTGTATAGGAGCATGGTGGGGGGCCACCCACAGTCACCAAAATGATTAAGCCCACTCAGTGCAGGAGGATCCCCCCCTTCCTGCCCAAAATAGGTCTTTAACAACTAATCTGGTAAGATATCAGCCATACAACAAGCCAATCACTTATTTATTTATATCTAAAAGAAAACTTGAAAAGATTCTGCATTTTCTTAATAGCAATGACCGCTATGAAAAAAACATCAATCTAACTTCTGTTGTATATCTTTATTTTCAGTTTTGTGGCGCCATTGTCCTCATCTTCTTTATGGAGCTGGCTGTGGCTGTACTCGCCTTTCTTTTCCAAGACTGGGTGAGAGATCGAGCCAAAGAATTTTTTGAAAACAACATTAGAGCGTATCGTGATGATATAGATCTGCAAAACCTCATAGATTCTCTGCAAAAAGCGGTAAGAGAGGACTTTACATAATATAAATAGGTTAATGATCTTCTACAAACCCTTCCTCCTCCAAACACATAATTACCTGGAAGTAACAGTTATAAACATCTGTAACCATTATAAATTTCAGCAGCAGCGTATATTGTAATATCCTTGTATAAAATACATCCATCTACTATATGTGTGCTGATAATAATATATCTTATTGCTGCAGAACCATTGTTGTGGTGCCCAGGGCCCAGACGACTGGAATTTAAATGAATATTTCAACTGCACTGGTGAAAATCTGAGTAGAGAGAAGTGTGGGGTGCCCTTCTCATGTTGTATTGCAGATCCTGCTGTAAGTATCCTTTTTAAGTCTATGCAATCTGTTTGCCAACACACATTTAATTGGGATTTTGTGCCGCGTGAAAATGAATTTCAGTAGAATTCAGCTCATACTTCTTATTTGCAGTGCACACAACTAATTTATTCCCCTGGTTGGGTGTTTTTGCCATAAATATGAAAATAAAGTGGAACATATGCACTGTTGGAGTTGGACACCTCTTGGACTTTTTAATGTAAAGGCAGAGGTAGTATTGTATTCTAAGGACTTCAGGAATGGGGTAAAGGTAATCTGTGCCTTCCACTGAGGGGAGTGGGGTAAAGATTCAAAGTTTTCCATGTGATCTGGGCTTCAATAAATCACATAAAAAAAGCCTAAAAGAGACCTACCTGCAAAGAGTTCCATTTTTATCCAATTATTGTCATTTATATATCTTGACATTGTAAAATGATAAGATATCAGGTTGATGTAAGCAATTATTTCTTTATTATCTAGCAGAAAAAAAAATACTGTTTAACAATTGGACAACTTTAATAGTTTTCTTTTCTCTCTTTGCTTTTTACAGCAAACGGTGGTAAATACCCAGTGTGGATATGATGTCCGTAAAAAGGTGGGTTTTTGATATTCAGTTTGACTGTCGATACCTACTTAGTAGTACAAAAAAATACACAGTGGGAAAGCAAAACTGAAGTACACTAAAGAACATTAAACTTCAATAATCTTCCATTTTGTGCTTTTATATCCTAACACTTCCCAGCCCGTACACCTGTTTCTATAGGATAAAGAATGGCTATGCTGGACTGTCTTTTGTTCATTTTATCCTTTCATGCTTGTAGTTGGGTAGATTTGTTAACTGCTGTTGTGTCCTGTCCTCTTGTGCTAATACCATTATTGTTGCTAATACCATTATAGAGGGATTTCCTCTAAAAAAAAAAAAAAAAAAAACATTGATTGGGTCATAGTTGTAATTACCCTGCTTATTTTTGTCTTCAGAGTAATCTCCATAATTAGCACCCTTC
>NC_092867.1:44295899-44369251 GCF_032062135.1 Pyxicephalus adspersus
CCTTCGGAAAGAGATACTATAACATACACAAGGGGATGTATATCCGCCCTGGAAGCCTGGCTACCAAGGAACATCTATATTGTGGCTGCAGCCTTCTTGGTGATTTCTATTCTCCAGGTAACCAGGAATTGGAATCCTAAATTTCGCTTGTATCTTTCAGCCAATTACATGGGTGTTTCTGCACACACGGAATTCATCAAGGCTTCATTTAGCTTTAAACAGTTAAAAAAACAGACATTTTTTTACCCAGTTTTATTTAGCTCTGACCTTTATTTGAAGCAATTTTGCTAAAGAGGACAAAGCACCAAAGTGTGCTGGTGTGTTGTGACCATAACTAAGTGGGTTCTGGCGACCATAGCTCTTCCCATTGTTTTCCCAACACCGCCACTGGCTGCACGTGGAGGACTTAAAGAGGAAACCATAAAAACATAATTTAATCTAATTATTGGTAAACATTTTTGTTTTTCTTAGGAACTTGCAGAATAGGTGAACATGACTTGGTTTTAAACATTTTATTACATTTTTAAAATGGATTCTATACGGTCTGACATACAACATTTGCGAGTCATTGTCCATAGAAACATGCTTCAATCAAGTTAGTGGGTTCAGCCTATATGAGATCCTCTGAACCGGTTCAGAGGATTTCAAATATTGGCAGACAATGTGTATGGAGACCCAATAGTGCCATGGCATTTCCAACACTTGTTAGGGATGATGGGTTGTAGGAGAGAAGAAGGGCTGGTGTATACCACATCTTAAAATAAGTGGTTTTTACCTTGTGTGCTGTGCTCAATGTATAAAATGATTTGTAGTTAGCTGTTCTTGAACAGGGCCTGAAAACATAGTGAGTCAAATTGTGTAGGTTTCGAGAATTTTAAGTGAATGATTCTTCTGCATGCCTTAATATTAACTATCCACTTTACTACAGATTGGAAAATGCTAATAGTTTTGCACAGTTCTGTTCAAAAATGTACATGTAGGAGAGTGATGACCTTATCCATGTGCTTTTTCACTGACCAGTCACAAATGGTACCAATATAGACCAGGCTGTATTGGTAACTGTGTTGTATTCTTGAAAGTTATCCTGTTCATTTATATCTGTCTTTGTCGTGGTTAATATTTTTTTCTCTCTCAAAAGATATTTGGCATTTATCTTGCCCGAACATTGATGTCCGACATTGACGCTGTGAAAGCTGGATACAGATTTTAAGGACATGTCCACTATACTGGAAGTCTTCAGAGGATCTCTCTGTATGTTTCCTACTCTTTTAGAACCATGACTATTATCCACTGGAGATTCTGAGCCAATGCCCCCTTCCTGTGATGTATAAACTGGAGCTTGGAAAGTTGGTCTCTAGATACTGGCCTTGTAGAGAACAACTGTGGTGCTTAGAAGGATTAGCTTTACCCGTATGCGTCACTGCCCAACTCAACTCCTCTTTTTTTTTCCAAAGGAAAATTGGTTCAGCAGATAGCCTTGTATTGATCAGTAACCATTACCTGTGACAAGATGTTCATTATGGACTGAGCTCTGTTTTGTGACTTGACTGTTATTTACTGTTGCTGGACAAAACCACTGATAATTTGGGGTAATCTCCAAAGTGTATATGACCTTGTAAACATTTCTTGTACTTGTCACTGTAACAGTGATATGTCTTCAAGTGAGAGAACCACAATGTAGTTTCAAAGGGTCTTTCTCTTTGCCTCAACATGGAAAATGTCATTTAGATGAGTAAATCAATTAGCACATTTATTTTTGTCTTTCAGTTGTAAATCTTTTTATTTTGCCCCAGTATGCACTTGAGTGAATCGGCCAGAGTTTTAGTTTAGGGTAGACCAGGAAAAGGTAAGAATTTCTGTTCTCTTACCCGGACAGAAAGTGATCTGAAACCTATCACATAGATATGTTATGTCATGATTGGAGTCCGAATATTAATTCCAAGCAATTTAAATTCAGGTGCACGTACCCAGATTAGAAAAAAAAAAAAGCAAAATAAAGTGATACTTGCTGAACTGTCCAGATTCACAGATTTATTCAGCAAGTCATGTTTTATTTATCTTGGTCTGATTATTTCAAACATAATTCTTACCTGCATTCCTTCATGCCTTGTTGTGTTTATTATGCACAGATGTGGTACAATACATGTACTGGTGCACAGGAACATGTCTCATTAGTTAAATAGTGTAACATTCTGAACTTTATATTTTAGTTACTTATGCATTATTTGCTTTTCTGCTGTGGATCTTCATTAATACACTCCTTTGTATGCATAAAAAGACCTGGCAACTGTTACAATGTAATATTAAGGGGTTATACTAAGCATAGATGCTGTCTTTTAATGAGGGTTTAATAAAGGCTAATTGAATTTTTTTCAAATTTGAATGAATATTGAAGCCAAAGTCACAAGCAGAAAAACCATTGCTTGTTTTGGAAGAAGCAGCCTCTCTGCAATGGTCTAACATGCCCCCTGCATTTGCAAACCTCACACTCCCTGCTGATTGTTCTAGCTCTGATTAAACACTCCTTTTAGTCCCCTGTCAGACCACTGCATAGAGCTTACATCTTTTACAGCAAGTCCAGTGGTTCTTCTGTGCCAGTTGGACTGGCACTGATGTTCTTTTACAGCAGTAAAACATTTTCAAATATGGCTTTTCTCCTCTGTAAATGTAACCACTTAAACCAAACGTCAAACTGGACTTTAAAGTTGTATTGCACTTTTGCAAAAACTACTCCTGAGGTTCAGGTATGTCCATTTAGCATGGTTTGGAACTGTTGCAGTCTAATAAAAAGCAATACCTTAGAAGGATAATGGCTTGACCACAGTTGGATGTATGACAAAGAAACCCTGAGTCGTCTGTAGCTGGAAAGATAATGAAAACTCCTAATCACTAAAACAAACTAGTATAGACATTTACTGCTTGGTCTGATCTTTGCTCTTTTCAAGCAGCTATCTTGGGTCTGTAGTTGAAGGAAGATACACCTAGCCATGGTTCCCTAGGGTATGGGAAGTCTGCCAAGTTGATTGCCCACTAACCACAATATATTTTTGAGTGACTCGCTATTAAGGTAAAGTGGTCATCTGACACTTCTAAAATAGGCATTGCAAGCTTGATGGTAAGTTAGACACATGAAGACATGTAGGTCTTGTACACTCAGACCTAGTATAGGAGCAGTGTGTACAGCAAGCTTTTAGTGTTGTAACTGTGGACAAGCTGGAAAAGTAATGAAAGTCAACACTTTTACTATAATACTGACTATACACACTGCTCCTATACAAAACTGACCACCTGTACTGGTGCCATGACTTAAGTTAGAGGATATCAAACTTTCCAATACCTGCCAACCTCTTTTAATACAAGCATAACCTGTCTTTTTTCTGAACATTGAAATAAATGTGTTTACAGAGTTTCATGGTCTGACTAGATGACCTCAAGCAGCATTTCTTTTCTTGCTCATAGTTAAAAGGCTCGAATTATATTAGGAGTGTACTACTGAACGTCTAGATTTGGCCCACTCCATCATTTTACCCAAACTCCTGTCTGAGCTTATGGGAGATCAGTGGGATCAAAAAGCAAGAAAGCTGTCCTCAATTCTTCTATTCAAGCTAAAGATATAGCATAGTCACCACTTCTTTCTCTAAAATTACAGGGTTCATGTACTTAATTTGTGATCTGAGCTGATCTTAGATGGAAGAGCTGGCTGACTACCCTGAAAAAGCCTCTGGGAGAGGGGAGAAGCTTAACTAGCTGCAGGGGTAGTTCTCTTGTGTTGCTGTCAAAGTGAACATTTTGTATTATTCTTGTGTCAGTCTTCATCCTGTATTTTTGTCGTCTGCCTTTGACTTTTAAGACATTTAAGCAGAGCTATTTTTGCCAGTGCAAACCTTCCATAAGGCTAATTGTTAAAAAAGGTTACACAAATCTCATTATAATGTACCGATTCCTGTTCTGTAAATCTTGTTTATTTTACTTTGGGCTTGCATGCGTAGTTTTGCATTTCATGTTGCATTACAAAAGGCACAACAGTGTCATCTTGTGGTTGGTTTAGATAATGCGGAATAATGAAAAAGAATATTGAATCCTGTTTTATTATTTTCTTGTTATTTTAGAATATTATGTTTGTATGCATTGCAATGTTTACAATGTTTTCCCAGGCTAAGCCAGTGCTAGGGATTGTTAAACTTAAGAAAGTATCCTTGTTGTTTTAGTTTATTGCATTTTGTTTAGTTGCAGAGGTGTTATTTTAAAAATGTTTGTAAAACAATACATTCTGATCTTATTGTGGGTACCTGTTGAACAAGTACCCAGGCTGTGTAATGTAAAACAGTAAAGAATTGTCTTGAATCTGCTTTCATCACATAGAGTGATTCTGTTACCCACCCTCAAATATTCTATTATATGATATTATTAAAAAACTTTTTAATGAAGCTGAAAACCTCTCTGAATTCCATGACCATTGAAAATAAAATAGATCCTGTGCTGTTTTAATACCAGGATTCAAGCATGACCCTGTGCCTATCTTAAAAAGCTTTGGTCATCTGTATTTCTTAGTGTACTGATGGTGTAATCATTACCAGTGTGTCCATATTTGATGTATTATTTTACTACTGAAATGCATAGTAGTTAGTTCTGGTGAACACTCCATGTTGGTTTACCCCCAAGGGTCCTGACCGACTGTACATGGGAGGCTCACAGGCAATGTTCTATCCTAAGCACGAACATAGCCTAAACCATCATGGAAATTAAAAACTGCCCAATGAAATAGCAATATCATCGCCATCTTATCCTAAATCTTAGCTGCCTTTACCATTTTCTCATCTTTCAACATAAAGCAAGTAAAACAAAAACCACTCCCCCAAATCACTTGAATTCTACTTGCAATATGGTGTTCATTTAATACTTCTGTAGGAATATCTGGCCGCTGCCGCTTGGTTAGGCATTAATTTATGGATGAGCACTGTCTTAATTTATCTGGCTTTTTAATAACACAGAGAGCATTGATGCTGTACAAAGCGCACTAAGGCATAGCAGACTAATTTCACCTTTCATCAGTTTAGACTGTCAGAAAAATGAAAAGCTGATTGAAGGGCTCGTGAATTAGTGCCTTTTGTCCGTTGCTTTATTAAAAAGCCCCAAACACTTTTGTTATTTTACAGTCATGTCAAAATGTACTAAAAAGTTGTCTTATAACAAAATTGTAATTATTTTTAATAAATTGTTTTTTTTTTTTTTTATCACATTGTTCTGTAATCTTCGTAGTTTTTGATGTGTCTGTGAGGTGGTTGTTTCAAAGACTTGGATGGTGCTGGTGAAGGTGCATGCTATATATTGGTATGTATGGTGTTTTTTTTATACGTTCAAAAGTGATTATAAAAGTGCCTACATTATTTGTTCATGTTAAGGCCATTTTGTTTGAGGCATGGCCTTGGTTCCTTATGCAGGATCTCCCCTCTAATGACATGATGGAAAATTCAAGAACCAGCAAGAGTGGTTCAGAGACCACAGAATGACCAAGTAAATGAAGAAAAATTAGTAATCCTTTTATTGCAGATCCCAAGGTACATTCCCCTCTCCAACATGCTCTAATGAAAATCCTTTAGCAGGTGAAACATGGTTTATGCTTTTTTTCCCCCTTGGGGTTCAGTTTTACCCTTCAAACATTTTACTCTGATAAAGAGGGGAAATAAAATACATTTTAAAATTCTCAACATAAATGTATAAAAATGAATTTTGAACAACTCCTTGAACAGTCTGGGTGTTTTTTAGTACAACATTGGGTTGTATTTGCCATATGGCTGGCATTGTCAAGATGTTTGTTAGACATAGTTCTTACCATGATTTTATTTATGTGGACCTAGGAAAATGTGGATCAGTTTGTGGTCTCTGTTATTGTATGGAACTATAGGGATATTATGGCTACAGTACAAGGGCTCCTAGATGTCTTCTATTACAGTAAGCCACTACAAAATTCTTATCATAGTAAGTAAAGGTTTGTATCCTTGAAATGTACCGAGAGCTTAATATGCTATCAAAGCTTCATATTCTGTGTTTAATGTGTATCTAGTTCACAGAATTGCCATGTTTTTGTTTGATGGCATATGTCTGCACAGTAGATTGAATTCACATACCATTTCTATGGACCAGGCACCTCTGCCCTCTTAACTTTTGCTATCTCTAGCAGCAAGTACTTTCATTTATTTAGTAGTGATAATGAACCAAGCAGCACATCTGAAGTCATTTTATTTTATTAACCCAAAATAACCAGATGCTTACATTTCTGTACAATATGCAGTTATGACATTTGTTGATATAATATAAGGGCTTTACACAGCTTTTTTAGTCCTGGGAAAGTGCTCAAAAGGCGGGACAAAGCACATGCGGATCTATTTGAGAAGGCAATATAATGTGCATTTTTCACTACCCTGTATCATGAGTTCAGTTTATCTATATTCATACTACTTTATTAGTGAATATAGTCTAATGCCTCAACCAATGAATAATCTGTAATAACCGTTTAAAAGAAAAAGTTATACAAGACTTCTGCTATGCAAAATCAGTTGAATCGTTTAGCTATATTGATGAATTCTATTTGTATCTATTTAGTAAACTTTTAAAGTGGCAAATAATAGCTGTATATTTGTTTCACAAAGGGTCTGTTCTCAAGAACCATTCCCACCAATATGTAATCCTAATTTATACAGTTGTCCCATCATTTTTATTGCTTACAAAGCTTTTGTGAGAATGTTCTGTACACGCTGGAAAATGCAGCCATAAAACAATAACTGGTTTCTATTATCCTGCACCAAATGGGACCCAATCGCTGTATGGAGGATACTATGAAACTGCAGGTCAGTCACATGTTGGGGAATATATAGGGCAGATTGTCAACTTTTTACTGTTTTTCTTTTTTAAATCAAGCAAAAAGGAGATTTGCTGCATTTAATTTTTTGCATTGCCCTAATATCTAAATATATTTTAAAATTCATCAATTGTTAGTATTCTATTCTTAAGGTGTATGAATGCTGCTGGTAATAACATTTCCACATAGTTAATCTATCCCTAAATGATGCAATTTTGTTTCTAGTATCTATTTGGCTACTTTTATCAGCATAGACTAAGGCTGTGCTGCTACGGAAAACATATCAGGTGGATGCAGGATTGGCCTTTCTATATTTTGCTTTGTTTAGCAGATAAAAACTATGCAAAGAAGTGTCCTTCGGTCTGGCTGGCGTTCGCCATTATCTGCAGGACTGTATTGGCTTGTTTCACCACATTGCTATTGTTGTGCCCACAAAGCTTCTCCACAGTCTCCTTCAGGTTGATGGCTTCCATTTCTTTTCTCATGTCATCTGCAGAAAGAAAGTCCCAATATGAAACTTACCAGGTATACAGGAATTATCAGGACCAAACTTTTACTTGGTCTTTCGCTCTGTTATGATACTGCTATCTGGGGCTCAGTTACATTTTTTTCTGATGGCAATCATCAGGCTAAAGAAGAAAGAAAATCTCCCAACTTTATTTTTATTTTTATTTTGAAAAGGGAAGATTAGAACCCCTGTTAACTATGGATCTCTTGTTGAAGAGTTTCTCTTTTTTCACAGTAAATATGGGACATAATTCTAATGGAGCCCTAGAACAAAGCCTACTTCTAATCTATTCCTATTCAAGACTAAAAACTTACCAGGACATACACCTAACAATCATATCTTGTTTGCAGACACATATAGATTTGGATTTGCTGTCAAGTCACACATACCTACCTACCTCCAAATCTGGCTGGGTAACATCTGACCATTGCTTGTAGTTAGTATTTGCTAAAACTCTTCTCTCTTTGCTGTTAGTGTTGATGGGGAAAGGGGAGGTCCTGGTGCAATATATGTGGTTACCTCTTGTTTTTCTGTGTCTTACATATGGTGAGTGTGAAATAGGTTATCATTAGAGAAGCCTAGAGGCCCGGTTTACACTTATTTGTGGCAATATGAGTTGTGATTGTGCTTTGTTTCATTTCTGATTTTAGGCTTTTTGAGGTGCATTTGCAACTGATTTTTTCTCTTAATTTTGCACATCACATGGAATTAGGCTGTGATTGTGATAGTGATTGTGATTTGAGCTCTGAATCCAGCACATAAAGAGGTTTACCTGTGTTCCAGTCTCTGCTGAATAAGCAATAACAGACTGGATCGTTCAAAATGTATTATTTCTGCTGTTTGTGTGTAAGGTATTTATTTTATACATATTCCTATGTACACACCATAGATATTGAATATAATGTGTTGCATTTGGTTCTAGGGTAATGTTTTATTGTATATGTATATTTAATAATTTTAAAACTATTTAATAATAGAACACATAACTTTTAATGTATATTTAATAATATAACTTTACAACTTGAACTGCTCTTCCCAGGATGTAGGAAAGGGCCATGACTTTGGCTGGAATTATGGCTCATGATCAGTTGCCGATTGGAAAATAGAAGAATTTAATGGAAGATACTTCTCCAGTTTCCATCCATTAAAGCAACCCTTTTACAGCACCGAGCATCACCGAGCATCCGCTGACAGCTCTGAACATTGTCAGTAAAAATAAAAAGCTCAGTACAAGCATCTATGATTACCGGAGTCTAGAAGGCTGCACAGCAGGCCCATCGAATTGTATTTCACCTCTGGACCCATCGATTCATCCTGCAAGACTTTGAGTAAGATTGATACCAAGTCTGACTCTTTAAACGCTTCTTCAACTATCTCTGAAACAAAAAAACAAAAAACAGGTATTAGATAAAAATGTGTGTTATAGTGGCAAAAGATTTTTTAAATGCTTTTACACATTAAAATATTCTGCTTACTGTAAATGCTCCTATTATTGCATAATAATGTTTTTAAAAAGTTTGTGACATGGCAAAGTTTGTTTTATTTGTACATTAGATTATTTTATCTTTATGCAGCCTCCACATTTAGGTTGGTGGTGCTGGACAGTGATTTATGTGGCATGGCGTGTGAATGTCTGTGCATGCATGTGTGGATATTTCTTTCTGATATTTTATTTACTTTCTGTCTGTTATGAAAAAAAAACATAATTATGTTGTAATATTTTACCGAGATTGATTGCAGATACGATGGCCAATGCGATAAGGGCTTCATTTTGCATGATGGCGTGCTCGCTAGTTGTCATAGACACCAGATGTTTAATACCCTTGGCCTTTTGAATGGCTTTTACAACTTCCTAAAAGTAACAAACCATATTAAACAGATTAATAAACACATTTTGCACAATTTTGTTGGGGGTAGGGGTGCAGCAAGTTCAATTTGTCCTTTTCTTTACATCTACATGTAATAGAATTACCCTGCAATATCAGCAATATCCTTCCACCTCTGCCGTCACAAATAATTTTCCCTCCCCTGTGTTCCAGGTTTTGTAGAGGCTAATTATTTTGGTTACACACTTATTTAGTACAGTGTACGCATTTACCGATTTGATTTTCTTCAAACCCAGAAATATACCCATAAAAACTTGCTGATCAGAATACTATCACATATTTATGACTTTTATGTTATGTAATGGTAAAGCTCAAAGTGAGCACATGCATTTTACTTTAGGAGAGCTCTGTTCTCATTTTAACATTGAAAAGTGCACAGAATTTAAATTTTGGTTTACATAAAATGAGAAAATAATGTTCAGATAAAATCAAGTTGTATTAGTAGTATAAGCCCAAATAAGTGCTTTCACCACTGGTTTGTGATCATTAAAAATTCATTTTCATTGCATAAACTTTTTTAATTTTAAATATTACTTATTATATATTTTGTATTATTTTGTTAACATTATTATTCTTGTGCAGGAAACACAAATGACTTGTAGATCACCTAACCCTTTTTTTTGTGATCTGGGGATTAGTTTTTATCATATGGGCATCTTAGCCATCACCGACTGCCAGCATTTCCAACACGAGAAGTAGTTTGGACCCACAACAGGTGAGCCTGGTGCCATTTTTAAAATAACACTGGGTCTCCAGTAATTAAGTATACCATTGAAAGTGTTTTGTTTTATCACATTGATAAGGTTCTTCCAAAAATCTTGAAAGCTGATATTTTACAAACCCTTTATGTGATGGGGAATACCTTCTTTCTATTGCCCAGGGTGACCAAGTATTGTCATCCTAGGACTTCAAGTTTGTTACTGCCAGAATCATCTGATGAAGTTGTCAAAAGCCGAAAAAAGAAATCTAATGCAGCCAAAATATCTCGGAATTTGTAAGCTGCCATATAATAAAATGTCTGTTTTTGGGGTTTGATGCACTTAATTTTGTAACTGATTGCTACATCTTGATTTGTTCTATTATTGTGTACTGTGTGTATTGCCCATTTGAACTAGAAACACAAGTCTTCCAAGTTTGCAATGTTTTAGGATCACTTGGTTACTGGCATAAATATTATTTTTTTTAAATCCACATGTTGTTGGAGTATTGGTATAATTAGATTTGTATATTAGGGTTGTTATATGTGTGTTCTGGCAGCTAGCATATAATATTAAAAGTGTAAATGATTTGGTCCTATTGGTAGTCAGCTTGTCAATCTTCAAATCTCTGATGCTCTCAGTAGGTGGTTTTACCCCTTCCAGCAGTAAATTTTCAGTCTGCTGTTCCTGTGATACTGAAGATGTTGCCATTATTATCGTTTCCTGACAAGTTGTCATGCTGACCCTGTTGCTTCATTTTTCATATGTTTCCCATGACAGACCTTCTTTAAAGTGTTTAATTATTGAATATTCTTAACACTGGGGAACACATTTTTTGTTGAGTCAGATCCTACACTTGTTTTTACTAATTTTTGGGTGGTGAATCCAGAAGTGACCCCAGTTTTTTGCTATCACATCCAGTTTTTACGATACAGGGTACCCTCCATTTTTGTAAAAAAACATACAAATTTTACATACAATGCAAAAATAATGAAATAACTTGAATGTACTGTTTATTTAAATTTCTTTTTGTTCATACAAAGGATTTATTGTTACTCTATGACATTTTTTTACAGTAAAACATTTGAAAAGTAATCGGGTAAGCGATTAAAAATTTACACTTTTTTTTAGCTTTTTATAGTGTGTTCAGTGTTAGGACAATCCCGCCGGATGCTCCAACAATAGTCAGCCATCATATGTGCATCCCATCCACCCTGATACCGTCCTTCCATGACTTTCAAATTTTGGTGGAATTGTTCACTTTGCTCATCACTGACTGCCCCAAGGTTTTTTGGGAAGTTAGAAAGATGGCTATGCAGAAAATCCACCTTGATGCTCATATTGCAACCAAGCATTTTTTAGCTCTCCAAGAGTTTCTGGACAATTGTGTATTGTGTAATTGTGTAATTATTTGCTCGTGTGTTTCCAAGAAAGTCCTTGACAATGGCTTTGAATGATAACCAAGCATTCTTTTTGACTTCTGACATTGTCCTGATGAAATGTTCATCTTTGATGAGCTGCTGAATCTGTGGACCATCAAACACACCAGCCTTTTTTTTTTCAAATGATAGGCTAGGAAATGCCAAAATGAGGTACTAGCTTTAATTAAGTGCTTCATCAGTTTCTCGTGTAGAATGTTTGGATCACCTGGTTTTAGGGCAGATCTTGGAGACCAATTCCTTGGCAGCCAATGGCTCTTACAAGCTCTGCTGTCCCACATGCACAGATAACAGGAAAACTTGGTGTATCCACGTTGCTAACAAAGAAGGAAGCATACCATTTTAAGGTCAACACAGGTGACCCAATTGTGTTGGTGATATTGCAAGAACTCAATTACTTTCTTTGTCTGCAAATTCTTCACAAAGAGAAACTGAATGGCCAAATGGGACTGACCCAAATATATTGCCATTGTGAAGTAGGACACAGTTTAAGCTCCACTTTGAGCTATCGATGAATAGTCACCATTGAATTGAGTTAGAGGAATTGGGGATTTCAATCTATAATAAACCAGGTATGTTATGGCAATACATGATGCCACTGTCAGTTCTAAAGTACTGCAGAATTGCGATTTATCTGTTCGAAAGAACAATACCTTCGTTCCTTTTTTAAGTAAGTTTTTCTCACGCAGTCTTGATGCTAGGAGTTCTGAAGCCTTCTTCAATAGTTCCAAATCACTCAACTAATGCTGATCAAATCCCTTACAAACAGACTCCTTTTCAATTTCAAACTCTTCATCATCAATCTTCATTGTTGTCACCTAGTTCATCACCATATTCATGTTCTTCAAGAGAGGATAGTGTAACGAAAACCGGCACTCGGATTTCATCGGAATGAGCCACTGGGCATAAAGCTGATGGTAGACTAGGATACTCTGTTACATTTTTTTTTCTTGTTATATCCTGAAATTTTCACTATGCAAACGTAACAGTCACTGAAATGATCTCCTAGCTCTCGCCAAACCATAGGTATACAAAATGGCATCTTATCACGTGTCCATTTGTCCACAACCGTAAACCCTCGACACACTGTTTGCACATCTTATGATGGGCCCAAGACTTATCTTGATCACCAAGTTTAACTTTGAAATAAGCAAGATAGGCTTGCTCTACAAATGTGCTCATGTTCGCCCTTTTGACTGGGAATGGTGAAACTGCCACAGATATAACAAAACCAGACATGATCTGAAAGAAAGGAAATATGTGTGTAAGTAGAAAAATACATTTTGCTTATTCGCTAAGTACCTCTGACTACACAACCTCTGACTACACTGTCTTGCATGTAAATGAATAACCTATAAAAATCCACGCTGAAAGCGGTAACCTCAAGTCACACTCTGGGTAGGTAAACCTATTTGAAAGTTAATAATTACAGCGCTTACCTGATCCGCCGGCGTCCCACGTTGTCCATCGCTGCAATCCCTGTCTTCTTTTATCTTCCTCCGGCGTCTTCTGGACACAATGAGTCACCAGGGAGTTTCCGGTGACGTCGGTGCGTGTGTATGTTGCCGGCGGGGTGGGAGATTCAAAATCCATTTGTATTGCATTCAATACAAAATAACTATATTGAATGCAATACATTGGATTTATATGTGTAAAAGCAGTACATAGTTTTCATGAACATTTATTTTACTGTATAATATATTAGTATATTTAAATTCAAAAAATTTAAAAAAATTAAATTAAAAAAAAATATATTTTTTTAATTAATTTATTATTTTTACATGATTGTGTTTCAAACTTTATTATACTCGTATTATTATAGTATACTGTCAAATAAATTTTCATGAAAAACAATTTACCGCTTTTAGACATAAATCCAGACAGAAATGTTCCACTTGGGAGGTTAATAAAAGCAGTAGAGGAAAAAAATGATGTGATAGAAGAAAACTAACCTGCATTTTCAGAATCAGCATACCTATTTTAGTGTAAATAAGCTTAAAAATTGAAGTCAACAAAAAATGTGTTCAAAATTGTTCCCCAGTGTTACCTGTTTATAAGCGTGCTTAATGGCAGTTTTGTTTCTAGCATTGTTTTTTCATTCTTCATGTAACATTAATATCGTCTTACTTGAGACTTGCTGTGTCGTAGGAGAGATGCCAGTAAACGATTTGCTTCACCTCGTACACCAATGTGATCTTTCACTTCACACCACTGCACAAGTCTTGCCAGGAGCTTGGGATCCTGCCCTAGAATCCTGGCTGCATCAGCTTGAACAAGAAAATGCAAAGTTATTTCCAAATGCAAAGTAAACCTGTCATAAAAAATTAAAAGTATAACAAATAGCTTGTCAGATCCAGGCATAACAAATTGTCTTCATGTAGTCAAAACCCAGCAGCTGTATTTCTGTTTAGGTTTGCTTGCAATTGAAAATGCATAAATAGCATATGCGGAAAATGAAATGAAGGCTCATCCTGCCACTTAAAATATGTAACAGGCAAAGTTGGAAGAGACTTGACTTCAATCAGAGCTCTGGCACAACTCTAGGTAATTAATACAAATAGCTGCTGAATCATCTTTACCTAAGAATGCCATTGTAGGTTCTTTATTGGCTTTAATTCCAGGCAGTAGCAGAATCCTGATCTCCAGTAAAATTACAACCTCTCAACTGAGTTTGGTTTTGTGGTATTTCATAATGCACCGAGAATAATTTAATATGTTTGTTGCATTTTGATATACATGCAGGCATCTTCTGGTGCTCTTAGGTCTTGTATATCATTCACTTTTGCAGGAGCAGTTTATAGAGTAAGATTTTGAAAAGCATTTGGAAAGCTTCAAGCAGGCTCTCTGAATCCTTTCCCAGCCAGATTCAGTAAAGTGTAGCACTGTTTGAGTTAGTTGGAGGTGTTTAAATTGGAAATAACTCTTACTTTTAAAAAAATCAATCAACCCCCAGGGAATCTCGGCATATGCAGTTTAGCAATTTTTTTTAAAGAAGGTAGCAATACCAGACAGGAAAGTGTGTTTTATTGCAGAAGGGGCATTGGCTATCTATTCTGTATTAATGGACCTGTCTGATCACAAATTATTTTTTGTGGAACTATAGTTCCACATTAAGTCCCAACTTAAATTGTAGTTCAAATTGCCCAATTATTTTCCAGGTACATCAAAGGAAAAGGTGTAGAAAGTCTTGCAGTCTTCTTTATAAAGCAGCCTGTCCCCTGCCGACATCAGAAAAATAGTATGAAGTTTTTGACTACAGAGTCCCACAGCAGGGGTAGGGGGTGCTTGGACCTCTGCAAGGAGATTACTGCCTTTCATCAGAGCGCAGAGGCTCCCTCAAGGACAGGGGGCAGGCTTTTTGTTTCAAAGGTTGTGGCTGCATTTTAAAGAAAACAAACACTAAAGCTTTGCACACCTTTTGTATTGATGCACATGAAAATGTATTTAAAGACCATCTGACCCTCAGAATAAATCAGCTAAAATTATAGTTACTCCCGTTAGAGTGTATGTTACACTTCCAAAAGCTAGACCCAAGATTTTAAGTTTAACCTGAGGCTTTTAAAGCCCATGTTTGAAGTCCCCATGCATTCTAATGGGGTAATCTACACCAGGACGTTTCCTTCAGGCACGTTTATGGGCTTTATCTTTAACATTGTTTGCAAGGTTTAAAAAATTAAAACGCAGGAAAACGCCTAAAAGCGAGGTTAAAAAACGTGAAAACGCTCCCATTGAACCCATTTAAGGCTTTTAATAGCGCTGTTAAGCTTTTTTGAAAGCTTCCATTAAAAACAATGGGGGCTTTTTTAAGCATTTTTAGCAGGACTTTGGAATCTGGAAGCCCCCTTTAATAGGGTTAGTGTAAATAAACTCTTTTTTTTACAGGTTATCTCAATGACAGGATGATTCCCACGGCTGCAATCATGACATGAGCACAGCCCTGGGACTCCTCCTGACAGTGAGGGATCCTGGGCACTAGGGGTTAATCTGGGACGAGGCTCTCCATTCACCTCTAGTGCTCTGTGATTGGCTGAGGTTTTTCGTTTCTCAGCCATTCAGCACTAGATTTGAATGTGGAGACTTGTCCCCATTCATCTCTAGTGCTCTGTGATTGGCTGAGAAAAAGGAAAGCCTGATGACAGCTCAAACATCATCAGGGCTCCCACAGCCCTAGAGGAGCTGTGACATGTGTTCTGTATTTGTAGCACATACTACAGCTCCTCTAGGGCTGGGGGAGCAATCAGGAGAGCAGGGCTGTCAGCATAGCAGAGCTCCGCTGATTGCTCTGCTCCCCGAAAGGGAAATCCTGATGATGCTTGAGCAGTCATCAGGGTTTCCTATTTCTCAGCCAAAAAGTTTAGTTACACAAACACACACACATGTAATAAAATACTTTACATTAAAGCCTCGTCCAGATTTTTACACATATAATAACCCTTTCAGGGAATAAGTAAGGGGGTTTTGTGTACCCCCTGTACTCATTCCCTGAAAGGGTTAAAAGTAAACGCTTTTGTAAAATTGCGGCAACCCACGGTAAAACGCGGCATAGGCGTTTATAAAAATTATTTAGCATTTTTAAGTCAAGCTTTAAAACGCTTGTAAAGTGCATAAAAACGTATATAAACGTGGTAGGAAGGTTTATATGCATTTTTGAAACTGTCCATGTAGACCCATCCTAAAGTTTGCTGAAAGCTTTGCAAATATTTTGTAACCATTGGTTTACCCATTGATCTGGTTCTAGTGGTTCTAGTTTAGATTAGTGTCACAAATTAAAATTCAATAGTTTAAAAAGAAAACATATTTTTTTAAATTAATTTACACAGAGTATCTGAAATGCCTGTTCAGAAAAAAAAGACTATGATAGAAAATTGAAGCTGTACTGTTGAAATTACCATCAATTACAAAGCGTATGTAGCTTAAACAAATATCTATGATACAAAATAATTAAGTATCCGACCATCCCAGCATGGCTGTTCTTTAAAAAGAAATACATCAAACAACTTGGCTGTACTGTGAAAGTTAATTAGCTGAAGCCTTCAATTCACAGTATTCTCCTGTATGTTTTTTTTTAGTCTCCTATTTTGTTTGTGCAACTAAAAGTATTTCAGACATGGGTAGATGATGGATGCACCTCAATAATTTTCTCATTATGCGGATGTTATTTGTTCATATATTACTAGTTCATTGAAGACAAAAGGTATAGACTTCCTATATGGTGAGTCGTTTTGTGTCTAATTCATACAGAAATGATTAGTATTTTTCTTATTTGCATACCTTGGCCATCAATCAGCATCCTTAGTGTGCCAAGAAGCTTAAACTGCACTGGAGGCATCTCTGAGCGCAGTAACATTTGAATCCTATCTGCCACCCCTTCTTCCAGCATCTTTACTTTGTTCATCACTAAAAAAAAAAAAAAAGTTCATGGTCAATGCCCATGTCAGGTACTTCATTTTTTTACAAGCTAGATTTCATATAAGGAAGACAAAAACAAAGACAATCTGAAAAAAAAAAAAACTAAGCAGCCAATCTGAAATAAATGTGTATAATAAATGTATTGCCAAATGCTGAAATAATGTATGCTGTAAAAAGGCAGATATGTTACATAGTAGGTTAGGTTGAAAAAAGTCCATCAAGTTCAACCACTAGAGAAATAAACATATTCCAGATATAAAACCATATAAGACATAGTTGGTCCAGGGGAAGGCAAAAAAAATCCTGGTACAATTTGCTTCAACAGGGGAAAAAAAATCCTTCCTGATTCCATGAGGCAATCGGATGTTCCCTTGATCAACGGTCTCTGATATCTTTACTTTAAAGTCTTTATACCCAGTTATATTCTGTGCTTCTAGGAAATCATCCAGCTTTTTCTTAAAGCAATCTATAGTAGTTGCTGAAACTACTTCCTGAAGGGAGCCGATTCCATAATTTTCTTAGACCTTACAGAGAAGAATCCCTTCCTTATCCGGAGCTTAAACTTCTTTTTCTCCAGAAGAGTGCCCCACTTGTCCTTTGTAATGATCTCAAAGTGAATAATTGAGAAGAAAATTCACTATATGGACCATTTATATATTTATACAGGGTGATCATACCCCCCCTTAAACGTCTCTTTTCAAGGGAGAATAGATTCAGTTCAGCTAATCTTTCCACATTGCTGAGCTCCTCCATTCCTTTTATTAGTTTAGTTGCCCTTCTCTGCACGCTCTCTAATTCCACAATGTCCTTTTTGTGAACTGATGCCCAAAACTGGTCTGCAATGACCAATGCTTTGTACAGTGGCAGGATTATGTCTTGATCTCTGCAGTCTATTCTTCTTTTAATACAAGAAAGTATTTTGCTAGCTTTAGGTATTGCAGCTTGGCATGTGACAAAACAACTTTCAGTGCCGTTGTGTTCTCCAAAAGTAAACCATAACTGAACAACAATGCAATACTTATATCAGTGTGTATTAAGCAATTGCCTTTTTTCTTAAAATATTTGTTCATCCTTTTGTTTTTTATTAGTCCATTATCTTTGCAGCCACTTTCAATGTACATAGACTTCAGTAATGGTATTATTGAGGGTGAGCTTCCTGTTGACAAAACCAGTGGGTCATGGCTGCGTAATGTATTCTGAAATGACCACTTGTAATCTCTATCAGAAGTCCATTTGACAAGATGACAGTAGGAGATGAAAATGGAATTTGAAAATATTGAAATTGATTTTTAAAAAATGGTCTTTCAAGGTTTTCAAGACATCCAAGTCATAATCTACCTAGTATATATTTATGTCACATGCAGATAAACTTGTTATGTAATGATTAACACATTTTACTACTCATCTAATAAGCTGCCACAGTTTTAATGAGGGTGAGTAAAAAAGAAAAGCAAATGTGTTGGTTAAATTCATCAAGAGTTTGGCTTAATGTTTCTTTTTACTGCCAACCCCACTTATTTGTAAATGGCAGATGAAATCTTAGCCCAAAATATGGCCAGAATCAAACTACTATAAAAAAACCAAAAAAACCAAAAACACATGGGAATCACTGCTTTACCAAAGGGATTATGTATCCATGAATAATAACATTATAGGAAAAGACAGACTTGAAATTGTAACTGATGAATGGTGTAATTGTAAGTGATGAATGGTGGAAAATGTGAGAATTGATAGCCAACTAAATGTTTGCTGCTTGATAGAAAGTCTGTGTACTGGATGCTTGGGGAATGCCTTAAAGCTCTTTATTGTGTACCTTACAATTTTCTCTCCAGCCCCTTTTAGCCGGGTGGACCACCTGACACTTTAGTAACCTTCTGGCTGGTTTTGGATGGTTACTGAAAAGTTGTGTCAAAATAAAAGGACACTGGACAGTTGGGACATAATACAAAAACAATGGAAAAATGGGACATACTGAGGTGTGGGCAAAGTTGGAACCAAGTACAGGTGGGCGGTAGAAAGCCTACAAAATTATAGGGTAATTGGAGTCTTATGGCAACAACAACTGGAAATACTACATTTGTCATATGTTGCCCTGGCCACTTTTTGACCATTGGTTCCAGCTTCATCCCACACGCCTTTAACATTAACAATAATTTAGATATTCTATAGTTAGGTACTAATGCAAAGTAAATTCACTCTATGACAAAATAAGGCTAATTTTGGCTAAATACGTTTCCAACTACAAAAATATAAGACATGCTCGCTTCTGTGAGACTCTCCACAAGGTGTTTCCTTGTCCTCCTAAAACAATTCGCCGCTAATATCAGCTTTCACCTCATCTAGAGAACATTGTAGAAAATTTTTGCAGAATTTTCTTATTACTTGCTACGCCGGCTTCCCTGGTCCTATGATATTTTGTGGTTTGGCTTCCTGCTTTTTACGTGTTTATTATTGTTTCCTTCTGGTCTCTATCTGGACTACCATCAACTCCAATCAGCATGATCTTCTCAGGTAGGGGTGAGTTACAACAGGAATAAGATTCTGCTCTGTGCTCAATAATGCCTCTCATATTTACTGGTTATGGGCACTCTGGATACGTTCTTGGTGATCATTCTGGTTTATTATGCGCCCACATCCAGGCAAAAAGCCTTTTTCCACTCTTTATTTCCAAGCTAATGCCTACAGTAGTGGCACCTTGATGTTGATGGGGAACTTCAAATTGGCTTTAGATAAAATTCTTGATAATTTTTTTTTTTTTTTTTAAATAGAAACACTCTTTAGAATAGGAGTTTAGCTTCCTTTTTGGCCCTATTTTAGACACTATGCTTATTTTTTGCTGACTGAATATTCAAGAATTGATTACACAGCCTTACCTTCCTCCCAGGTGCCCCTCTTTATCTTTGCTTGCATTTTGTCCACCTCCTAATCCAACAATGATCCCCTGGTTTTACAGTTCAGGGGGCTGGTGGAGCATCATGTCCACTGGTAACTGAACAGAGCTTCGCTCTACTTAAGCTAGGACAGTTCCACAAGTATATATTGGAATGAGCACTATCACATTGCTTGCAATGTTTAAGGGGAAAATATCTGTTTTGTATCTTTCCTTTGTAATATTTTCTTGAAAACAATTTAACATGAGGCTTTGGAAAGTTGCCTTGGGCTTGTCTTAAGACTCAGAAGCCTGGCAGGGAGTAGCTGATGACCTCTCCAGGTTCCTACTTAACACATCTTTGAGTGAAGCCCATTAAAATCCAATAATAATATGATGGTACATGATATTAGACAGAATCTCTTGACTCAACCAACAAGCCTACCCTGGGGTGTGGTGAGCAGGGGGCTATGGCTCATATTCGGTGGTTCTGCCCTAAGATCCATGTATTTTGAAAGACAATATACATTTTTATTTCCTCCTAACTCACTTTCACTCAGGAAAATCACTTTTCCTAAAGTACCAAAAATTGTTCTATTTATCAGGGTTTATGTATATATTCTTGGCAGTACATATTACTATACCTTATTCTGGAGATCATCCACACTTGCTCTTGGCCCAGGTTAACTGAAGTTAAACTGAATAATGATCAATATTAAACTATTATGCATTGTTAATAATAATCTAGTGGTTTGCCAAAAGATGTTAGTTATGTGAATTATTTACCTTTCTTATGGAAATAGAAGTTCAAGCTTTCTATTCTTCTCTTATTCTTTTTCTATGCGTTTTTGTTGTTGCAGGTCTGAGTAGGACTAGGGGATCTGCATTCTCATTAGCTCCCCTTACCTTAAACCCCTCTCCAGCCATAATCTCTGTTTCTGAATCTTCTGATTTTCCTATTGTACCTGTTTGCTTCTTAGTTTGCACAAGTAACTCCATGAAGTCCCCTTGCTTGAAAGAACTGGAATCTTCCGCAAACAATCCTGTATTTGCTGGTGGAAAGTGGAAACATTACCTGAGGTACCTCTCCCTTTGATAGTCTCTACCTACCTGTCCCATGATCTGCTCAGTCACATTACCTTTTCTGCTCTCTAGTTTCAGATCTCAGCTTTATCCTGATCATCTTTGAATATGTCTTCTGCTTTACAACTTTGTACCTCAACAATATCACTGGTTTCTGATCCGGGCTCCTGCTTTTAAATTATTGTCCTGAATTTAACCAGTTCTGATCATACCACTGTCTTAAGATACTGGACCGTGCTCCTCCTATCTTGCTGCCGTTACCTTGCTAGCTCCAGTATGCAGCATTTGCTTCAGCAGGTACAGCAAAACAGCAGACCATGAAAAGCCACATTGTGAACTTTCTTTGGAAGTTGTAATAAATGCCAGTCTACCACGGCATCTGCTTTCATGACTCCAGCAACAAGTCTAGCTCCTGTTTCACCTAATTCCACACTATATATTCTGGCTCCTACTCACTGCTATGGTGACCCTGTGCTTTGTCCAGAGTTCATAAACCAAAACCACATTCAGTTTGAATTGCACACCTGGAACTTTCCCACAGAATACCTTACACAGACATTGTTTATTTCTTTACTAGCAGAAGAGATCATAGCCTGGCCCTTCCCCCTGAGAGAAGAGTGATCAAGTTTTGAATGAGTTTTCATACTTTTCTACAAACTTTGTCAGGTTTTGGATGAACCAGGTAAAGTTTGCTTTGCTGCCTCTGAAATCCTTCCCCTAGGTTAGACCTCACTCAGTATGGCCAACTATACTGTAAAATATTTATCCTGGCAAGGGTATTAAATTGCCTTGTGGCAATGTTCTGACTTGGCCTACCAGGCTATATTAACGATGAACTTGCCCAGCAGTGATCTTTCACCTTATCTTGATAAACTAATGTCGCTATGTATCTAGGACCAAACACATGAGACCCAGAGAGCCTTGTGTCCCATTAGGTTGGCACCTAATTTAAGGAACCCATTGGCAGTCTTTGAGCCCATGCAAGTTGACAGGGCACAGCTTTCTCCTAAAGAATGTGTTCACTACTGAGGTCACAATTTCCATATACTGCATCAGAGAAGGCCATTACCAAGCTAAACTGCCCACAACAATAAAGAGGGTTCTTTAAGCAAACCTACCACCTCCCTGCATTATTATTCCCAAGCCTTTTTTTAGAATCTGGTGCTGCAGGGAACTAGGACTATTTTCTGTGATCCCTAAAGCCTTTGACTCTTGTAATGCTCCAATTGTATTCAGAACTTTATGAACGACTTTTGGGTATGTTTGGGCAGTAGTCTATTTTAATGAAATTTTGGTCTATTCCAGGGATCTACCACACCATGTGAAAATAGTTCTTGGACTTTGGGTCAGCAGCCAAATAGTTGGGAAAATGTTGTAAGAAACTCTACAAAAGTTTTGTTTCTGGGTTAATTGACCCAGAAATTGTAAATTGTAATTGTAAATTGACCCAACTAAAATTACAATTAAATGGCACAAACCAAATACCCAGCATGCCCCCCTCTCTACCCTAGACCCCTAATCCCCAACTTTATAAGGGACCTAGCACTGCAAAGGCCAGGGTTCTATTTTCTGAGCTAGCCATGCTGCAATAGATTCTCAGTTCGGTGTCCTGGAGAACCAGACTCTTATCGAACCTGTGTCAACTCAGTACTTGCATTAGACCAGGCACCTTCAATAAATTCCATAAAGACCTCCAAAAGAGGTAAAGCTGAACTAAAGTTTCACTTTAAATATTTGTGACTAGGCAGGGCTTTACTGCAGAAAAGGGACAGGCTATGTTCCTTTTGCAATAAGCATTCTTACTTGCCAGATCAGGATTGGTTGCTGGGATACCCGGCACATACCAACTTTCTCTGAAGTTGCCGGGACTTGATAAACTTCGGTGCTCCTGGAGTTATGTCATCCTTGCCAATCAGGATAGCCAAAGATCAGACAAAAAAAAAAAAAAGATGGCAGCACCTGCATCATAACAGTTGTATAAAAAAGGATTTAGTTCCACTTTAGGATTTTAGTTTGCATTTTAAGTCAGTATTTTAAGACCTCCTTAAGGCAGATGTGGGCAATTTGTGTGCCTATTGCCTTGAATTAATTACTTATTTCTTCTGCTGAAGCATTTAAAAAAAAATTACATTTACTCCCACATAAGCTACAGATACAAATGATTTAAGAGGTTGGAAAAAAGCAGTGTAAAATGCTCTGGGTGAAGCATAATAAAAGTGGGCTAGGAAAGCACATACTGTAAAAAATCTGGCATTGAGTAGTCTAACAAAGTCTTATAAAAAAAAAAAAAAAAATACCTATATTAGCCTAACAATTCCTCCTCCTAACAGGCGCGCCAGTCACATTTAGGAATATTATTCTTCATATTTAGCATATTGATTTGATTTATGGAATGAATAGTTTCCTTTTCCTAATAATGGCAGATGGAAAATTTCTAATGAATTGGATTGTGATTCAGATGAAAGCTAATTAACACATTTCATATCCATGAATAATTCCTTAAAACATTAGATCCATTGTTAATGCTATATAGTCTTTTTTTCAATGGTCAGATAAAAGCCTGCTCTCATTCTTGCTATCATGTGGACAATGAATGAACACCGCAATGACCCTGGCAGCAAATATCCTCCTATCTACCATTCCCAGGCCTGACTGTGTGAGCTGTGTGTTGTTAAACACATAAAAAAAAAAGCCATGGATTTGGTAATTATTTTTCTTGCACGCTTCATAAGGAAATTGATGGATTACATTGCATGTGTCCTTCTTCTATGCCGGATATGATGGATGACTCGCTTAGCACTCCCGCTTAAAGCATTTTCGATTGCAAGAAGAAAAAATCTTTTCTAATGCTTTTTTTTTTTTTACTTCCCTCCCATTTCCATTGTCCTAATAGATATGAAGACTTGAAAACTTGACAATAATTTAAATTAAAATGTATCAACATGCAAACCCCCCAAATTACATTTAAAAAATGGAAAGTGCTTTCTCTGACAAATAGAAATTTACAGAAAAGAGAAGAAAAGACTATTTTAAACCTTTGTATGCTAATGAGATGTCAGTGGAAGGGTTAAAGCCATGAAATTTGGTGGCTGGAAGAAATATATTAGGATTAAGTGTTCGATGAATCCACCATGGGTTATATTACACTGCTCAAATTTATCACAGAAAACATGAATTTCGAACAGAACCAACAACATTAGTAATGTTCCCCACAGCCTGAACATTTGCTCAATATGTCATTCTCTAATAGTGCTGTGGTAAACAATTCAAAATGTCACAGACAGGAGGAAGTGTCTGCGCTTTTGGGAACAGGAAATTCTAAGTGTGGGTGACATGCTGGGGCTTGTCTTTCAAGATGGAATAAACAGACTGCTTACAAAGTACCAGTTAATGAGACAGCATTTATAGGGACAGTGATGAAGACAAAATATGAGTTTAGCTGTCATTCTTAAACTTTTCAAAATTATACTTTTTTTATTACTTTAAAAAACTACTGTAATCAATTTTTGCAACCTGCTGTAGGTATTTTTTATGTTTAAACTTATTTGGATATTAACCAATAAGTAACTTTAAAATGAAAAACCCTGTGGTCATTTTTTATTCTCATGTAGTATCCAAATAAGAAATAAAGAATTTTTTAACGAATATACTACAGGTGGGGAAACTCCCAAAACCTCAGGGCCCCAAACACCACATAAACTGCATAAAGGACCCCCTTGCCCCAATATATCATACAGTCACCAGATCTCTACAAAAGACCTTTGAACAATATTACCAACGATTATATACTGCTGCTCTATCCAATCCTTTCGTTTTGAATGATCTTTTAGAGAAAGCTAAACTATCCAATTTAACTGCTGATCAGAAAGCCCAACTCAACGGCCCAACTTGCCCAATAACGGGGGAAGTCAGAGTTGAATGAGCTTTCGGCCAGCTCTTCACATCTTATATACAGTATATATATAAAAACCCTGTTACAAGGCTTTTCCTTTATTGGGACCCTATCAAACCAGTTAAAATGACTAGAGGAACCCACCAGGGTTGTCCACTATAGCCAATATTTTGAAGATTTTGTAGGTATCCTGGTAGGAAATACAAGATTTAAAGTTACAGTGTTCATGGATGACTTAATGCTATACATAGATAAACCAAAACACAATCTTTCAGCAATACTGTAGCTACTGAAACAATATGGCACAATTTCTGGGTATTCCATCAATCTGGACAAATCGAAGGCCCTCTATTTATCTAAATACATTAGACCTCACTGGAGCCATCAATACCCATTTGTCTGTTGTAAAGAGTTATGATCCCCAAAAATGTGTCTAAATTACACTATTTAAATTTCACACTACTACGGCAAACAGTTAAAGAACATTTGCAGAAATGGTCAAATTTATCCATCCCATACCTGGGGAGAATTAGAAGTGGTAGTGTTCCCTAAGCATCTGTACACACTCCAGATGCTTCCAATAATCCTAAGACACAAAGTACCTCAAGATCTATATAGAATTTTTAGAGCCGTCATCTGGGTGAGGAAACAAGCCAGATTGAGTATATATATCCTACAACAATCAGTAAAGAATGGTGGTATTAATTTCCCGAATGTTTAGCTGTATAGCTGGGCTTCCATAACTAGATATCTAAGGGACTGCCTTCATAGTACAGCCAGTAATAAAGACACTGCACTTGATCAACAATTGCTCCCGAAAATGAATCTACTACTGAAGTTATCCACTACATATGCATAAAGAACTACTACCCCAAGAGGTTCTAGATAGCCAGCTTAAACTGAGAGGTGCGTTTAAACTTAACATCCACTCCTTACTGTTCTTGCCCCTATGGGAAAATGTGGATTTCCTATGGGTTTGGCAAACACCATCAAAGACGGACTTGCCCCTCGTTTAATATGCCCACACCTTATCTATTTATAAATCAGATCCAATACATCAACGGTTTTAAAACACTTATCAGACTCAGATTGGAAAAACCTGCTTGACAAACTATTCGCAAGCCCTAACCTGGCAAAACGTGCAATAGCAGGACAATCACCAAATTGCCACCTGTAAAACCTTCTGCCAAAAAATGGCTTTCACTTAAATCTGCCACATCAATCTTATATAATTTGGTGAATGTGTGCATAGACAATCAAGTAGCCACCCTACAAACCTGGCAGATTGTAGCTTGATTGTGATATGCCCAGGATGCACTTACTGATCTTGTCAAGTGCCTGTCAACAGGGAACAATGGATCACAATTTCCAATTGCATATGCCTGCACAGCAGTCTAGTGGATCCGATAAAAAGGGTTGCTGTTAACCCCAGCCTTGTGTTCCTGAACTTAGCTTCATCTGAGCTCAGCTGCTGCTGGGGTGGAAATTATGATGCCCAAGGCAACTTCCTAAGTTTCAATATAGAATACTGAATCAGGCTGGTCATTATTGCAGAAAAGAACAGTGATGTCCCTTCTGCAATAATATGTTTCCAGGTTTCTGTCAAAAAGTTGAGCTGTGCATGCGCATCTTTGGTTGCCAGGATACCCAGTCTTTGTGAAAGTTACATCATCGCAGTCCGACCAGATGGCAAAAGATAATCTACCAGAAGAAAAAAAAAGAAGATTGTGGCACCCTGAGAGGGAATGGGGACAGGTGAGTAACACAAGGTGTTCAGTTCTGCCAGGGACGAGACACCCCTGGTCCCTGGTAGATGTGCACATGCGTATACTTCTCTTAAGTGCCTATTATTATAAATAATAAAAAAAAAAAGAAAAAAAAAAAAAAAAAAAAAAAGAGACATGCCACCACTAAGCAACTAATAATCTTTATTCAAAATGTGTACATTTTTTGTCTTAATGTCAAGGGCAGGCTGCTCACTTCAATAGGTTGGAATACCAATCTCAAATGATACAGGGACTACCATCCTTGGACCAACAGCTACTTGATAGATTTTACAGCCAGGGGGACAGATGGAAGTTAAAAGCAAAAACTCTGTGGAGGTTGAGCACTTGTACCCAGAGACTATCAATTCACACACCAGATATCAGTCACACAAGCAAACCGGTAGTTGGTGAACTTTAACGATTAGCCCCCAACCTTTAGAACAGCAAAAGGCCCCACCTTGTGGGTATTTTCATTCTTCTGGAGCTGTGGAAAAAACATGCTGTTGCTAGCAGTTAAGTTTTTATTAATATCATCTAGGCATGCTCCAAAAAGACATTTGCAATTGAAGGGCAAGTCTGTGGGTGCCTAAATGATTGATTGAACATTTGATCCACCAATCATTTAAGCAAAACTAACCTATGGATAACTAATGCCAAAGACGATAGCTTGGACACCAAAGTTGTTGGATCCAGTGCTGCATTAAAACTAAATTTAAAGCCCTAGATTATTTTTCCAAGCCCTGATGACCCTAAAAAAAGGTCCCTCTTCCAAGCCCTCATACAGGAGTTCTGCCTCCTCTGTCAAGGTTTGGGAGACCAGTGCCATTGTGAGAATTAGGAACATTTAGCAACTGTCAACTGCATAAGCTTACCTGAACATTTTAGTTTAAGCATACCAAACGATGTAGGTGCCAATAATGATTGAAAAATGTTGAATAATCCAGTTTAAGCATTTCCTTAACTGTCCTAAAAAGGGACAAAGCTTTGTGCTGTTCCAGAGATAAGCTGTTTCCTACAGAGAAGACCTGAAGTCTGTGTCCTCCCAAGGCATAATAATTATGCCAGTTGCTTACTAGGACTGGAAATTCCAGCAAGTAGGAGCAGACCCTTTTTGGGCTAGGATTCCACATAACCTGGGCCTAGGTTTTTACAAGCCTTTGTAGTCTAGAATTGAAGATGGTCCTGGCATGCCTGAGTTACAGAAGTGGATACAGTTGAGGAAGCAACATGAAAAAGAATCTGCTTACACTTGATGGTTGGAACTGGGGAGACTACATAGATTTATATTAACTAGTAGTCTTAGGGCAGGTTCAAACCTGGCTTGGGATTTACCAAATCCACTTGGTGGATTCCATCAGCTGGCCCCTTGAGCCCTAAAGAATCAGCATCCAAATATTTGATAACTGGGGGCAGTGAGTAGTACCAGTAACACTCAAGTGTCAAACTTCACGGCCAGTACGAACAAAGCCTTAAGAAGGCGTTGTGTCCTCCAGTGAATAGCAGGAAAACAGACTTTAATGCAGCTCCCTATTGATTGTTAAATGTTTACATTATTTTTTAAATAACTATTGTTAGTACTGTTCTTTATTTGACTTGGTATCATCCTCTTGCAATCCCTTATACAGCAAAACTTAGGTCGAGAGGGGCAGGACTGTAAGCCAATCAGGTGTGCTGCTACAAAACTAACTCTCTTTAGCAGTGGTCACCAACCGGAGATGGACCCCGCTGGGAGGGTGCACTGACCACAGCCACGGACCATGTCTCCCGTAAGGATCACAGGCTGAGAGCAGTGGGCCGATTGTGTCTCTGGACACAACCTGCCCACTCTCCCATCGCAGGCTTAGACCTGCGATGGCAGAGTGGGTGGGTTCTGGCATCATGACGTCACTCTGGGGAAAGTTTCTTCCCCTTTGAGTTACACATGGCTCCCCGCACATGCTGGAGTCTGTGAAATTAGTTGTCCATGACGTCCAAAAGGTTGGCAACCACTGGTCGTTTGTACAAAACTGAATTGTCTATAGTCCAGTTCTAGAAACACTACTTCTTAAAGATTCAGTGAGCGTTGAGACCACAGGCCTGGAAGTGTGTAAATTAAGGAAAAAAAAATAAAGGTAATGTAGCCCAAGTTTGAGGACCGGCAAGCTTTAATATCTGTCATTGCACTTGTCATTCTTGGATTTGAATAATTTTAAAACGCTTACATTACCTGGTATGGCAAGATTGCGGAGGGCACTCAGAGCAGCATGCTGTACAGCTACATCCCCGTTCTCAACGTGTTGTTCTAACAGGTCTAATAGTTGGTGGACAACTCCAAGCTGTACCATTCGCACACAGTTACTGTCTGAAAACAATAAACAGAAGCAAAATGTATATTAAAGCAAAGTTTGACAAAAGGTAGAGTTTTATCAAGACAAACATGTTGCATATTCTGCCTTTGGAAACTTTTGTTGTATAAAAAATAAATAGGGAGGGGGATGGAAGGCCATGTCATGTATGTTAATTAAAAAAAGGAAAAGTATATATACCGGTAGTAGTTTTTTGGGGGAATGACCACTGCCCAATGCTATAGAGGAGAACACAGTGGGGTGTGGCTTGTTAAGGCTTTACGTCCTATCTCCAATCAACAGAATAACACGATGTGTACAGCACTCAATCACTCCTCTGTCACTGGGAACAATTACAAAAGATTGTTTCTGATGACAATCCTCTGACATCCAGACATCTCTGTAAGGCTTAAGCTGCGTACACACGTGCAATTTTTGTCGTTGGAAAGGATCTTTCACGATCCTTTCCAACGACAAAGGACACGATGCATGAACGGTGCTGTACATACAGCACCGTTCTGCTCTATGGAGAGGGGAGGGGGAGAGCGACGGAGCGGCACCCTGCTGCGCGCTCTCCCCCTTCCCTTTCATTGGGATCGGTCGTTGTTCATCGTCCATGGATCCGCCAGGACTGTCGTTCTGACGATGGACGCCGCCGACTGTACACACGCCAGATTTTCGCCCGATATCTGGCCGATGCCGATTATCGGGCGATAAAAATCTGACGTGTGTACGCAGCTTTACAAATCTGCATATCTACATTTCCCACAAGGTCATCTAGGTCATGGCCACTAAAGGCAGAATGAATTTGAGCCCCTGCCAATGCTTTCACATTTTCTGGGGATCTTGTGCCTGCTTTACAGCTCCCTTCTCTGTATTGTTCTTTGTACACATGAGGAGAAACCTGGGCTCCCCAGACAATCTGAAGAGGTTTGGTAGAAGCTACAGAGGACATTGTGTCTGAACAACCTCACGTGACTCTCACCCTACTTTCACTTGTCTGAGTCACATGAGCCTGGTTCCACTAATCTCTGGACTCAGGTAGCGGAGAAGGAGCTGCCAGTTGTCAACTCAAAGGTACCTGGATAAGATGGGGGTCACGTGACTGGGGTGGGGACAGGTGTAAAGGGCTGTACAGAGTTGGGCAGGAAGAAGAGGGCAGCAAAGACTAGATGGCCTAGGAGGAAAATATAAAACTGTCCCAGAATATTTGAGGACTGATACATATATCAAATGTCTGAACTAAATGCATTTTAATAAAGCATAATTCTTCCTTGCCATGGTATTTTGTCAGAGTTACTATGTCAGAGTGCACAAAAATCAAAAACAGTAAAAGAAAAATCTATATTTTATTATAACTCTTTCTCAAATAGTAGTCTATATTAATTAGTAGGCTAATACTACTTTAAGGAATGAAAAAGAAAAGGTAATTTTTTAAAATATGATTTTATCATTAGGCTTTTCACTTTTTCTCCTGAGTATTCCATTAGTCTGTATCATGAAACAAAGACTACAGCTGTCTAGCAGACACAAGGCATTATGTGAGTTAGCCATCCTTCTTTTTTGACTGTCACTATCTCCTTTTAATCTACATCCACCCTATAAACCTAGCCGTCAGTACCAACATATTCAAGCTTTTTCAATCTGCACACTGCGTGCATGTCAGACACTCAATCTTAGTCCAGTTGGGATATCCTAATAGAAGTAAGCACCTTTAGGAGCAGTGGATGGGAAGCTGACATATCTATCAGCTCCAAGCTAAAATGCTTCATCATTCTGTGAAGGTTAGCAGCAGAAAGTAGGGCACTGCTCTCCTCCCACCCCTGTTCACAGTCACTACTTTTTAACTTGCAAGTGAAAAACCATTGAGCCCAAGGGAACTATTAGATTGCAGAATGGAAGGTGGAATAGGGGACACTGAACACAGGCACAGACTAATAACAAGAAAAAAAGGGCAAAGGCTCATCACTATTTCATAAAATATGGCTTACAGTAAAATAATTTTTATAATACCTATTCCCAAAATGTGCAAACTGCAGCTACATTTTATTGTGTTCAAAATTATTTTTTAAATTATTCATAAGTATGCAAACAGTTCTTGGTGAAATAATTCTCTCTCTAGTTATTTGAGAAGGGATGTCTGTCTTCTGGATTGACCTAAATAGCAGTTCTGAAGGTAAGGGCATGATTTATGAAATATAAATTACCAATACAATTAGCACTAGGGCGGTTTGTTTCCACAAAGCAATGGACTTACAATTGTGTGTTTACCATTATTGTACCTGAAACAATTATTGTACTTGTGGCAGTTTTTTTTTCTTAAAGTGTACCGTGTGAGAACCGCTTTTTATTGCAATCCGGGGCTCTGTTATAAAGATATTTCCTTCCCCTATTATTGGTAATAGATACAAAATATATAAAGTCGACAGATTCCAGATTTTCTCTAGTTTGCATAAAATGTGTTTTTGTTTCTTTCCAAATTCTTTATGTAGATTTTTCCTTATTTCCTTATCTTTTTCCACAGAGAGAGAGGGAGGAAGTCTCTGGATTGTAGTAAAAATCTAGAAGGGGCTCTAATCCTTCTCCACTATTAAAAAAAAACTGGGTAAAGACAACATAGCTTGTCTGGGGAAGTTTGAAATTAGCCCAGTTATAATTATCAACAGTGGAGATGAGAATATGTGAATTCATAAGTAGTCTTAAAAAAAACTTCTGTAAATCTAGGAACTTTACACTTTGTGTTATTGGCACTGGGGCTTTTAGAAAATAAATTTCACAAGTATGCAGCAGAATGGCAAAGATTTGTGTTAAGGGGGGAAGGTACTTTAGGAGCCAAGCCTACAGCGGAGCATTGTTTCTAAACAAGGGTTCCTCCAAAGTTTCTTTGGGAAATTAGAAATGTGTGCCTCTCAGGTCAGTTTAACTGACACTAATGATCTTTTTGGTTTATTAGTAAGGGTGACATTCTTCCCAGTGGCCAGCAATGTAGGAAGCATTCTTCCTATTGACCAGCGTGCTAATGTACTATAAGCTGTGGATATGGTGGATAGGTCAGAAGTTCCCTGAAGACCTAAAAGTAATTTTAGGGTTTCCCCCATGGTAAAAAGGGTGAGAAATACTAGAAGAGAGGCTGGGTTAATGGCTGGTTTTTGCTGTTAATTAGTCATTTAAAAAAACCCTTTTACATTATGGCTATAGGAAGGATGTGGATTCAAGGGATAGAGGTGGATTAGGGGGCAGTATAGTTGAGGAGAACTGTGAGGCACTGGGGTTAAGGAGTTTTTGGAAGTTGAGTAGTGGGCTCTTGGGTTAAGATGGACTAGATATTTTTGGGGAGAAGAGGCACGGGAGTTGGGAGTTTGTAGAAGGTTTTTGTGGGGTAATTTTGGATATGCAATGAGGACTGGAGGTTGAAGGACTTGGTCAGGCACTTATTTACTTTGTAGTTAGGATGGGCTTAGTGTCTATGAAGGGGGCAGGACATGCTTAGACTTAGGTAGATGGGCTTATGCTTAGGCAGATGGTGGCATTGGTGTTGTTGAGGCCAGGGACTTCTGGAAAGGCTCCTTGAAGCTAAGGAGAGATAAGGGGGTGAAGATGGGACAGGGGCGGGAGTGACTTAACCAGAATAAATCAAGTGGAAGGTAGCTAAGGCATTGTAAAATGGGGCTGTGAGAGTCTGTAAAAGACATAGCAGTTCTGGGTTACAGTTGGGTTGGGAGCCTGTAAAGGAAGCTGATTAGGTAGACTAGAAGGCTGTGAAAAGGGCAGAGGCACACTAAGACTGATGCGGGCTATGAAACAATGATGTGACTGAGATGGGCTAAATGAAGGGCCCTAAGCAGAGTCATCTGTAAAATATGATGAACTAGCTGTAAAATGAATGACTTTGTAGAAGAAATGCTAAAACAGCTTAGAAGAAACTTAGGGTAGAAATAACTGCTGAAACATTATCGAGTTTAAATTGAGTTAGAGGATGTGGGAGAGTTCATTATGGTAGATTGTTGAGTTTTAGAATTGAGGGGAACTGTGAAGTTGCAGAAAGGATTGAGGTGATGGTTTTGTGGCTGAGGTAGGCTGAGGGACTGGTAATATTATGCAATATCTCTCTTTTCATTGTAAATTATTAGTAAAGTTCAACAACACACAAGCCATTCTTTTTTAGGATTCCCAAAGGACAAAGAAATCAATTCACCCAAAACTGTGGGATAAATTCACCTACCACCAAGTGCCAAAAATCACTTACCAGATCGCCTATAACTACTGATATATACATGTAGGCCCCAGGTTACATACGAGATAAGGACTGTAGGTTTTGTAAGCTCTTCAGGGCAGGGTTCTCTCTTCCTGTATCACTGTCTGTATTAGTCTGTCATTTGCAATCCCTATTTATTGTACAACGCTGCGTAATATGTTGGCGCTATATAAATCCTGTTTAATAATAATAATAGGTTTGTTTTTAAGTTGAATTTGTATGCAAGTCTGAACAGGTACATTGTTTTAATAAATGCAATTAGAACAGATATTTGTCTCAACATAATATTAGGCAGCATGGTGTCAGTTACTGTATAAAATCCTCAATGTGAGCTAATCATAAACAAAAAAAAACAAAAAAACTTTATGGAGCCTAGACATTGATTAACTTCAGGAGCAAGCTGCTGCTTTGATATGCAAACAGAAACAATTGCAGATTGTCTTGGTCATTAAAGATTTACAAAATGTTGCAGAAAAGCTCAGCTGTTAAGATCACCCACAACCTCAGATGTGTTTAGCAAAAGATTTCTTCTGCAAATCATGCGAACTCACTGAGACCCAAGCGCTGTGGTGGTTTTTGAAGGGCTGGGTGCAGATGAGGTAGCTTAAAGCGAGACAATTGATAGGTACCTAGTGACTTTCGATGTGGGTGGGCTGTGGGACTCAATAGGGCTCAGGTGAGTTAGGACACTGTGAATGAGTTAGGGTGGTAACTTGTTCTGAGCTGGGCTGGTGTACATGTGAAAGAGCTATTAGAATAAATTTGGTTGAAGAGCTCTAGGAGACTGAAGGTCTATAAAGAGTGCTCTAGGCATAAGGCAAGCGTGGTGGCAAGGGGACACTTGGGGGGACTAGGGTTTTTGGCATTGATTTGAGTAGATGGACATTTTATTGTCTAAAGTGGGCTGAGGACCTTTAAAAGTATTTGGGTAAGCACTGGAATGAAAAGAAACTTGGTGGGCTAGGTAGTTTTTGAGTTTTAGAAGTGTATAGAGTTACTTGGGCTCACGTAGACTTATGAGTTAATGTGTGGCCTTGGCGAGATGGGGAAAATGTTTGTCTTAGGAGTTCAGATGAAGCAGCATAAAGGTTGTGAAATGCATGTCTCTAAAAGCAAATAAGTCAATAGAAGCTTTGAAGTTTGGGGTCCTTTATCGAAGGAAGGGTAGGGGTGAGAATATAGGACTGAATTGATCTGAGTAGAATTGTGAAGGGACTCAGGGGCTATGCAGGGGTAATTGGGGGATGGCTTGGGGTTAAAGTGAGTTCTGGTCAGGCGTTTGAGTCTATTTGTCTTTCAAGGGTGGTTTGGTGGGCCCTGTGGGATGGGGATATAAAACTGAGATGGATTAGGGGGCTTGGGAACATATTTGTTTGGGAACCATGTATGATGGAAGGAATGTTATGTAGCACAGGGGGCTATGGAAAGGTAAGAGGTTCTGCAGTAAATGTGTTTTGGTAAGTTGCAAGAATTGTTGGTGCTTTGGGAACCATAAAGGTGGCTATGGAGTGTGGGGGCTTAATGCCTTAGGTGGGTTGGCTAACCTGGAGGCAATGTGTCTAATGTACCCTGGGGATCTTGGGTCTGATGTGGGCTACAAGCTCTAAATATGGCAGGGAGAAGTACTAAGGATATGATGGGCTGAGACGCTTTTAAGGCTGACTGTGGACAAGGAGAATGTGATTGATGCTGAGCAGGTGAGGTGGTTGGATAAAGTGAGAAGAGGAGAATTTGATAGGACTATAAGCATGAATGAATAATACTGGTGCTGGGCTTGAAGAGGTCTGAAGCTTAGGGGCACTGCTGCTGGGCTATTCATGGCTAATATTGGCTAGGGGGCACTAGGAGAACTCTGGAAGGCTGTAAGGTTAAAGTGGGCTAAAGAAAGATGGATAGTGGAGTTTAGAAGCAACGAGGATAGGATGGGCTTTAGAGATTTTGGGACATGTTCTGTTGATAGGCTGAACTAGGGGGCTGCTAGGCTAAAGTAAAATGAAAACAAAAGTGGCTGACATGGGCTGTGAAGGCTCAAGTGGCTTGGAAAGTGAAAAGGATGAAGGACTAAACCTGAGGTGATTAAGGTAGGCTAAGTTAAAGATCACTTCTATTTTATGATACTGGCTGTCTTTTAGTAAAAATAAAAAGGCACATCAATGTTCTGGCCCTCCAATCTCACAAGCGCTGCATTTTATCTTACTAAAGCTACAGTTTACACATTATAATAATGAAAATCCTAAATTCTGATAAGCTCGTTCTTTGTTGTACCTGACAAAAATGGCAGTTTTTCATCATTCTGGCCTGATTTGCCTGTATCATTTTTTTATATTCTTTATTCTTTGGACCTCAAAACTTACCATTTCTTGCAAAGTTAGCAATGGCAAGTGCACCTGTCATTTGAAGAAGGGTATGTCGTGAGCTCAGCCAGGATGAAATATTTTGGTAAACGACACCATTGCCATTGTCAAAAAGTTTCTGCATAGATTCATCTGTTAATGACATAAAATACGATTAAACATATGCAGGAAGGTAACCTTCAAATGTTTTTGTTGCTTCAGTTACTGAATAGAATCAAATGATCACTGTTAACCTTTCCTGGTGTAAAATTAGTCTTCCCTAGCCGTCTTGCAACTCACTGTCTTTGCAGGCAAATAGCATTTCCAAAACAGGTCATCAAGGCATCCTCCGTATCTCTTTCACTAAAAGTTGCCTTTAACGGATACTGAGATTTGAGATACTTTAAAAGATACTGAAATGTTTTAAAACATAAGAATGACACTGATTTGATGAGCTAACCGGTTTGGATTGTTAGAATAGGAAGCATGTTGCTTACCAGCTAGCTCAGTTAAACAATTGAATAGATCAACATATATAATATCTAAACAATGCATTTTATAACAATTTACCTTTTCATTTCGCCTTAGAGTCAACCACAAAAAGGAAAACATAACTTTAAAACAGACGTTCTCAGCAACGTCTTGCAATAAGAGCTTAACTAAAAGAGATGTTTACAGAGTGCTGAACCTCTAAAAGACACTGGGAAAGTGTTAAATAACCAGTTGTGATTTTTTTAATGTATATATAGAAGTAGGAGTCTTCCTTTCACACCTAGGTGTTTAATATAAACTTTTTTCATAGTGATTTATTAATGCTTAATCATTTGGTTCAAAGTGAGATTGTTATGTACTCAACAGTTTACTTGAAATGGGCAAATGTAGTTTATTATACTTAAAATATATGACTGAATGCATATATACATTAGTTTAAATGAAAGTGTCAGTCCCAATTGGGCCACTAGGGTTTTTTTTTTATAAATAACACAACCAAGGTCAAACACTGTTGTGCATCTGCCCTATACAACAGGATGCAAGAGAAATGATAAAGCTCTTCATATTTCCAAATAATTTCAATAGTGGAATAGTAAGGCTTTTGTTTTTCAGTGGTATGTTCCCAGATCAATGGGCCACAGTGAAAAATGGTATTTTACTGGGTATATTAGTATTCAGGTGATATTTGAAAATCCCAACATGTTTTGCAGGACAAGCCTGCTTCCTAAGGGGGGTTTCCCCTGAAGAAGCAGGTTTGTCCTGCGAAATGTGTCACCAGTAACCACAAGATACTCACCCCATCTTAGTTGATTCTGTTAGAATGCTTTACATTTTGTTATGGTGTTGATATTTTGTTGCATTTGATTTGTGACTTCACATGTATCATGTTGCTGCCATATTAGGCCTTTGATTGTATTACTTATTGCAACATAAAATATTTAATACTTTATTATTATTGTGTCACATGACTCCCTGCTTTTCTGGAAGTCTTCCTTCCTTGAGTTTACTGTTGTAAACCCTTTTTTTATTTTACTTATGAATACTTTTACAGTATATACAGCCTTACTTACGTTTTAACATTAATACCCATCCTGAAGTTGCCTGTGGAAACCTGTTTTCTGTTCTACAAAAATTATTACTGCTCATTGCTCAGTAGTACTTTGGGTAAATAAATCTTTGTACATATGTATAGACAGCAATAACATTATATTGGACCTGATAAAGACTGGAGACGATAGACAATCATGGGAAACCTGGCTGATCCGACAAACCCAGAATAGAGCTGGTCCAGGATTAAAAACAGTTGCCAACTAATAGCAAATAATTTTTAAGTAATTTATTTTAGGTTTGCTAGATCACCCCAGTTATCCATTGATAGTCTATCTTCTCCAGTCTTGGAGAGCTTTAATAATCCAGGCCTATTGTGTATTAGCTTTATTAAGTCAGGCCATGTATTAGAGTGTACAAGCACGTAGCCCCCCTGAAGAGAGTGAAATTAGACTGTAAATGTGTTAAATTCTTGTGTGCCTAGTTTTCCTGTTCATAATATGTTAGGTTTTTATAATTAAACGTGTCTCACACATGGAACATCAGAATGTTTTACTGGGAATGGTATTTATTTTTTGTAACTTTGTGAATTTGTGCTTTTTTTTTTTTATTTCTCAATGATATATCTACTTTTTGCTTACCACCAAGAAGCAGTGACACAATGAGATCTGATGATGACTTCATTGTACACATATCCTCTGTCTGAGAGCTGTCCTGTAGTCTTTGAAGAATGTCACAAAGTGTTTCCTGGACAGAGGCATCAACCAGCTGAATTTTGAGGGGTTCTGAATAAAAGAATAATACATCAAGAAGGAATTAACTTGTGCCTTCTGGTAATTCATTGCACATGGTAAAGAAGTTGTAATTTTGCAATTTTGCAGCACATTTCCTTACTGGTATATAAGCCCTGGAACCCATACCCAAGGAAGTATACCCAATTTTTTCTCCCTTTTGCATTTCTGTGTCTTTGACTCAAGAGTGGTGATTGCTATTGGATTGATATCTATCCCTCCTATTTCTTTTATATATTGTAGGTATGTTCAGGGCCATATCTGCTAAAGGGGCAAAAGCAACAGCTGGCAAAAGGCCCTACAGCCACCAGAATCTCCCAAGGCAGTTTATCTAGTTCTGTAATCTGAGCCATATCTGTGTACAATTTATGACTCGGAATGAGGAAAAGTTTAGCAACAACATTAAAAGGGGCTTTAAGGGTACTTGTAAAACATGTAATCTTTATTTATACAATAAAAACATAATCATTAACCAGTCCAACATATACCAAAACTATACTCAATTGCACGTTATACAGTTCCAATTACTTAACATATCCACTAGGTTACAGCAGTGACATAAGTCATAGTCCATAAAAAAAAAATCACATTACAAAATGATGATTGTTTCTGTACGCATTTCACAAAAATTGCTTCATCAGGAGAAACCAGATTAACAAATACATAGGTGGAAACTGTGGTCAGGAACAGAGGAGAGTCAAGCTGTGCCTCACAGGGGTGCGAGAAAAGACAAAAAGTAGTGTGATAAATCACATTGGGCTGGAAATGGGGACGTTGCCCAACATAGATAATATAAGCCTTGTGATTTGGCTGAATTTTTAAGCCCTGTTTAATGTAATGTGTTCTTACTGATCTAATTTGGGGTGTGGTACCTTAACCATACCAATAAACAATTATCATGAACAGTTTCAAAGTCATCATTACTTCCTGCATATATAGATTATGCAGTAGTCTGCAGTCTTTCTTGCAAGTTTTAATGTCTGTTTTTATAGAGGCATTGGGACAGCTATGTTCATTTTTTATCTTTTTCAACTGTTACATACGGGTGCTGTGGCTTTGTTAAATTGTACACACACACACACATATATATATGCTCCTTCTGTGCATGCCCTAACTCGGGCATGCTCAGAAGAGGATTTTTCGTGCAATGATGGAAAAAAAAATGAGATCAGCACTCTTTGTTTTCCCCATTTACAGCAGGCTAAGCCACTTGATCTCCTGCCTGCACAGTGCGAGATCGGATGATGTACGCAGAAGCAGAAAAAAAGATGGAGTAAGATGGCACCTGGTGCTTCCTTAGCGCTGGAATGAAGGAAGAATGCAGGATGGCGCAAGGCTGACTTGAGACCAAGTGTGGAGGGATCAGGGACTCTGTGGAAGTAAAGGTGTTTTTTTTTTTTCTATTTTTTTCTGGCAGTTCTGCTTTAAGAAAATGTCCTTGTTACTAATGTTACATACCGGCAATCACTTTAAAGGACAGTTTTAAACTTGTTCTAGTCACTCTTACCCTGACACTCAAGTCAATGCCAAAGAACTGCTGGATTACATAAAAGCCTGAAACACATTGCAATTGTTCTGTCCCATCTGGCTATCAAAACATAAATGCGCTTTCAAACAGATGTCTGCTATTTCCAGGCCCCTGTAAAATTCTTACTGTCTTCACAAGGATGAGCCTTGCATACATCCATCCATTCCATCTTGTTCTGTCCTGATGCACATGGCTTCCCATTAGACTCAGTTCAGCCAGCTGAATGTCTCTACTCATTACACAAACGCTAAGCTTCAGAACTGGAGAGTTTGTTACATTAAAATGACTGTGATACGCATACATACCATTCTCTGCCAGCATCTGGAGAACCTCAATGATAATTTCAACTCTTTCATGGGTTTCTGCTCTCTTCAGCTGCTTTACCAGCTGCTCAACAACCATGGTCTTACTTAAAGCTTCCTTGGCACTTTCTGCAACAAAACATGAATGGGTATCATTTACTATATCTGTTCCTAATTTATAACTTGTGCTAAAAACAAATACACCGTTGCTGTTTTCAAGCAATCTTATCAGGAAACATTGTAAAATACACCATTAAAATACAACCTGTGTAAAAAAGGAATGTTGGCACGGAGCAGCATTTAAGCATTGACAGTGAATCATGAATCTGTAATGTTTGCTGGGTAATGGGTTTGTCACAATCTCATGTGGATAATGAATACTAACGTCTACCTTAAAATGGCTTTCTAAAGTAACAAATTAGTGATAAAAAAATACAATCAAAACTGCGGTAACACAGGAATAATTAGGTATGTCATTTACATTTTTAAAGTGAACCCCCTCTATTTTAATCTTTAAAAAAGTAATGCAATTGTTACAAGGTTCCAGCTGCTGATCATTGCCTTTATCTCAATGGCTGAGCTTGCACAAAGCTAGCACTTTCCACATAGTCAGGATAGTCAATTCTTAGGTAAAATACCTTAACCATGTTTTTTTGAATAACAACTCTAATAGAAGATTCCATAAGGTACTGCCAAAAGCAGTTTGTGAACAGGGTGAAGGAAAATGACAAAGGACACCATTAAGTGTCATGACATAACAGTATCACACCACTGTAAAATATCATGTTCATAACTGGCATCAACAATGACAAGGAATGAGACCTCCTGTGCCATCAGAGAAGAAAAGGTCTAGGTCGTAAACACAACACAAAATGTTTTCTAGCACACTTTCTAAAGTATCACAAGAACAAAGTGCTGTTTCTATAATTTGAGTTTGAAAGTTTATCGTTATTATTTTTAAAATTAGTTGGCACATATGCTGTGTACCTTTTTTGAGAAATCACAGAATCATAGGAAGCCTAACAGATGAAAGCTGTAGTTACCATCTTGAACAAAAATGAAAAATAAAGAGTTAGTCTTTAAAGGCCATTAAAATGAAATACCAAGAAGTAAGGGGTGCCATTCTGTCACTCCTGTCCAATAGATCACAGTATACCTCTCTATATACGGTCTAAATACTACCACTGGGGACAAAGCAATAATAAACATCTGAATCTGGAGTCCAGTATGACACTGCATTTTAGAATATTTGTTACAGTCATTGGAGCTGATTTATGAAAGCTCTCCAAGGCTGGAGAGCATACACTTTTAGTGAAGCTGGGCGATCCAGCAAACCTGGAATTGAGTTATTAAAAGTCATTTGCTATTTGTTAGCAAATGTTTTCAATTCTAGACCAGATACATTGCAGGTTTTCTGGTTTGCTTAGGTTCACTGATGAAAGTGTATCCTCTCCAGCCTTGGAGAGCTTTCATAAATCAGGACCTTTATCTGCATCTGGGGGTTAATTGATAAATGCAGAGTAAAATATCTTGATGGTTCAAAATGATTGGTTTAAAGTCTTGAATCAGATCTGGAAAGAGATTTTTTTGCTCTACGAAGACAATTTTAGCTGCTGTCACCTCCTAGGTGCAAGGGGAAAGAGATCTGAATACAGTCACTTGCATGTGGCAATAAGGAGTTTGGTGTGTGATAATTACACAATTCATAAATTTGTAGCCAATAGCCAATGAAAAAAATAAACACATTTGTACTTGATTTTAATAAATGTTTCTTTGGTTGATGGTGAAGTGGTAAAATTGAATGAAGAGGGGTATACTGGTAAAAATATAGCTGCCTGGCCTGGAAATGTCAATTAGATAGAAAGAAAGGAGAGAGAGAGAAAAAGACAGGATTTTGTAGGCATTCATAATAAGGAAATCAAAAGTAGGTAATTTACAACAATTTTTTATTCTAAAATAAATTAAGTTCTACTAACCTGTTACTTCAGCTATACATAAAAGTACTGTGCAAATATAGATACACAGAACACTAGACACGGAACACGAAATTCAGAATCTCCTGTGGAAGGGTTAACACGAGTTCAGTGTCATATCTACAATAACACAGTACTTTTACGTATAGCTGAAGTAACAGCTTAGTAGAACTTTTTTTAATTTAGAATAAAAATTGTTGTAAATTACCCACTTTGGATTTTCTCATTAGGAATGGCTACACAAGCCTGTCTCTTTCTCTCTACTTTCTATCCCCTTAATGTGTCTAGTTACACAACTAAAACATATTGTATTATTGTTTTCAGCAACAGGTCACAAAATCAGTATCCTCTTCACCCCCCGGGCAGCAGTGACAAAGATTTGGTGAATACGCAGTGGCTTTAATACACCTAAAAGTAAAGTCACCAACAGAAAAGGCTATTAGAAACACAAAATGCTCTGGTGTTGCTGGTTAATGGGCAAATGCAAGTAGATATCTTTGATGTCTTCTGACACCAGAAAATCTCCCAAATGGAGAGATGCCACCACCAAGTGAATTGAATCCGAAAAGAATTTGTAGATTCTGGAAAAAACATTTAAAGCATTGAGGTCCAGGACTGGCGACACTTTATCCATCTTGGACACCAGGAACATGTTGGAGCAAAAATGTCCCCACAGACAGTGCTGCTAGCCCCTGAACCAACAGTTCCTTGATGGCTCACCATAGATTCAGGGGCACTAAGTGGGGCTAATGGAAGCAAAAAACCTCTTTGGTGACAGGGCTTGGATCTCTAGCTTGTTCAGGATCACCAGTTTGTGCCCCTAGATGTTGATCACACGTGATAACTAGTGGTTATAGAATTTCCACTAACATCCTCCCACCTTCAAACCGGAAAGGGGGAACCATCAGCAAAGGACAAGGGCAGATTCCCTGCAGTTTTAGAAGATCCCAATTGCCAAGCTCGCTTACCACCTGAAAAAGAAGAAGCCTTAGAGAAGCTTGATCACTTGTCTGGCTGCAAAAAACGTGCTCCTACCACCAGTCAGATTTTAAATATTATCCTCCAGCAATGCCAAAGAGACAATCTTTGAATGGCAAGGATTGAGTGCAGTAAGAAGCTGATGACTGTGCTCGTTGACATGACTACTGGTTCCTTGAAGGAAATTGCATCCTCTATAAGACTTTCACCTTATTCTGATAAGATACCAGTGAGTCTTTTCTTAAGTAAATCCTTTCATAAAGAGGTACCACATAAAGAAGCACCGTGGAACCAAAACAGCATCTAAAGCACCGAAGCTTCTCTAGAACTACCTTAAGTGAAGGAACTCCCTATTTTTCCAGGAGTAAGATACAGTGTTGTTTTAGCTTTTGGAAGCAGACCTGAGGGCGGCATCCTCCTCAATTTCCTGAAAACTCTTTGAACCGCACTAAGCACAAATGTACGTCACTTCTGGAGGTCTGACCACATTCGCTGACATTACTGCCCACCAAAGACAGGCAACTATGATGGTGTTTGGTGAGGGTCCCAAAAAGAAGTGGTAATGGCCTCTAAAAAGTTTTTGCAGTCCACAGCTAACACCCAGAAGGGAGGCAACAAAACACAGCAGGGGGCTGGAGGATAGGCAATGAAGGGAGAGGTGCAGCTGAAGATTCACAAGGATGTTACCATATACCCTGCTTGTGTGCAAGGAGAACCCATAGGCAATGTGCAAACTAATGAAAAAAAATTCATTGTTTTATTCACTCCCAGACACCTACTATCCACAGCTACCTAATTGCAGAAAATATCTCTAAAAACTCTGATAAGTGAACTTTTGCTAATTATATAATGAAAATTATGAATAAACGTTACATGCAATTATGGGAAATTACATTCAGTCTCAGTAGCAAAAGTGTATATCCTACAAGCATTTTGTAATGACTTTGTGTTATGTGGAATGTTAGGGTAAATATTTTGCCTTAGGTCTTTCAGGTAGATTATCTTGTAAATTGTACTATGTGACTAAATTGCAAAATGAAAAATAAACTATTAAAATGTATCTTGCTAATATTAGATTTCTTGCTTCCAAGATTGAACAATATTTCTAAAAGAAAATCAATAAATTTATGACACATCACTGAGGGGTATTATGTGAATATATAATTATTATTCAGAAATTATATAGACGTGTGTTTGTTATAAAATATGTGGCCTTGTTAAATTTTAAAGCGCACATGATGTGTCTGATATTTATAATGAATGGCGACTGTTAAGAAAAGCCTAAGAAAGTGGTTTTCTTTCTGGCAATGTACACTACTAATCAAAATTCATCGCAACCACTTACAATATACAAGGCTTTCCAAAATAAATGTCAACCAGTTAGGGTCCACTTTTAACTTTCCATTTGCTCCACTGTTTCCACAATCTTGTTTTCATTTGCCAAAGCTATGCCAAGTAAGTGTCCGCCTAAATAGGTAATTTAGTCTGTTTCCAATCAAATGTCAAAAGACTGATATTTCTATCTAAATTGGTAATGAAATTATGTATATTTGTTCTACATTGCTGAAGGTATATTTATGCTGTATAATTCTACAATTTTTAAAGAGTTTGAAGGGTCCAACCAATCTAAATTGACTTTCAGTGACTTTAAGTGACCAATCACTTGCGAAGTGATGCTTTGCATTACTGAGCAAGTTACGGCAATGCATGTTACCGAATAGGCGACCTCAGTGGAACACCATGTTGTAATCTCTGGTAGGAACTGTTAAACAGCAATTTATTACATTTTTGTTCTGGGATTTTGTTATGCTTTAAAACTTGAACAGAACCCTACAAGCCTATTATGTGAAAGGTATATATGCTCTAAAACATAGTCATAAGGCTCACTCATTTTGTATTGGTCTAGTACAGGGGTCAGCAACCTTTACTATCAAAAGAGCCATTTTGCCTCCTCTTCCACTAAAGAAAAATAGTCTGGAGCCGCAAAACATAACACAGTTTGCAGGTTGCAGACCCCTGGTCTAGTACTATTAAAGACAATGCTCATTGTTGATCTGGGAAACTATAATAAGAAGAGTAATACAGTTGACTGAATGACACATGCAAATTGCAAGCATTTTGGAATTATGCTTCTAAAGTACTTTTTGTGGCAATATAACTAACCCAGTAACACAGATTATGTAACCTTCGAAAGACTTAATAAAAATAAAGGGCCTCCTAAAACTCCTTTTGTACTTGATTTTAGTGCACAGTGGTCATTAGAAACTGCAAGTCAGAACCTTGCCTATTTCTGGCCGGTGAACTGCCAGCATTATCTAATCACCCCCTACCTACATGTCCTTTGCCTACCCATTACTTCAATTTGAGTTTCCCATCAGAGAGCCTTCACTTTACATATGGGCATTACTATAGCTTTCTGTTTTAGGACATTTTATATAGCACCCTGCCAGCCCCTTCTCGGCAGCCTGATCATTTTGCATTACTTACAAAAGCGCATTGACCTTGTGAATATGTCAGTGGGTCTAAAATATGCCATAAAAACAAACAAGAGGGTAGTATTAAATAATCTTTTTAGCACAGTTAAACTGTTTTTTTCTGGTTCGATTTGAACGGAGAAGGAAGGGTTAAGAACACCTTTTTGGGTTTTATTATTGTTTGGGTACCCAATTTAGTGATATTCACCCCATTTGGTAGTCTTGGTGACCCTTACTGCAGGAACAGAAAATTTTGGGAAATCAACAATTTAGGTGTCAACTGAACAGGAATACTTTCAATTAGAACACCTTTTCTTATAACAGTCCAAGAGGATATTTCTTCTTGCTTTGGAGAGATTTCCTCTCACTTCTTGTTGTGTCTCCAGAACATACATACACAGAAAGCAAATTAAAACTCAAATCAGTTTTAACTATTCTGTACTGTACACCCAGTGGTACTAGTAGCTTTACCTTGGGGCATCAGTAGTGATCATTTTAAAACAATGCTGCCATGAATTCAATTTTCTAGGTGGTGTCTGCAGAGGTCACATGTTCATAATTATTGACTAGATAAAGTTATGGTGATTTAATGTAGCATTCATAAACGTCTGCATTGGAACCACACATTAGTCACCTGACATTTCTTATGTTAGGTTTAGTAAAACTCTAACCTAGGTCCGCAAGATTGGACAAGGCCAAAAGACCCACACGCACCAGCGCTTCATTTTCTGGAAAGTCGGTTAGTATCCTGACCAGTGAACTGATGACATCCATCTCCACCAGTTGTTCTTGCAGCTCATCTGAAAGAAAATGTAAATATTTTGCTTTTAGTTTAATCATAAGGAACAGAAAAGGGTGGATTCTATGGATACTCTGTTTAGCTTCTTTTCATGTGTTACTGAATAAATTGGTGTATGTTTTAATGCAGTCATTAATATTATTGTACATTGCACTATGTTGTACATGTTTGTTTGTACATGTTTGTACACTTTATGCTAAATACATAAAAATATCATATCCGATCAAATGTATGCTCACTGTGAGTAGGCAGCAAGTAGTTAAAGCATTTACCTAACAGTGCATTTTCCTCTTCATAGGTATTAGCAAACATAGGCAGAATTCCATAAAAAGTTTCACCGCTGTTTCCAAACATTCTACAGTAGATGTTTACTATTCAATGACTGGAATTTCCAATATGAAAGGTTATGGGTTAAGGCTTTCATATTGAAAATCTCAGCAAACTCCTAGTTTTTAACTACTATTTTGCATATATTCCAGCTGCATTCCTCATTAAATTCGTAAGAAAAACCCCACCATATGCCTGCTTTTGAGAACTTAGTATTGTGTTTGCATAATAAATTATCCTCCTACAATGTCTCGTATTTTTTTTTTTATATACAATTCTTAATTTGCACCTTCTACATTATATTTATGTATGCCTGCTTTTTGATCAATCTAATTTGTAGTATTTACCCGTAGCATTGAGACTACTTATAGTTTAATTTCACTCTCAGGGTACACATTCTAGAATCTTTAATAATTTTTCCACTTACTGTTTTCATAACAAATACGACCAATGGCTCTGCCAGCATGAAGCAGAATCTCTTGATCCGAGCTCTGCAGCAAAGGTACCAGTGCCATCACTAGGCCTGCTTCAATGCAGGGTTTCCTTGTTTCTTCTAAACATAGAGAATAGGCATTCAGAGACCTCAGAGATAGATGTATAAGTATTTATTACGCTAATAAAAATGTGGTTAGTATGACTCCATATAAATGCCAATTTTCATGTAGTATATGACAAGTGCAAATCTTGCAAGCAAATTTTTATTTAGGTTTTTATTGTACAAAACGTATCAGGGCATATTTGGCAAACATTGCATATTGCACTGGGGTTATAGGGTTATTTATAGTATCAAATCAAACTTAACTTTACTGAAGTTTAAGCTGAATTTTGAGTGATTTTTGTATTATGAGTGCAATGAATGTATAGTTGAAATACACATGAACTAGATGTTTTAGGGAAAAATACCACTCTAGGTGATCCCATCGACCTTTACCTGCATAGGAAGAGAGGCTGCTCTTCCTAATTCTCCCCATATGTACAGGGAGTCTCAGGGAAGTGTTGAATGATAGCTATAGCTACCTGTTCCAGCACCTAGCAGATTTAACTGTAAAGTTCAGTCACAATGCTTGTTTAAACATTCTTGGTGTATTTATTTGAGGTGGGTACAAAAATAAAGGGGGAGTAAAAATGAAATAAAAAAAAAAAAAAAACATTAAACAGCTGTCAAAGATGTGCAAACGTTGCAATTGCATATAGAATATATTTAACAGTCTCAGATTATACCTGGTTCAGTTACTCAAATATCTGACATGTAGAACCACAATGAACTCGAATAGAGGAAAAAAATAGAAAAAGGGGGAGAAGGACGGGGAAAACAATCTCCATTAATTGGTGACTGCACGTTAAGGAAGCCTGGGGGAGGTGGCTGGGGGATGTCTCATATATGAAATGGAGATGAACAGGCAGCGTAAAGCTCCAGTGAGCTAGGTTGAGATGAAATAGCTATGGTATTCATGGGTTGTTGTAAACTGTGACCAATAAAACCATGTATTGGCTACTTTTCTGCTAGTTCCTTGAATAGAGGTCCTAAGACCATACCGTGGATTTCATTAACCCTGTGTAGCCATGACAAGGGTAGATCAAACCTTCTAGCCCATCCTTTACCACCACCATCAGAAACTCCGCCTCCCCCCAACCTGCTTACCCCCCCCACTATTAAATACCCAAACACCAATCTTGGATCTAAATTGGCTGGCAAGCAGCCATTTATTTAACCACCATTAAATAAATTAACCATTCAAGTAATTAACAAACAAATATCTAATAATAAATAAATGACAAATAAATAAATACATTTTACACTTTTGATATGCAAACATACATACCATAACATAACATATACATTACATATTAATATATTAAACCGGGATTAAATAACACCAACATATAACATTGAATATAACCTCAATAACCAAAAACCTAATTCCCCTTTTATTAATACATAACCATAATAAAAATATGCATAATGTTATCAAACTCCAAACTCCCGGTTATACACCCAAACAACCAGGCTGCAGGTCTCAGAAGGCAAAATCCACACTAAACAGGAATTTAACTCTTCCAACATGTCCACCTTAGCTCCTAGCAACCCAGCACCGCCTCAGGAGCTATAATCATCAATTCACCATAAAGGGGGAAACCCCACCAAAGAGGATCCCCCCCAGCCAAAATTTCGAAACACTGGATCCTTGCCTTCCAAGATCCTAACCGCTAAAACTAACCAAAATTTCAAATTATAACCATAACAAACTTTTTTTTTCAAAAGAGGGCCTCTGACTTCAGTCTTCCCCCTTTTAACTTGTCCTATGTCTAATCCCTTCCCACCCCACGCTCCACACTAGCACAGCCCCTCCTAGCCTTACTTCATTTTATTAACCCCTAACACCCCTGGGCTAGGCCTCACACCCTGCGCCTATTTTTTTTTAAGACTTTGGGCCCCTCTTGAAAAGAGTAGCTCAGACCTTCTAACCTATCCTTTACCACCACCACCATCGGCAAGCAGCCATGTTTACCCACCATTAAAAAAAAATACCATTCAAGTAATTACCAAACAAATATCCAATAATAAATAAATGACATATAAATAAATACATTTTACACTTTTGATATGCAAGCATAGATTAATATAACATAAAAACACTCCATTAATATTATTATTATTATCATTAAACCACCACAGCGCTCAGCTGTGAAACCTACACCTGAGCACGACCGTCACACTCATAGAGGTTGTTGAATTCCAGCCAGCCAGTTAGTCTTCCTCCATTGCCAGCCACCGAAATTGCCCACCCCCGTATTCACCTCACTCTGGGCAGTGTTGAACCATGCCCCCAAGTGGGTGCCTGTCCAACTGGTCCTGGCCACTGTATCCAACCAGAACGCAACACACCTGGGCACCCTAAGCCGACACCTCGAAAATGCCCCCTCAGCATGGACCTAACCACGACTTGGGCCACTCACACGTCCCAAATGTGCGGGTCTCCGACACCATTTCACTCCACCATAAACCAGGTACTTCGATCCAATGCTCCGCTATCTCCGCTCCAGTGAAGCACACCATCTCTTGTTCAGCTGAACCGCCGTCTGCCTCTCACCACGTCCAACGCGATAGAGCCCAACTCACTACACAACTCAAACTGAACCAACCACTGTTGAATGCCCCAACTTGAATTTAAACAACTAATTTCCTCCAAATCCTTAGGCAAATCCAGCAACCCATATGCTGTAAACCACCAGCTGCCCCTGCTAACTGCCACCCCGTACTCCACAAACTACAGAGTCACCTGCCAATCAAATCAACAACCCCTGAATTACATCCTCAACAGGCCTACCACCCAAACCCGGTCCTGGAACTTCACCCCACACACAACACCCCAGCCCCCCCCAGAAGGTGCCAAGCAACAGTAACGTAATTATGTTACCGGCATCTCAACCCAAATAGACATAACAGACATAGAGCCTGGACAGTGGCTAGGGCAAAAACAAACTGTATAACATCCCACTATGCTAAAACCAGCCACAGTACTGAATCCCTAGGGTGTATAAAGCATACCACCCCCCCACTGAACGGCCACTGGGGAGCAATAGAGCATACCATCCCAAAGTACTGACATCAAGGAGCAACCAAGGAAACCATTCCACAGCACCGACACCTGGGAGAAATAGAGTAGAGCACCCTAGTTCTTGTATGAGTTTTGTATGCTTTCAATGGGAATGAGTGGTGTTGCAGGAGGTAGAAGGCCGGCTCATCTAGAATATATCGGTCCGATATATTTTGTATATTTATATTTATATATTTGATGGACTATGGATCTGATTGCTACCCAAAAATTTCTCAGAATGAGACAGTCCCAGAAAATGTGGAGGAGGGAGCCCTTCTCAGTCTGACACCTCCAGCAGCACTCTGACACATTTGGAAAGATGTGGTGTACCAATGGACAAAGCGTGTCAAATTCCTCCCTTGTTTGTGCATAGTTGTTCAAAGGGAGTTAAGGATCTGCAATAAGTTGATGCCGGGCGGAGAGTTAGCAAAAAGTTGGAGATCTGTAAGGATCGCCCAAAAAAATCAAGCAAAAATCATCACCCAATTCCTCTCGCCCTATCCATCTGCCCGATCTGATAAAATGCTTTGCTCTCCAGAAAGCTGTGGATAGTAGTTCTCGGAACATCCTGTCCTCCAACCAGGGAAGAACAAACGGGTTTCCCAAAAATGGGGAAGAGGGGTGACGGAGAAGGCAAGAGGTGTAATCGATGGAAATTCTTTACAGCCAGTTCCCATGTGTAGCCAATCTGGCCTTCTGCATGATGAGTTCCATAGGATAAAAGGAATGGAAGCGACAGATCACGTCTCTAGGTCTGTCTGGGTCTTGGCTTTTTGGGCCCATGTAGGGTCCTATGTATGCGGCCTATTTCTATAAAATGATCCCTCAGCTTTTGAAGGTCATTAAACAAGGAGGTGGCAGCTGCATGAAGGTCTTTCGGCTCAACTGACTCCGGCAGGCCGCTGATTCGTATATTATTGCGGCGGCTTCGATTCTCCAGATCGTCTTGTTGTATAATAATTGCTGAAGCAGCATTGAATTTTCGTTTAGCGTGTGAGTGTTGCTTTGTACATGACTGCAGAGATCTTCAGTTGCTTGTTATATTTCTTCTATTCTAGAGCCAAAATTTAAGCTTTAAACAGATTTAAGTGTAGTAAGTTCGGAGCGGAAAGAATTTTGAATGTGTGTAAGAAGTGATTCAAAGCCTGCTTTGATGGGTAGCCATCTTAAGCAAGCATCTCTGTTCCAGGTGTCCAAGGAATACATGGAAACTGGGCTGGGGGGTTGCAAAGATTCTCTGATTCTCTGTCTTCCCTGATAGGTGAGGGTGAGGTAGAGGATGATTCTTCCTGCATTAAATCTGGGGATTCTAGATTCGCAATGGCAGCATGGGTGGTGCGGAGTCTGGAGCTAGGGCCATTCCCACTAAGGCCAGGGGTCTTTGAGCAAGCAAAAAAGTTCCCAATCTCTCTCTTCTGGAAGGAATGGCTATTAGTTTTCCTTTCCCATGGTATGCAAGTAGTAGTATTATGTAGTTGTACTAAAATATATATATGAAAAAGAACGTTGGAATGGGAAGGGGAACAATTCTCCGTATGTTTGCTTGTGTAGTCACCAACATGTAGAACCCGACAGGGAAGCCCCACGCACTGGACAGTTAACCACACATGACAAGCTCTTTAGCCTTTAATAGGGTATAGTAATAGGTATTTTTTTAAAAGTAATGTCCATGTCTCAGCACCAGTGCACAGATGTTATTGTATGGTATTATCCAGAATTCAGGAAGTACAAATGTGCGTGTTTTAGTGGTAGTTTCGGGATCTAGCAAGGGTGTGTGACAAACACTTGAGGTACTCCAAGTCAGTACAGTTGGAGGTCCCTAAGGAACGGTCACTATGTTCTGATAGAATCCAAGGTTGATGTTTAGCCTGTTGCAAACCCCCTGCTCAGCAGAGATCAAAGATGAATTTTATGCCAATATTTTATGCCAATATTATAGCATGGAATAGAGAGTCGTTACTTTGGAGGGGAATCTCAAGATAAAAGTGGGGCACATATGAGGAGTACATGTGCATCAATATGGGTCCCAGAACGAGTGCACAGGGTCCTGATCCACCTTTGGATGTCCTTGAGCACAGTGGATGAGGCTGAATTGTAAAAGCAGCCGAGAAGTGGAGATGTAAGGTTTGCAGATAGAGAAGGCTCTTGGGTGCCACATGTTACGATGGCTGCCTGGGTCTCCATTGCAGCAGGGATTCCCCTAGAAAGGTTGCGGATACAGGACCCAAACCGTGAATAGAAAAAGCCGGCTTGTGTCGAAACCAAAGTGGGGTGCTGCTTGTGCACTTGACTCCTCCCCTGGAAGTCCCCCAGTCACAATGCTTTTAATGTGACCTCACAGGTGAATATGCCAAGTGGTTGAACAGGTAGCTATAGCGATCATTCTACACTTACCTCCACTGTTCTGTGAATTCTAATTTTCTAAGAGACATGAAGTAATGTGAAATTTTCATGTAGACACAGTCAACAAAAAAAACCCTTCAGAATTGAACCATCCTTCCCTAAACTTTCTAAAACTAAAAAAAAATGGTTTAAGTTGCTGTGCTATGAGACAGCAGCATTAAGAACATACTAACAGGGATGACAAAAGCAGCAGTCACCCTCAGCAAATAAACATCTTTAAGTCTTTCCCTCTACACAAAACTGACCCTGGCTCAAAGAGACTATAATTATGCTGTACATTTTTTCTTCTAATTATAAAGGTTCTTGTACAACTGCAAAGCTCTGCCTTCCCCTATAATATGTTCTGCAGCTACTCTAATCAAAAGCATGCATCAAAATTAAAAGGAAACTGCTCGTCTGTTGAGTATTTAAAGAAGGGGTGGCTGAGTTCTCATAGGTCACTGGGGATGGATGTATATGCTCAGTCTGCACACTGCATCAATGGAAAAACTCTCTGCATGCATTAACACTGAATGGTGAAACATGGGTGCTATTTAGAGATGTTCACAAAAATGTGATATTCCAGACAAATTCATTTTTGAGTACCTTCACAAGATTTGCCTGCTCATTCCTAGTAGTAGAGTGCTTACCATTCTTTGACAGTTCTGCCAGTACTTGGGCTGCCTTTTCTGCACAGTTTTGACTTGTTTTCAGGATCTTTGCTAGTGCTGGTAAGACATCATAGTCTGTAAGTAGTTTGGCTGATTTCTGAACTGTAGAGGAAAAAAATGGCATTTGCTATTTAGACATACTATTTCTGCAAAAAAAACACAATTCCAGCTCAGTTCACGTTGCTAATAAATATGTGTTTGCCCCAAAGTTATGTGACTTTTCAGCTCTCACTGCTTTATTTATATATCATGCTATAATATAATTTATTGGTATTTTGAAGTTTGGAATAAAAAACAAAAAAAAAATTACTATCTACAATAGGCCCCATATTCCTAAAGTTATGGCTAAACCAAACACATCAAAAATGCTCTAAATAGCATTTTTTGGCGTAAGCTACATAAAAAATCTCTTCTAGCACTTCAGCTTATTCCTGGTACCTGCAAGATACCAAGAATGGAGCCTAGTGCAGACAACAGAACTCGTGTTTGCATTTAGACAACAGGAAATCCAGGAGTAACAGTGGAAGAAACGGACTCTGCAGGGGACAGGGGACAAAGCAATACCTGACAGCCTAGACTGGTTAGCATCGGAAGATACACATGGAAGGCAAGTCCTGTGCTAATTTGTCAACAGTGACTCAAAGTGGTTATAACAAACAGTAACTCAGTAAAGGAATAAGAACACTTTTTTCGAACGTTTTAACAAACTTAATTTTTTCTTTTTACATTGTTAACAAAGGGGTTGTGACACACTAAAGAAATAATAGTCATGTCCTTTTATATCTTTTTTACACATGGTGACCATACAGAAATACCCCCCTTTTAAGACCCGTACAAACTTGTTAGCTAGATTTGTACACACACTGGTGGGTTGATCTAACTTTTGGTTACTTTTACACTGTAACTGCATGATCACCCCGCATTACTGAACAATAGATGGGATGTTCTATCCCATCTTTGTGTTTACAATTTACTTTTTTAGGCTCCAAAAAATAGCTTTAACAATCTGCAGAGAATATGTCTCAACAGGTGTACAAACCTAACAAAGTTCAAATAAACTCTATGAATCCATCAATATTCCTTATTTTGTATATAGTAGTTTGCCCAATCCCAGCACACTAGATTTGGTGTGCTAATATTCTACTAACAGAAAAAAAGAGTAATTATTTGCTTCTATTCAGAAGCATGGCATTTTTTAGGACATAGTAAATACTCAAGGTAAAATAATAAGTAAATAATGACAAAGCAAAAAATTAAAAATAGAGCCCTTTGATTTTTATAGATATTTGTTTTTATCCTGTGTGTGTATTGCCATATTTATGTATTTATTTGTTTACCCTGTATATGAGGCATTTCCCCATGTTTGCAGCATTTGCATTGAAAGATTAGGTAACTGTAAAAATAATGGGTATATGAGCAGTAACTTACAATGTAACTAATGTGTGAAGCCATCTAGTATACTCCCTTGAACAAGCTGTAACTTTACTAATGGTGAGTGTCACAACGACACTTGTTGACAGCTCTCTAATGATCGTCATCCACAACACCCTTTTTATCTATATGGTGGAGGAACGAGTTTGTTCATCTAAAAGCTCTTGATTTTTTGAATCCACGGGGACTGTTTTGGAATCTAGTACTAAATCTGGGCTTCCTATATGTGATGTCCTTATAGAATATATATGACACAATTACCAACACATGGAGTGTCTCTAGCAGTACCAAATCCACATTGAACAATTGTCAGGATATGCAATCAGGAAAGTTACTTTTAGAAAATTTTCCAAGTGAATTTGAAGTTGCCTAATATCATTTGTCAGCATTGAAGGTTTATATATGCATGACAGATAACCTGTATAACATGGTATTTGTTATACTCACCTTCTTTTCATTTTTCTTTTTGATTTGTGACTTGCTTTTTTTCCTCTTTAACGTTTAGATTGCAAAACGCATCCAGGCGTTGAATATTTAGAGGTTCCACTGAAGATGTGTATTAAAACATCTTATACTGTATACAGGCTTACATCGATAAATACAGGAGCCATGGGAATGTACCTATCTACTTTAAGGAATTGGCAACTCATATGCTTTTAATGTAATAATTTTATATGATGAAAATAAAGTGTGTATATTCATTATTTAAACCTTGAGTTTAAATGTCCTGCTAAGTCCTAAAAAATCCCATGCTTCTGAATAGAAGCAGAAAATTACTTTTTTTTTTGCTTTGTATAACTCCAAGGTAGTTTAATTATCCAACAATTACCAAAAACTAAATAATCAATAGACTGACCTTCAATAAGTGGTATGGTTTCATATCTATAGGGATTAAACTAAAATAAAACCTGTACACGATACTTATTTTCCCTTTGTAAAGGAATGACAGATTTAGAATATTGTATGTTCTGAGAGGCTTGACAGAGTACTTCTCTTAAATTTTAGATATCTGGTATATTAGTAGAAGCATATCTGGCCAGCGATCCCCACTGTCATGCAGTCCAGTACACCCTAGTTACTGACAGCATTGTTTGCAGCAGCAGAAGAGACCAAGCATTCAGCTGTAAGTCCTCTGCTCTACAGCTTGCAGCATCCCTAGTTTCTTTTTAGTGCTTGTATCTGTCTGAGCATCCTCTTCAAATCAGCTGGGACTTTAAGAAATCCACTCCAGGTTTGCCAGATCACCCAGGTTTACTCATGTTAGTCTATCTTCTCCAGTTGTGGAAAGCTTGATAAATCAGGCCCCTTGTTTGGTTGACTGACAACCTATGCTTTACCCTTGGCTCTGTTTCTTGGACTTGTCTCTGCTAGAATATTCTGTACATAGTTATCTGTGGATCACTTGGTAACTGACCCTGAACTGTCTTGACTTCCCATTGTGCTCCTAGTCCTGTTCTTGTGGGCTCCTGGTCCTCTGCCAGCCCTTTCCAGATGCCATCCTTTGCCCACTAAAGTCTTGGAGACAACCGTGTGCTGGAACGGTGTAACTAAGCTCCCAAGGCTAAGCAGGGGCTTAGAAATGTGGAGATGGATTGATGGTGGAAGATGGTGTTTATCTGTAAATGGCTTAATTGGAGAAGACAGGGTTAACTTAAAGGTGTAAGTTCTTATTCTTTAGGTTTTAAAGGCAGTATCTGAATTGTGGGTTCCACATATGGCAGGTATCAAGAACATGGATGTTGGTTGAGCACCAGGCAGTGTCCTCTTCTATAGGTAAAACAGTATTGCAAGGTCTGGTAGGTAAATCTGTCAGGAGTTGTCAAAACTGCTTTTCAAATTAACCTAAAGGTGAAGACTGCTATTTTCTTAGCATGTTATTGTTAAGCAGGGGGGTGTATGCTTTCACTGTAAAACTGTGTCTTGAATTTAGTAACTGACAATAACCTGGTCTGCTTGGAGTCAAGCGCCAATGCTTCAGGTCTGGTACATATTGGTGGGTTTTACTCAATACTGACCTCCTATAACAGCTTTATTAGATTTTTGTTATAATAACTTTAAACATTGGACTCAAATAGAAGATTTTTGTATCACACATTTTTAATTAACAACACTTTCTGATGAATATAAAAACTTAGTTCAGCTAGAGATTTGCAGGTATACTATCACAGGGGTTTTTGGATATAATCAAGCATATTAAAGCTCAGATGTTTGGGGAGATTTGCATAATACTTAACTGTCTTCATCAAGTGACAGCAGGACCACATTGAGACTTTGCATGATCTGCTTCTCATCTTCTCCTTCCTCTCCGCAAAGTTTGAGGCATTCGAAGTGCTGGCAGAGACTCTCTGCATGGGATAGAGCTGCCCCATCAGAAGCAGTGGGGTTTATAAGCCCCTCTGGTACTAAAATAATTAAGTAAACAAATAAGTTAGGTAAACATTCTACCTTGCCAAGACAACAGTGGTTTAAACCTAATTATGAATTAACTCAATTTAAAATAAGTATTCTCAACATGCTGCTTTATTAAATGCATCAAAACAATAATCTGTGGTTACAATAAAACCCTATCTGAAAAGAATGCCTCAGCAAACATATTAAAGACTGCTGAGATTGTTTTTGGTTTTAGAATGATAAAATATTAAAGATAAAAAAACATGCACTGACTTGGTGAGTAAATACCTACAGCAGTATAAATAAAGTTATTAAAATTAAATTATTAATATTTAAAAATCTAAATTAGAATCCCAAAACCATATACAATTCATTGTTTCCTATTTTTGCTATATGCTTGCTTTTTAGTAAATCTATTTAAATGTCCTTTCTCTAGTGTGGCAATATACTTTAACAGAAATAGTATATAAAAAATGTAAATATTAACTGCCAATTGCTATTGGTTCTTAGAGGATTCTAGGCTGTCTCTTGCTGTAGAATCATTTGTCAAGTATTCCATTTTCTTATCAGCACTTAAAATGGTTTGCCAATGTCAGGGTGGACGACCACCCTTGTTAATATGGTGTGTGTATGAATAGATAAAGGTCTTTAATATAAAATTTAATAACATATCATATGATAGTACATGGGTTTGTTTTTGAAGACTCTGACACTTCAATCACATATATTATGAAGATTTTTAAAAGAATTTCTTCTAGCAGATGTATATTATTTTGCAAAAATTCAACTCGGTGCCTGCCAATATTTTTACAAGTCTATTTATTTACAATCCTACATAAATATACATAATTCACATGTGCATTTTATGTACCGGAAGGCAGAATTTTTAAATCATTTAGGAGTTTTGGATGTGTTACAACACTTCATCTTTCATTCATAAAGATATAGCATGGTGTATTCTAGGCATCAATGGAAAAGTAGTTTTAAAACTTGTTTTCTTCATTATAGCCAGGAAGATAAAAAAACAATTAAGGAATGCCTTGTATGGCAAATTTAACGTTTGGATTTGTTTTAGCCAGCAGGTACATATCAGTTTGCCTTGTGGCATAAAACATGTTTACAGACTCCATAGCCCAAGCTGTGATTTACGAAGAACTGTGTGACTTACTGCAGTGACTCATCCCTAATCAGACATAACCTGGGGCTACAGCTGTGCCTTCTGCTTTATTAACCATAATGCTCTATGGGTTGATTTGTAAAACAGTTCCATTTTTACAGTATATATAGTTGCTTAAGATAACTAAGTAATACATATATTGTTCTAAGAACAAACAAAGGTTGTCTTTTGGCAACATTGCAAAATTTTATTTTTTATGCAATCCAAAAAAGTAATTCAATCTACAAACACACTCTTTGCTTTTTACATTGGTGTTAGTTTAAACAACCTCAGTAGATTTAATTCTAAAGGTTGTCTTGTTTTGAGTCCAGTAATGTTGAATGTGGATTTAGTTGCTTATTGGCTGCAATAGAAGTCACAGATGGATGAGGCTTTATGAGAGCAGACGTGGTTGGTATAGAATAAACAATTTGGTGTTCCTTTTAATAGGATTTGCATTAAAGGTTATATAAAAACAATCATATTACATGACATTTCACACTGAGGAATGCATCAACCAGCATTAGTTCTATTACAGACAACAGTCTTCTACTGTCTGTGTAGAGGTTACAATTAACCTTATTTTAGGCTTATCTTTCTGGAAATGGTTTTTAGTGACACACATCATTATACTGATTTTGCAATATACTGCTTCTACCCATTGCTGGGATACTTTATTCTCAAATCAATGACTGGTATCATTGCAGTTTTCATCCAGAGGTTAGCAAGGGTGGGGATAGGAAGGGAGAGTTCTCAGTAAGTAAGAGAAATATGATCAATCACCAGAGTGCACTTCAACATCTCATCTTTTACTCAACAAATTGAATTCACCTATTTAAAAGTGGATTTTGTTGCAGATGGGAGAGGCTATGTCCTTAACCTGCCTGGCATAATAAGCTCCCTGTTTGCAATCTTTTTCTTGGCATACCCTAAGCTGTGCATGCATAGCTCAGTGTAATATGCGAGGACATGCCTGTTTCCTGGCATCCTCAGGTTTGTTTCTGCAGTATCTGTATCCCAAATAGAGTGGCCCAAATGAGTTGCATCAAGGTGGTTCCAGTGGGATTCACTAGCAACTGTGATACCTTGAGCAATAGCCACTGGGGAAGATAGCAAGGGGTATGCAGACTGCATGTATAGCCAGAAAAAAGTTTTATTTTTAATTGGTTTAGCTCATCATGCTAATCAAGACCCCTGTTAAGTAGGGGAACCAAAAAATACTCTTCACATTGCCCCTTTATTTGTTAAGCACATTAGAACTCCACACAAGCATCTCGTAATTCAGTTTTCTATTTTACCATACTTTGGAAACTTTTAGATGGATTCCAAAAAGTCTGTATTTCAAAAATTAAAAATGTTTTACAGTGTGTCTGACTTGAGTTATAGGGAAAGAGAAACACACGAAAAGCAAGTTTTATGTGGAATAATACCATTTTCAGTGTACTACTAACCATAAACTTTTTTCCCTGTGCTCATTGGAACAGACAGCCTCTGCTTAAGTCTGCAGTAAAACACTAGGTACACATAAAAATTAGACAGCCATTGGGAAGGGGTTGGGGACTTGGGTTTATGACCTTACCTGTAGGCTAGGCTTCAGTCAGGTGTCATAGTAAGTTAAAAATAATGCAACAAAAGTATTTACATAATATGTGGCAGCAATACCAGAGGGGGTGGGTGCTGTGCCCTGCAGTAAACTCAGAGAAGTGGGTTTTTTATGGTTATTACACAAAAAAATCTTTTGTTTTCTGTTAACTGAAGGACAAAGCTTCTGTTTAAAGACTAAATTTATACAGAATTATGGCTCCTCTCTACCTCCCCTAAAGAAGCTGCAAAACACGTTGGAAATAAAGACTGCCCCTTTCTAAGTTGATTTGTGCGCTACTTACTAAAGTTTCCTAATCTCATGTGACAATACTTACCAAGGAATTGGTCATATATGTACATATTTGTGTTGAATTGTACTTAATTTTTGCCTATGGATGCATGTCCATATTCTTCCATTTGATTTATCTTGACACAAAAAAAAAAAAAAAATACTGTCTTTTCTACTCATGCGTATTATGAGTTTAAACATTTGTTTATTGCTTTAAACCCAATAGGAATATGCAAACTTTCTTCTAATGAGGTTTGTAGAGAGAAGGAACCTGTCGCTTTGGAGTGCCTACAGCTGTGTAACAACATTACACACAGGCTTCCATTGTAGCATCATACTTGTGTGCACTCTCGCTGGACACGCAGCCATATGGACATACAGCATACTCGATAACTTCCATGCGGTTGGCCAAGTCCACAACCTCCTGGACCACCCAGCATTGCTCAACTGGCAGCAACTTGCGGCGAGAGTTTACCAATCAGAATTTTATTAATTGTTTAGAGGCAAAGGGGACTGAAAGAGCCCCCAGGGCCTTGTGAGCCTACTGTGACTGTATAGGTAATGATGTTGTAATGCAGCTTCACTAAACTGCAATCCTAACTCTCTGAGCACAGAAAAGCACAGTCACATGGTCCCATGTAAAATTTTTACATAGCAATGCATACTATGCTAAGGTGATAAAATTGCCTTGCATGCTTGTAAATGGCAGGGTTTACATTCACTAATATTACACAGCACTGTACATTAAATAGAAGTTGCCAATTAAAGACAGATACAGACAGACAGATACAGACAGTGACACAAGAGGAGAAGAAGACCCTCTCCCAAGAGCGTACAATCTAAGAGGTGGGGAAGTAGCACACAATAGGAGGGGTGATATAGTATGGTGGGTAGTGAGGAGGTTTGAAAAAACGAGTTTTGAGTGTAGACCATTGCAGAGAGTCAGGACAGCTTTAGAAAGTCTCGGAGCCTTGTATATGAAGAGGTTATGGGAGAGGAAGTCGTCAGTAGGTCATTGGCTGTGGAGGGATTTGAAGGCCAAACACAGGAGCTAAAATTTGATTCTAAGGTGAAATGGAAGCCAATGAAGAGAACTATAAAGAGATGCAGCAGAAGAGGAATGGTCAGAAGGATAGATAAGTCTAGCTACAGCACACAGACTATAGAAGAGAGAGTTGGGATAATGAAATACCAGAGAGGAGAATGTTACAGTAGTCCAGGCGAGAGATAAGAGCTTGTACATGGAGTTTGGTAGTCTCTGAAGACAGATAGGGGCGGTTTGGGGATGTTGCAAGAAGAGTTTAGGTTGATGCCAAGACGTGCCTGAGGTGAGGGATGACTAACAGTATTAAAAATATGTCAGGGGGAGATTTGGAATATGGGAGGGGGGGGGGGGGGATGAGTTCTGTTTTATCCAGGTTGAGTTTCAGAAAACTGTCAGCCATCCATGATGACATGGCTGACAGGCACCATTAAACCTTATCCAGGACTGAGGGAGACAAGTTAGGAATGGACAGATACATTTGAATGTAATTAGCATACAGATGGTACTGTAAACCAAAGGAGGCTTTGAGACTACTGATTGAGGAGGTGTACAGAGAAAAGAGAACCGGTCCAAGAACTGACCCTTGGGGAACACCAACAGGGAGGATAGTAGAAGAGGAGAAGTTACCATTGAAAGAAGTGTTACAGGGAAGAGGTGTACCAAAGGGAAAGCTACAGATACATACAACGTGCTTCCCAAAGCCTAAATCAATATCAAATAGGATTCTACTTATATTGAATCTTTAACAATAAGACAAAGCTTCACAAAGTAGGCTCTTGTGGTAAAGCATGAGATTGTTTATACATATCACAGACTAACATAATCAAAGGTTTGTCTTGGTTTCTGATGCGTTTCGCATACTTGCTTTCCAGCAAGAGACCTTTTCATATCTACTATAGCTAACAACTCATTAATTATTTCTCTGAATCCCCTGAAAAAGCAAGATGAGACAAACCTTTGACTATGTTAGTCTGTGATATGTATAAACAGGTGATAATATTAAGTAGTATTATTCTTACTAATACACATATTTTAGGGTCTTCTTTTTGGCAAACCTAAGACACAACTGTTGAGGGATCTAAGTGATAAATTGGGAAGGAATAAGGGTGTTAAAAGACTGACTGTAGCCACCAACAGTAACCTGGTATAGCACTTTTTATCACCCAAGGAAGTGTGATGGCAATGGCATCCATAGACCTAAGTCACCTTGTAATGATAGGTACATTTTGCACCTATTGAACAGATTAAAAAAAAAAAGTTTACCAACAGTATATTTAACCGAACAAAAGGGAGCAAATACAAATTCAATGTTAGAGTTTTCAAACATTTTATGTGATGCAACACCATCCTCCCAAAGAACTTTTTTTTTATTTGAAGAATGCCAAGAGGCAAAAATAATTGAAGCTGTAAGTGTGCTGGATGGTGAAACGCGATACGTGAAACGATAAGTGTTTAGATAAGAACGTTGCCGAAGTGACTCGTTTTTGAAAGACGGTTCACAATGCAATTTTTCAGAGTGTACTTCCCTGTATCCTGTATGACATTGTTAACCACACTTCGGACAAAAAAAAAAAAATCAGTCTTGGGGCTACTGGAGATTCTCAAATTCTTGCTGCAAGGCAAATAGCCTTTGTAATTGTGCTACAAATCTGCATGATAATATTACAACAGGGGATTAGATCACCAAATACATAGCTACAAATGTACTGGCACCACATTTTTGTTATAGTCATGCTAATAAATATGAATATTATCTTGTCTATATTTTCCAGTCCCCAGATGCAGTACAGTTTCTGGCATTTTGAATATCATAGCATAAAATGTCATTGACCGCCACTTTATTGCTAGAAGTACAATTTTCTAGAAACAAATGAAGGAAAAATCATTGTGACATGCTCTTTATTCGAGAGACTCACAACAGTACTCTAAGCTACATACATTATTCAAACACACTTTTCCCAGCTTCTTGTTTTGCCTCAGCAGAGTGCAAAAGGCGAGAGAAAGGAATATTGTTCGGTGAGCTCTAAACTCCCCCTAGGTTAGTCAATATTAAAAAAAGATGAACACTGGTGTTTTGTAATCCTTACTGGTCTCCTGGTTTCTCTGAGCTCGATTTTTCATTACATTTGCAAATGTGTATGCTACAAATGTCACTTGAGATTCTATTATATTTCATTAGAAGATGAGTATGAAGTAGTAGTATTTTTTTTTTTAGAATAATGTTACAGAAAATATGAAAATGATTTGATGTTTGTTCACATCCACAGATACTTCAGTACACCTTGGCTTTTCATTTAAAAAGGATCTATGAAAAATATTTATATAATTACTGACAATGATTGGTAATTTTTTTTTGTATTATGTGTAATGTTACATGAGGCTACTTCATATAGTTCTCTTTACCACATCAAAGAACATTTAAGAACAAGCTCACAGAAAACCAACATGGAAAGCGGAAATGGAGAAGTGCACTTGAAAGTGACAAACACATGCAAAAATAAATTACAAAATTTTAAATAAGCTTGAAGCTAAATTGGACCTAGATATAATATGCAAAATGTAATGCAGCTCTTCAATAATATATCATTAAATGTATTTTTTTTAAGAAAACAGTTTGGGTATTTGAGATTGATTTTTTATCTCAATAGACTTTTGCAAACTACTATACAGTAGAATTGAGATGAAGTAAAGGAGGAGCAGCACAAAGAACCAGTCGGGTCATAATTAGGAGGAGGGGGAGGACTGACTTATTAGTCTACTGCTTCTATGTTCACTATCCTGGCACCTGGCAGATCATCTGACATCTGTACGGAGAATAACTGTGGTTAGCCAGTTCTTAACCTCCGCAAAAGTTAAATATTTATATAAAGGATATGGAGCATTTTTTGTTCAGGCATTTGGCTATAGTGTGGTTGCAGTGTGTTTTTGAGTTGCTTTTTTAAGCATCTCAGGGGGGGCTGCCACTAAACCCATACATAGATATAAATTGGACTAAATTGAATTAATAAATTGAATTAAATAGTTTTACAAGTGGTTGCAAAGTGTTTTCTAATGGTTTGAAACCAACAGAAGTACAGAAGCCCCATGATGCTTTGTAACACAGATCCCAGTTCCCTAGCAGTGTAATGTGAGTGCCCAGGAGCATTTAATGCAGTGGACAAACAACCATTTAACTGTAGCCTAAGACTCACTAATGACTGTATGTTTAATACCCCTAAATGTGAAAGCTCCTTTTTAAGTAGTTTCACACTAGAGACTTCTGACTTTGATGTGTGTTTTAACAATCTCGTGGCTGCTGTCTTGTTTCAAGCACAAGCTTTGGGTGGATAAGTATTGCAAAGTTTGGCAGAGGTGTTCAACATAGGCAGCACATCAACATTTTTGCAATTTTTCTGTATACGTTGTTTTGTATCAATTCATATACAGGTATATTTATACTGCGTTATGATATTTCAGAAGTATACCTACGTAAGGCTATGTTCAGACTGGCCATGAGGTTGCTGTGTGGTTACTGCTTCCTCACACCAGTGCCTTGGGGAAGGTACCACATGCAGCGTCCACCAAGATTCTAGAGATTGGCAGTAAGTGGTTAAGTACAGCGTACGTACTACTATTGTCAAATCTGCAAACACTGGTTCTTTAAGAACCAGCGGTGTGGGTCTAACTGCCAAAAGCCATGTAAAATTGCTTGCTCCCACCAAAGGTCTTATTCTGTTCTAAGCTTGTTGAAAACTTGTAATATGAAACTTTTGGTCATTAAAAACTATCAAGACAGTTACCACTTCCACACATCACACACATCCATTCACCCATCAACTTATTTGCTTGGCCTATAAGGTAAACAAACATTTTCTTTTCTATATGCGCAGTATATGAGAACACTTAGATGTATATTAATAGCTTACAAAAGGAAATGTTAGAGTACAGAGAATAGAGAAAATCGTTTTTCAGTAACGTATCATACCTTACCCAATATGTATTGTTTTCTATTGAGTTAATCAAAATTTTAAAGATTTTATTGGAAGTAAACATCAGTTTGAGGTCTGTAAAATGATCTGTAAAAAAAAACTCACAGGTGCCTGCTAAAATGAAATTTGCAAGGAAATTCTACTCAATAGTATGTGCACCTGAAGCTCCAGGGTCACAGCTAATGATAATGTAGAAATACAGGAAGCTAATGCAAAGTCAGCAGGTCCAACCACTGGCACATAGCTACTGAAGTATTGCAGAGGGTTAACAAAAACACACAGTGCAGGTGCTTTGTTGTATCTCTAAGGACACATCAGCAGAATCACACCATATGCACAATGACATGCTAAAGTCCTTGAAAAGGTTCCATCTGTTTGCAGTATACTATGTTATGTAATTGTACCAAATGTCGGATAAAGAAAAACACTCTGCAGCATTTCTGATACAACCAGCTATTCACTGTAAAGACATATCTTCAAGCAGATGATAATTGCATCCAGTTCATTTAGGATAAAATGTCTATTACTGGAACAAATCCAGTCTTTAAAATCAGTGGCAACTCTACCATTATCCTCCGATAACCAAAATCATGCTTACTTTTCTTTTTTTTCTTTTTTCCCTTTTGACCTATTTATGTCGCTGCAAACAATATACACTGCTTAAGCTGCCAGAGTAAAAATTCTGCATTTCCGTTAAAAAGGGAATTTTCCTCTTTAAAGCATAGTAAATCCCCTGCCGGCAACCAGGGTTATTTTTACAACAGGCAAATATGTTCAGAATTAAAGCACACTTACCGGCCAAAGTGCCCTTTTTGCTCATGGATATACCTGTTCACCCTGTAGTGACCATTATCATCTTACCAAGTCTTCATCCACCTTTATTAGCCAAATGGGAATTGCATATGCAATAGCACTACTTAATCTTGGCATGGTACCAAGCCAATACACTTGCAGATGAGTACTGACAAACCAAAATGTACTAATAGGCAGAAGGACTTCTTTTTACTAAGTGGATCTCTTCATTTTATCAATTGATTTTTCCTAACAAGCAGGCTATGCTTCAATTTTGGCCACCTCTTGTCCAATAATATTACTTGACAGAGGCAGTGAAATAGCCATGAAGTAAAACAATAGGCCGTCATGTGTAAAAACATGTGTTTTATTATGTTGAAAGACTCCCATGGTGTAGAAATAAAGAAAACAAGTCTTTATTGATATCCAAACAGATAAAAATGTCTTCAATGTTATCTATGCTTCCTCAAGCATCCAAAAAACTTTTTAGTGGTATCAGGACCCCCTTTTGCAAGGTGGTCAGAAAGCTTTTGTTTTAAACCCACTTTGCATTTCTTTAATCAGATCCAATCTGGTTTCCCAAGTTCTCACATACTAATAAATCTATCTCCATTGTCAAAAAGCTTGCATAGTATAAAATCTTTAAAAACGTGTTAATCCACTGCATTTCCATTGCTAAATGAGCAATCCCCTGCACTGCGGTAATAGTATAGGGAACAATAAGCCAAATTTGACCATGACCCAATATGGTACCATTACTGCAAGATACAGGATCAGCTTTTATTCATCTAAAAAAAATAAGAATTGTAAAAAAGAAGACTACAAACAAACTTAAGACATTAGAGTTTTGTTGTTGTCTTCATTTTAGTGGAGCAGAATTTGATATTGTCACACATCCCTAGTATTGGACACCATAATTCTATCATTGCTCTTCCATTACATGCCATTTACTGGGCAGAGGACGTCTTTTCAAACAGCTGTGGGAACAACAATAAAATACAATGCTGATTAGGAATAGTCTGTCTGTATCTTGTTTCTGATAAATACTGATATAGAATCACACCAAATGACTTTATCAAAGAAGGTATATTGTTAATATACTTGTTACCCGTATGCCTAACTTTATTCCACCACACACACAGCATTTCAGAGGTTGCTGGGAGTGGTTAACAAATGCCAACTGGTAATAGCCTGTCACCTTTTCTATATTAAGATCATCATTGCAAGAGTGTTACTACCAACTATAAAAGAATCATTTATAACAGACTGGAAATCCCCCTTATTGTTCCCCCTGCATTGCACTGCTAAGGCCCATAGGGCCACCTGCGTTCAAAAGGATCTGTAAATTTTAAATATGATCCATGCATTTAGAGAAATCATCTTCGTGATTAGCAAATATTCCACAATACAATGCTAGCATATAGAGAAACTGCCCTGTTTTTCTTCTGATAAGTGGATCGGGTTAAGTAAAGAAAATGGAGTAATAAAGAATTTATGTAGGAGTCTAAAGTCATTATTATTGCCATAAAAAGTCTGTGCAAATAAAAAAGTTCATGGAGAGGGTGAGAAGATCATAGTAAAAGATATGGGATGGTGATCAGTAGGCACTGAGGAAATCTAGGACAGGTAACAACATAACAGAAATAGAGGCTAAAAGAGGAACTGTCCATGTAAGTGTATACGAGACTAAAGTAGTATAGATGGAACATTGTCAAATAAATGCAAAATTGATATGGTACCACAATGCCAAATACATTTGTTGGGTGCGCTTAGTTGCAAGTGTTTTCATTGCCTGGATTTTAGAATTGAGGGACATTATGGTCTTGGTTCTGTCTCTGGATTTTGTATGCCAGGTTTAATGCACAGAAATTAATCACTTAGCAGGTATTATCATTGTAATATATTACCGTTTCATATTCATTGCAAAATTGTTATCAGTGCAGATCATACCAAAAATGAGGTAGCTCATGCTTCTCTAGGTGCTATAAAATCTTGAGACAACCATTCTCAAACTAAGCATCCAACCAAGCACAAGTATTGAAAAGGCTGGCGTGATGTGTTATGTGCTGTTTTGATAAACAGGAGTGGATCATTTATTTGTAGATTAAAAATGATAAGACATAAACGGACATAGCTACTATGGACCATTTAAGGGCCAATTATTCCTCGTGTTAATATGGAAGCTGATAGTGCTACATATGGTTACATAGGACAAACCATGTGTGTTCTTAAGTTGGTGTAAAATTCAAAATCCTAAAGAAAATGCCTCTAAAACATTTAGGTTTTATAGACATTGAGTTGCAATGACAGGCAATACTAATTGTCTTTATATAGTGTAATTTCTTATTCAGTATACTCATTGAGTGTAATGGCTTTGTTATACTAGAAAAGTCCAAAAATTGGAATAAGGCTAAAAGCCCACACTGCTTGACAACAGTAGCATAGAAGTACATTCAGCTGTATCAGAACACTATGCATAAGCAGCAACAATTTAGGCTCCCATAGGTGATCAGCAAACATTTCACCATTTTCTGTTTATGATAAAAAGTAACAAACATTTAAAATACTACATAAATCTTCAGCATTTGTATTTACCAGACTACATAATGTAAAGAGACGGAATCCCCAATCGAGTGTCACATTGCCCATGATGGAACAGACCCAGATATGTTATAAACTTTTCACTTTATGCATTGTTGTGTATTATATTTAATATTCATATGATTAAATATCATGAAAATAAATCCAAAACTACAAGTTCTTTATAAATTCATTCAAAAATATTTTACCAGACAACTTATTTATATACATACCTGTATGTAAATAAATAAAATATGCTGGTTAATATCCATCAGAAAATATAATTCCAAAACATATGCCCTAATTTTTGCCTAAACACATTACTCATATGCAAGATAAAATGAAATAGATAAATAATACTAAAGAGAAATGTGGGAAAAGACTAATGCTATTAGTACAACCTCACCCTAAATATGCAGACCATGTTTGCATTCCAATTCAAATCAAGGATGTTACAGAACTGGAAAGGATGCATAGATGACCAGTTAAATTGCTTAGTTGTGAGGAAAGATTTAGTTAACTGGAGTTATTCTTTCTTGAGATGAGGAAAATAAAGTGTGGTGTGATTACACTGTATAAATAAAATGCTTATATATAATCAACTTGATGTTAAACCGTTTACTTTTTAGTCATTGCTAATGGCACCTTTTGTGCATGGAAAAAAAAGTTTTGACTATGTTATGACAGACATTGAGGTTGTGATGCAGTTATTTCTTTCTTATGTCACTGAACCACTGCCATGGGTAAGATGTTACTTGGTTCAGTATCACTGCCAAACGTGCAAAAACTGGGGCAAAAACCAGCAAAGCAGGAACCCTTGTTCCCATCACAAGTCTGAACCTTTCCCAAAACTCAGCATAAGGAAAATCCTCTATACAGTAAAAGCTTTAAAATGTTGAATAGACTTCCATAAGCATTAGTTATAGCCAACTCTGTATTACCTGCCTTAATGAATGGATGACTGTGCTTATAAATACTAAATAAAAAAAGGTCTTTTGGTTTAGAAAGGATTTATTTTCCTTTAATGGAAAATGTGGTTTGGGGGCTCTATGTTAATTTATTTACGACATTTGCAGGTAATGGATAGAGAAGGTAAATACAGAACAAGAATTTAAGGCTCAAAATCCTCATTTGTAGTGTATTAGGACTGCAGCTGAAGACAAACACGCACTGATGACTGGATAACCATCTAGAGGTCAACACGAATGAGTTATGCTGGGAATGACTGCTCACGTCGGGGAAAAAAAAAAATAAGATTGGCCTTTTCTGAGCAGTAAATCTCAAGCACATAATTGGGCCTGGTGGCCTCTCCATGTATACTGAAATATAAATGCAGCTTTAAGAAAGTAAAAATATAAATGTGCAATGAAACAGTCCTGAAAATAGGTGGCCAGAGCTGCCCAGGATACATTTTAAAACAATACTAAAAATAAATTGTGTGGCAAATATGTAGTAATTGGTGAATAAGTGACAAGGGAATATTTACAGATCATTTGCTAATTATTTTTATATCCTATAATTCTTTCCCTACAAATTTAGTACTGCTTTATATCTTGAGATATTCAGTAGTGTGAAGACTTGATAAAGTGTACCAATACATTTGACCTTAAAGTGGACTATACAGAGAGATGACATAGGCTGTCATTCCTGACCTGGTTCTATAATATACATTTTATCCTACTTGTGTTCTGATCCTTCTGATCGCTGACCCAGAATGACTATATAGTTTCAGGTGTTCAGCTAATTATCACCCAGTTATCTGGATGATTATTTCAGGTGTGACTGCAACTACTGACACCAAAATATCAGATTTATATCCAGAGAATTTGTATTATATACAAAGAGTTCAGCAATTGTGGTTTTCATAATCTCTCATTATACATCATGTTTAAATGACATGGAATCCTTCAGATATTTTCTGAAAAAAAAAAATAATATTACATGCAGGAAAACTATCTGTGCTGTGTTTTCTATGCTTGAGTTCCTAGGTCTGTACAGCTGCCATTTATTAAGAGGGATTCCCACTCTCCCTGTTGGATTTATCTAATTTATATAAACTTTCGATGGTTCCGGGAAATTTGGGCGAACCAATTTCGCAAGACCATTGGAAGATTGAGAAAATTATAACAGGAGGATTCACAGGAATCCCTGGGAATCCTCCTGTTTGCGATCCCCGGGGCACTAGAGGGTAATTAACCTCTAGTGCCCTGAGATTGCAGTGGATTCTCAGAGCCGCAATCATTCTTGCAGCCCTGGGAATGCATAATCTTCCACATACAAGCACCGCCCCCCCCCACCCCAAATCAACTCCAGGCCATAATCTGCTTAATTGATAATGACATAACAAAGGAATTGCTCACACCAGCCCATGAAATAGCCTTTGAGTCAATTGTCCAATTACTTTTGAGCTCCTGCAGTGAAGTGATTGTGTAAAAAAAAAATGCTTTAGTTCCTCATATTTAATGCAATCTTTTTGTTCAATCCACTGAATTAATTCTGAAAGTCTGCAGTTCAACTGCATCTGAGTCATTTTATTTAAAATTAATTGTGGTAATGTACAGAACCCATATTAGAAAAAAGTTGTATCTGTCCAAATATTTATGGACCTAACTGTAAAGTAGGTATATGCTGGCATCCAAGGATCATTTTAGGAATTGAACTCTCAGTAGTTTAATTAATCAACTAAATTGTAGTATGGAAGAGAATGAGAGGAATGAAAGGAAAGACAGGCTTTTTATTTGAGGAGATGGAAGTTGATGGTATCGTAACGGACCGTTGGCAGCCGCCCAAATAGCGGTCCGCTACGATGCCATCAACTTCCATCTCCTCAAATAAAAACTCGGGTCTTTACAACAACAAAAACAAAAAAACCCTCCTGTTTCCTTTCCAACGATCTGGATATTATGGTTCACTCGTAAGAATCTACCAGCAGACTTTCTCCAATATATTCATTTCCCAAGCATATTTCTCTCCTAATATCTGATATCAAAGAGTTGATCCAGAGGAACAATTGATTTTATTCCTTGTTTTTCATTTTGAGGAATGATAGGCACTCTCTGGCACCTTCCCAAGTTCAAAGTTTCAGCAATCCAATTATGATCTCCCAACCCCCTGGAGAAGCCCCACGTGGCGAAACGCGTTGGAAGGGAAATCCAACCTTTGCATGCAATAACATTGCTGAAATTTTATATGTCTATAAATTTGACGCTAGAAAAGTACTCTTATGTTAAGCTAGGACTAGCATAGGCGGTCTCTGTCTAGCTTTTAGGTTGTTTAATATGAATAAAGTTTAATCTTTTATCAATTACTTACCTGGCCCCACAAAAGCCTGTCTTTCCTTTCTTTCCTCTCATTCTCTTCCATGATACCCATAGGCTGGGCCTCAGAGTGAACTCTCCTAAAAACCAACACAAATCTTAGGCTACTCTCTTTGGTGTTACTTTCTTTTTTAACCAATTTGTAGTAATTTATTGTTGACCTCTGTTGGTTTAAAACCACTAAAAGCAGGAGGAAAACTTAATTAAAACGGCATGATACAACTGCAAAGCACAGCAATACTTTAAACAAAATCTGCTATGTATATACCAAGAATTTTACAAACCTTTAAAAAAGCTACTTAAAGCAATTAGCAGATTTTTCTGCTTGGGAAATTATTTAAAACAGATCCAATGGGAGATACTAAGTAAAGTATTAGATAAATTCACCATTAGTTCTGTTTAATACTGCAAACCTATTGTTCCTCGAACATGTCTCCCGTTCAGGATCAGTTTGGCTGAACAGGTTCCGAAGTTTGGTTTCACGCAGACCTGAATCCAATATCATTGAAGTCAATAGGGAAAAATATGGTCTCAGAGGAGTCACCACAGTAGCAAAATACAACAAAATGTTACAATGTTACTTACAATGTTCATGAATCACTAATAGTCATTTATAGAATAGTAGTAGTAGTAAGAAAGGTATCATACTTTTTTTGCTAGTTAAAAGCTACTTTGACGTATGGCACTGCAAAGCAAAATAAACCAAAAATGAAGGTGTTTAAAAATTATTTGAATAGAAGTTTGATATAAATTGTTGATTTTACCAATATATACTACAATTGTCAGTTCCAGCATAGGTTCCCACTCCACAGTGCACTACAATTGTGTGGAATCTTTCTCAGCACTTAAGCCTCTTTAGTAGTTGTAGCAATCACTTTAGAAATCACAATCCAGAGCCTGGCAACCTACTTGCCGTGGACTACAATTTAGTCTTTACACAACACAAATTCCGTCCCCAAAATCAGTAAAAGCAAACTGCAATATTAGCACCTTCCCACTGAAAATTCTTCCTCTAATAGCAGCAACGAAAGTCCTGATTAATAGTAAAAAATATCATTCACTAATATGTGATTGGAGAATCACCGGAGCATCAGCTTGTAGAGAGTTTGAGTGGGTGCATATACTATGTGGTCCAAAAAGATGCCTGCCAGACTGCCCACACTTAGGATGGCTGCATGAATCCCCTGCTTTTTACTCAGCTATTTATTGGTAGATTAGATCAATTGTACGCAGATTGCGAATTTTTATCCAACCTAGGCAATGTCCAAATAAGGTATGCAATGATTTCATGACTAACTTTAACTTGAACAGCAACACTATGCTAGAGACAATTATTTTTTGAGATACTATCATAAAATCAAACACATGACCAACATATAGTACACAAAAATAATTTGCGCTATTTGTTCTGAACGATTTCAAACAGAAAAGCTAAAACCATTTTCCCTCTTTGACAACCGCTTTACTGAAACAGAATCCACGCTCCTCAAAAACTGTTTTCAATTCCAGTCCTGGGTGGATATCCACCCAATGGCATTTTTCAAGTTTACAGACATTACCAGATATTACTGTTGTGAGTCAATAGTGTGGCACAAGGAAGCAGCTCCAACCTTTAAGTGACATGGACAACCACTGAACACCAATGCACAGCATACTTGTCATTGAACATTAGTGAAAATCTAAGTTTACCACTGAATGCTACAATTTTTATCAGTAAGTTTTTATCAACTGAACAGTAATCAAATTATTACACTGGTCAACAAACGTTTTCTTGCCAAACAGATTAAAGTAATTTTAGGTTATGCTTGATGCACAGATCTGGCTTTGCTAGATTGGCTCTAGTTTTTGAAATAATGACTGCAATAATAACCTCATGGAAATATAATGAAACATGAAAATTAAGCAAAATTAAGCAAAATTAAGCAATTAGGCAAAATTAAATATTCAGTTTATTTACAGAACTGATCAAAAGGAAATAATTGAAAAACTCAGTTTGTATGATTTCCTTTCCTTTTTGATCAGGACAATCAAATTGAAGGCTCCAGCAGTAGTCTGCCATCATGTGTCTATCCCATCTGCCCTGATACCTTTCTTCCATCACCTTTATATCTTGAT
>NC_092867.1:44370317-44371250 GCF_032062135.1 Pyxicephalus adspersus
TGTTATAACATACTAACACAGTACCTTATGTTAGATCAGGAACTAGTTTAGCAGATCTCTTTCTAGCCTAGGCTAAACTTATGTGAAGTAAACTTTTGTTTTCCTTACAAGAATGCCTTTAAAAACCTGTCTTTCCTCAGGATACTCCTCCTGGATTTTTATTGTTATATCTTATTTTATATTTACTTATTGACCCTGCTCTGTTGGTCAATTCTTTTCCAATAACTGAATGTTTTTTTAAGGGTTCTCTAAACAAAAAACATTGGGAAACCTTACTTATATTGGGAAACCCTACCATTGGGAATGTATTAAAGAGCCTTTTACCGAGTATTACACTAAGAAGTCATTTATTAGTGCAGAGACATAATATCTCCTAAAGTATCCATGGATGTATGATGGTCTTATATAGGCCAAGTCCAACCTAAATTGAGCATATTATGCCATGGCTGTGTGTTCATGTAGGAGTTCCCTAGGAGACAACAGATTAGAAATCTGCAGGCTGTTTACATAAAGGGCTAGTGGCTACAAACAATCTGCTTTAATTTCAACTAAATTTTAGTGCCTCTGTTACAAATTTTAAAAAGTTTAAAAATGAATTTTCCCACAATGTACAGAGCTACAAAGCAAAATGAGGGTTAATATAAAGTACTCTTATTGGACATTCAGAATATGTAAATGTATTACTGTATAGTCTGGGCACAGGACAAATTTTAGGGCAACATAGGAAATGCAGACAACCGTGACATTTTTCTATAAAAAACTGGTATATTCATTCAGAGACTGTTTCTAAGATTTAAACACCTTTAAAGCGGCTTTAGAAGCAGGAGGGAATTTAGCACAAAACACAAAAGGAACAGCTGAAAAATTGTAAATAGGAATATAGTGATTTATTCATATGCCATTTGTAATTCTAAAAAAATGTTTTTGCCCAAT
>NC_092867.1:44372550-44403175 GCF_032062135.1 Pyxicephalus adspersus
TGTAAAGCGCCAACCTCACCACAGACTCACTGTAGGAATGCCATTGGTCATTACTACATGCCACTCTATGCACAATTTAGGATTCACCCACTGCAGGATGAGTAATGAGAACCTATGAAATCACCAAGTGTACATATTTTTTTTTAGGGTAAGCAAGGAGATCCTGAGCCCAAGAGTTGTTTTTTTAATATTTAAATGCCAAAAGTTCCACTACTCTCCAGCTTTCATTAAAGGAATAACTGACAAGCTCACTATATAGAACCATGTTAAAGTACTTCCTGGGGTAACAACTGTCACCTAATGATGCTCCTGTCTGATCACCCTTTGACATGGAAAAGAGGCCATATTAACATATACACATATACATATAGTCCACCATTGTCAGTGGCAGGGCACCAGTCAATGATGAGGTCAACAAGAGAAGTGAATGCACATACACACAAGTCTGAAGAAGATCATGAGCACTAACATTACCAAAAGATGACATTAGTATTCTCTAAAAAGAAAGGATTCACAGCGCTTTATCAATTTTAGATGTACTGTAATTGTATGTAGATGTTTCTTCTCAGAAAATTATGGTCGACAAGCCAGTGTTAAAGTACAACTAAACAGCAAATGCAAAATGTTATAACAAAAAAGTAATACAACAAGATAAAGTTTATGTAAACAGAATGCATTTTAAAGCTGAATATTAACAACAATAAAGCAAACAACTAAATGCATAGAAAACTACAAATAAATATGTTTTAGCTCCCATTTCTGGCTTTTAGGGCATTGACTTGATATTTCTCTGCTGCAGTTCAGAAACATACTTCCTGCACTATAGCACAACTAACTGACTCCTTATGCTGCTTCTCACTCCCCCAGTCTGAGCCCAGATGCACAGTAAACCTGGGAACAATAACTCTTGCATTGGACCGGAGTGTTGTCTCCTGAGATTTGGGGTACTCATTATTCCTTAAGTATCTTGACAGGTAGATAAGTGATGTCATACCCTGAAAAATGGGGATCATAATTTTATATTCTGCACGTTTTTCCCTTACAGTTACATTTTCTAACTACCTTAATGTGCTGAAATTTGTGGAAAAGGGGGACACTGATGTTCCTTGCATCTCATAGCTTCCAGTAAGAGAGGCCCATAGCCGTATAATATTAGGCCCAGGGCCTGCATGACAGGGTGTGACACCCCAGCACAGGGTAGGAAAGGGTTAACTGGTCTGAGCAGTGTAGGGAGGAGCAGTGTTAGCTAGGGAGTTGAGGAGGTGATTAGGGAAAGCGGGTTTAAAGGGGGGGGGGGGAGTCTGAATTGGGAGGCCCTCTTTAAGAAAATGTTTCACGCCCACCTTCCCTGAATTTTGGTAAGTGGTTTGGTATGTTTGATGGGTGGTGGTTGGGGTTTTGGAAGGCAGGAATCTAGGCATGGTAAAATTTTACGGTGGTCTAATGGTTATGGCTCCCGAGGCAGTGCTGGGCAGCTAGGGACCAAGGTGATGTTTTCGGATTTAATTTCTGGAGGAGTATTGATAATGCCTTCTAAGACCTGCAGTCTGGTTGATGAGGTTTAAAACAGGGATGTTGCAATAATAATATTAAAGGGAGTTAATTTTGGTTTTTGGTAATATGCTTGTATAAGGTAAGTGGGATTTATTTGTTTTGTTATTTATTTGTTGTTTGTTTATTTATTATTTATAGTTATGGTTATTTATTCGTTAAAATTGTCTGGCAAGCAGCTGTTTATTTAAAGTGCAAGTTGGTGTCTGTGTATTATTGGTTGGTTGTGGTTGGTAAGCAGGTTGGGGGGAAGGGGAGTGGTTAATTTTGGGGAAGGGTGGACAGGTCCAAACTACCCTGGTCATGGGATTTTACATGCTAATCTATAAACATGCAATAAATGGCTGCAAGTGAAATAATCACTGTACTCTTCTCTGTTACTTTCGGGCTTGTATTTCTCTGCTTGCTTGCTTCTGTATTTTTCTTGTCCTCCTTGTGCAGTATTATATTTCCCTGCCTCTACCTTACTTATTGCCTAATCTCATGTTCTAGAATACTTCTGCTTTCAACCGTAAAATATTGGAGAACAGATATTATTCATTTTCACTGCTTGTACAGCTGTGGAACTCCAAGGTGTGCATACCGAGCCGGAGAAAATATATATGGAAAAGTACAGCTCCCACAATGCCTCATATGTAAAAGACAAAAAAGGTTTACGCTGCAGACTTCTTAAAACAAGAAAAAAAGAGTGCTTTTTTCCTAATCTTTTGAGAAGGTCAGCCCTGCAGCTTGCAATAAATCAGAGATGTTATTATCTGAGATTTTGCAAAGAAATAACCACCCTGGGAATAGATTTTTTTAAGATGTGCCTTTCTTTTTTATGGCATTTAAGGTGACCAGATTTGGGAAAATACATAATGTGTGTAAAAAGCTCTTTTGAAAGATTATTGTAGCTTGGATCCAACATACCCTTAGGGCTAAGATTTGGATGACTTCACACAGAAGCCTAGACAGTTTTTAGGGAATTAGAATGGTATAACAGGAAAATGACTGTCCAAAGTATTTGTGCGAGCATACGTAATTGTACAAAATATGACGAAATGAATTGAAAGTAATGAGTTCCTTTAGCCAGTGGCACAGCTAGAATTTTCATCCCATGGTTCTAAATGTAATATGAGTTCAACCGCTCTATAACTTCACACTATAACAAATGGCTTCATGTGGCATTCTAAGAGATTGCTGGGGCCTGTTTAAAGGAAACCTGTCACAATGGAAACAATATTATAAAGGTGCCAAAACGGTGCTTCTGCTTTGCACTTAATTAGGCTTATTGGCAAAACATTACTAAATAAATTTTGCTTTTTTGTTATCTGTAAGCCAACTTCTTTTATCTGAAGACCACTTCTTTTTAATATGTGTAGGCCACCACTATTGCAATACACAGGGTAGAGACAAAAAGTATGAAAAAATAGATAATATATAATACTTTAATTCAGCACCTAACTGAATTTAGATCTCCAGTCTCTCTGCATAGTTTCTCCAAGAACTCAAATTAGGCCTCAACGTCTTTATGGGTGAATGTCTTAACTACTTAATATGAATGTGAGAATCAAGTGCCCTACAAATAACAAATAAACGTCCAGTATTAAATTGGTGGTTTTCTTTATTTTGTGTTTTTTTTTATAGCAGGCAGGTATTTGACATCTGTGTCCCTAGTGGGTAGATTTACCTTCTCTCTGTACCGGTGTCCAATGCCAAATGAGTGGAAATTATCCAACAAGCTAACCTATTTCTCTGACCGCTCTCCAACACTTGAATTCTGTTCAGTTTGGGGAGATATCCACTCATTTCCTGCTGGAAAATATAGACATCTTTGTCTACAACAAAGGGAAAAATGGCTTTCTCTACACTATGAAGTAGACTAAGATGTATATATTCATTATGGCGCTGACTGACTCCTAATCTCATGATAATTTGCAGTAAAATTAGGGGCCCTGTCACATCTGCAGTGAAAAAAAACATGGTTAGCTGCTGCCGAGGGCATAGCTATTGCTGCTGTGTGCATGGGAGCAGTAAAGCACACGTTAGTTGTAACTGCAGTTTAAAAAGAAACCACACAGCCAATTGTGACTTGTTCCTGGATCCGTGCTGTGATCAGTCAACAGCTGTGCAACAAATGGTTACCAACCATTCCCATTTACTTGAATCGGAGAGGTTGGGTCTGTGATAAGCCTGCCAGACAACATTGCAGTTCACTGTCGCTCCGAAATGGCCTTTCGTGACCACTGTGCTGTCCACTGTTCTCCTCGATGAAGGAAAATCAGTACCTGAGCTAGATCCATTTCCTTGTGCATATATATATATATATATATATATATATATATATATATATATATATCCATCCATCTCTGTTCTTAACCATTTGGGGGATGAAGCTCTAAAATTAGAAAAAACCTGCCTTGACCAACATGGCCGACACAATGCACTTTGTGTGAAGTCAGCAATGTAGAAAAAAATCAGATCCAATCTATAACTAATCCTCTGCTAATTTTGCACTTCTGTCCATTTTTGTGTGCTGCCCTGTTCATTGTAATTAATGGGGTTAGCATCACAATGGATGGCAAGGCAGGTGGCTAAACATTGCAGTAAAATGGATAGCACAGCACATTCTTATAGTGCAAATGAGGCCGAGAAGTCCTCTATCATGATTTCACCAGTAAGCATATGGAAATATTGTAACTTCTACTGGAAAGGATAATATGTGACTAACATTTTATTAGTACATGCTCTCCTAATAAAGTATTTACAAAGATGTAGATTCTTCTTCTTCTAGAATTTTAAGGATGCAATACTTTGCATTTAGCTCTATGACAAATAATAACAGGGCAAGCCACCTAAACATGTATGGTGTTTAGCTCAGAGCAGAAGAATAAAGCAGTCATAAGCAGGAACCACAACAAGGAAACAGCATATATCGCCTCTCCCATGTACATACTCAATTAAAAAGTATGGTGTTTAAAAAATCTTGTTACTCTTTAAAAATTACAGTATTTACATTAATGGGTAAATTACAATACACAAAAAACACTACCGCTTTATTATCCCTCAAATTGTGTGCAGAGAGTTTTGTATCAGATTACTACAAAGGGGAACTATAGTTCAGCAAATAAAAATTATGACCATGCATTTTTTTTTAATTTAAAGGTTAAGTTCTGTTTTAAAGCTCATGTAGGGGACTGCCTTTTTCTATCTGCTTGCTGAATTGTAACTTTGTAAACCCAGACAGAGATGAAGTCCTTCCTGAAATATTATCCAGCTGCTAGTACCTTTTTTTTAAACTTGCATAACTACGTTAGGAGTATCTAGTACTAGTGTAGAACCAGCATCAAATCTGAGGGGCTGGTGTGTGTGTAGCAGTGATAGGAAATGAGGCACACTCCCCAAAAATGGCCCTAGCCACTATTGGAGGTAAGAGGCCAGCTGACTTTTGCTAGAAGGGGGGGTTGCTATTTTTTTACAATCCCCCTTTCTTCTTGGGCAAACCAGAATCCAGGGGGCCTTTTATGGATGGGGATACACACATTCTTGCCTCTACCTAAGATGGTCCCAAGTCTTTGAAGGGGTCTAGTTTTAAAAAATATTGTAATCCCTGGCATTTTCTTCCTCATCCAAACCCTGGCATTTCTTCCCCAGTCATCCAAATCATCCTCTGTGTCCAGTCCCACTACAGTCTCTGGTCCAGTGATTGGCAACACAGATCTTTGGTAGTGCTTTCACGACCTGCTCAGAGAAGACGACCCACACTTACACTGTACGGAGTCACAGAAAGTGATGTGGCACTAACTCCTATGGCATATGAAGAAGCTGGCCATCTGGGAAAAATACACCCTGGTCCCTTCTGCAGGACCCTCCTTTCAAGGGTACGAAGTGCGGTCCCTTGTGGAGATGTCCACTGGTCTGCGGTGAAACCAGACTGCATATGCTTGATAGGCAGTGGCAGTGATGATGAAAGGCAGCAGTAGTAGTAGCAGAAAGTGTACAATTTTTCTGCCTCAATGGCTACACAGAAAAGGTTTATCAAACACCCTTGTGTGGAACCAGACATTTGAATTGGCATTGGATAAGAAAATAGTCATCAAGCATGAAATAAACAATCCAAATATTTTGCGTCCCCAGGACTGCACTCAAGTTGCAATCTAAACCCCAAAGACCAAGTGTGTTGGTACTGTAGTTTTTACCTGTATTTAATTTCTGATAAAAGTGTGTTCCAGGGTTGGAAAAAAACTCCAGTTAGCAGATCTAAAACAGGTAGTGGTCGAAACCTTGTCCCATATCACATTTTTGTGAAACTTCCCAAAAACTGGCAGCATACTCTGCCAGCAATATAAAATATATTTGATTTATTCACAATTATTCATGGGGGAACAAAGCCAAAACACCAAACATGAGGAAAAACCTAATACTATACGTAAAGCTAACAAAGAAGTACCTCAGTACCTTACGGCAGTAGAACAACAAAGTGAAAAAGGTAAAAAGAAAGGAAAACATCCTATTTAGCAAACATTAAACTTAAAACTTACAAAATGCCACACAACATTTTACGGCCTTTTTTTTTACCTGGCATTTAGTGACATTATCAGTTAAACCCTCACAAACAAGGATAAGACCTTGAACAACATACGTGGTTTTGTAGGGGAAATTTTTTTTTTACATATTCTGCTTTAAAAAACACCAGCATCTGACACTGGTATAGAAAAAGAATGATATGAAACCAACACACAGAAACGTATATCTGTTTGGTAACACAAGAATGAATTAAGCTTTTGGGCTGGGAAAGGAATATAAAAGCCTAAGAAACAACAATGTTGAAAATACCAAAAAGAACAAAGCTTAATTATAATTGTGTAGCATTCCACCAATGTAGGATTTAGATCTGTTGCTACAGACATATAGCAGGTGTGGTGTTCAAATGCTAGAGTGCTCCATGGGGGATGTGTTGACGCTTCTGGAGTTTTTTTTTTAGCAGCAAATAGCATTATTTTTACTATTCAGATGGTACAACAATATTTGTTATTTTTCAAGTATATTATGATAGTATCATCTTTGGTGCATTTATGAACAGTAGATTGTGGGGCGCTTGGCTGCAAAGCTGAGCACAGAGTCAATCCACTGCATGTTTGTGTCCTCTTTCAATGGTTCACATTTTAGGACGAGGAATTACCATGTTTTCACAATTCATTTTGTGTTTCCGGGACAGAAGGTGAAAGAGGATCTCTCCAATGGAAATGGAATGGGAATAGAATGGGAATGATGTAAAAATAATTCTTGTTTGCATTACTTTTTTTTTGCCATTATTCTTTTTTGCTTATCATTATCATTCATTTTTGCTTTTTGATATACTTTAACAGGATACATTTTCCAAGACACGCACCGTTGGGCCGTTACAAATGTCGGTCAAAGACTACTATTCAAATTACTGAGAGCTGGTGCTACTGGTAGTTTAGAGGAGGTGCTAGACACCTGCTGGTGGACATTATTCAGAAGACCTGATTAATCATGTGTAGATTATTCTGCTATTATCTGGAGCCACAAAGTATAAAACTTTTCCAATCATCAATAATAAATAAAAAAATAAAGAAAGAAACACAGTAGATTGTTTATTACTAGATGCATCCTAAATCCACCATAAATATATAGCTGTGACTTACAAAGTAAAATTTATAAGTCAGTCATACATTTTGTTTTTTCTTACAACCCCCATTTTTATTTAAATACAATTAAAATGTATCCTGGGTCTCTTTCACTCTTAAGCCTTTGCCATCCTAAATTTAGCCTGTGCAGTGTCAGTGGTGAAAAACCTAATTAGAATTCACAGCCGAGGAACTACAAATTTAATCTGGGTGACAGTTCCTGCAAGGTTTTTGTTCAGTGAAGTGAATGAGGTACAGCGAGCAAGAAAAATTTACAGCATAAACAGATTTAGAACTCAAATCCTCATAATAAACTGCACTGTTTTTATACATTCAATACATATATGTGATATGAAATATAAAACACATGCCATTACATATGTATATCAGGAACCAATATTCTGTTTAACAAACTGAAATCTCGATGTCACATGCTGAAAAGTTAATTGATTGATTGCCTCAGTGATAAGAAAGCTGGAAAGCGTGACTCCTCAAGGACATATTTGTATACAGCTGTGTCGTGTAAGCTGTGGATAATTAAAAAATGAAGTGAAATGCTAAGTAAAGAGATCTTAGATATGAAAAAAAGTCTGTGTAATGCATATGCATATCTAGAGAGAATTTTTTTTTTATGTTTTATTTTGTAAGCCAAAAAAAGTGAAAACTTCTGAACTGGTTTTGGCACTTAGTAATAGTAATCCACAATACGGACCAATTCTGATTGGGTGTCCTTATAACACCTTAGGTTGGCAAAGAATTTGAAGCTAATGATTATAGAGGGTATAAGAGAACTGTACCAGAAGTGTTCATGTGTGTCCAAGTGTGAAAGCAATTTTGAAGTTGACTACTTTAGGTAGCTTGGCAGTACAATATCTACCATGTCTACCTTCTGTGTCTGGACTTTTATGATATTCCTGTCCTTTGTGGATGTATATTCACTTCTGGTCTTCTTGTATACAGCTACATCACAAATGATAAATGGAATATATTTTGGATAGTGTTATCCAAATTTTTCTGTGTGTTGAGTGCTGTGGAGACATTGGACGGTGGGCATTTTGTTAGTCAGGAAAATTACCATTTGCTACATTTTTCCTTAATTGCTCCAAATTTATTGTAAAAAATGCATTTTTTTTATTCATGCATTAATATCATAAAACAGCATTCAGAATGTTGTCAGAACTATTGAGGATTATGTTCTACAGGCAGAAAAATATGAATTGAGAAACAGCCATTATATTTATGCAACTACAGCTTGGAAATTAAATATTTTAGCAACAGATAACTGCTAAACAGTTGGCAGAAGTATGTGGCTTGTTTGGTTGTAAATATATCTCAAAGTTAACATTTTTTATTTTACTATAATTTCAATCCTGGCCCAACAAACGCATTAAAGTAATATACAGGTATTCTTCATTTTACAACTTACCTGTTTACCGACCATCGCACTTATGACCAGCTCCTCCGACGAGTACACTGTACAAAACTTTACAATGTACATTCACCCAGTGTGTCTCTTTGGTTTCTTCCTCCTCCACTATCCCCGGGCTGCAGAATGTCAGTGAACGCGTCACTGACAGGCGCTGCACACGTGCAGCGGATCTATCCTATGCTCCTCATTTAACAATCAATTCTCTTAACGACCAAGTCGCAGGAACCTGGTCTGTAAGTAAGGAGCATCTGTACTTACCTCTAGGGGTCTATTTATATTTATTTGGTCTATATATATATTTATATTTATTTATATTATTTAAGAAGTAACATGCCGTTCACGGAATCATTCCCTGTGTTACAATCTTGCTGATAAATTATACTTTTGTAAATGCTGTATATACTCAAATATAGACTTATTTCAAATATAAACCAAGGTATTTATTTTTACCTAAAAATGCTTGAACTGCAGAAAAAAACATAGGACAGGAAATTGTGTCTGTCACTGCTCATTTTAAATAGCAATCAAAAGAAATGCCAACAAAATGAATGAATGTACAAAAATATGTTCATGGCATGTTATTTTTAAAACATTTACCTAAAAGGATAAAAATATTTATTGGAATTTTACATTGGTTATGATTAGTCACACCATGTTTTTTAGCACTGTTTTTCAGTGGGTGTCACTGTAAGTTGTCTGACAAATTTACTTCTCATGCTTTTCAACAGCACAAGTTTGTTATAAACTTTACGCAAGGATACAGCGCCATCTACAGATTTGACCTGAGTATAAATCAAGATTATTCTTCTAATGACATTTTGAGGGGAAAATGAAATTGGTTTATACTAGAGCATACGCAATGAATTACTCGAGTGTTTAACAAAAACTTTATTGCCCAGTGAGATCATTTCCTTTTCCAGAGAGGACACACTTATTATGGCAATAAAAGAACAAAGTATGTCTTCAAGTTCACTGGAATATACACAAATTGCCTTATGGCAATCTTTATTTTTAATTTTACATTTTTAAAGTAAGGGAATGGAAAGGGGGGTGATCAAAGAAAATGAACAAAACTTTTACCTGGACCTTTTAGTCACATTCAAAGTCAAGTATTCATTCCCATTATAGGTTATTTACACAGCCTTCTTAATCATTTTATCTATCAATGATCCTTATGATAGCCACAATTATGGCCCCTGGTAAAAAGAACTGCATACAACATATTTTGCCCAGCGGTGTATTGCTATGGTCACTTTTATGATTTTATAACTAATGTGAAAATCTTTTAGTTAGAGTTTATTTTGAATGTTTAATTTCATAAACCTTACCATAGCAACACAAGGAGTCATGGAAAAGGCAGAAATATTAGATTCGAAAAATAAAACGTAATCAGGAAGTCCAGATTGTAGGGAAAGGAGATAAGGTAGGACCCATGTATTAAAACAAGTGAACAGAAATAGAGCAGGAGGGACAAAGATGGGGTAACAGTGGCGTTTGGGATAAGGCAGAAAGACAAAATAGCAGTACTTAGTACAAGTGTTATTTATATTCTGTGTGTATAAGGAAAGAAAAAGACATGCATTTTTACACATTCCTGCTGTCAGAGCAGAACCCCTAGAGAGCCAAAAAAATAAATAAATAAATAAAAAGATAAGATTTTTATTTCTGCCTGACACTGCGATCATATCATTGAAGCAGGGAGTAGGTGAGAAGCTGTCATATCTGTGGGCCCTTCTATGACAGCGGTCTCCTTGTATGTGGGGCACTGCTTCTTTTGCTTCAATTTTAATAATTGTGGATTTTACTTGTACGCTACGCCATGAGGGAAAAGGTGCATGCTTTCATTCCATACCTAATGCTATATCCAGTGATATCATTACTGGGTCTTAATGTTTTTTTATGCATTGAAGTCAAATCATAGCCAGCAGGGTGCTGTACATAATATACTTATATTATCACAGCCCATTGGTTTCACGCTCTTCTCAACTCCCTATTTAATGTACAGCGCTGCGTAATATGTTGGCGCTATATAAATCCTGTTTAATAATAATAATAATAATAACAGCAGTAGACATTTTTTGATAAGATTTATGCAAATGTTAAAATGTCATGATAAGTGAATGTAATTTTGGAGAAGTTGATATTTTTAGGCAGGTTATATTTAAGAAATAAGAATGTAGTATTAGGGGTTTTGGCAAAAAATTGTATTCATGAACAATTTACAATAGATCAACAAAAGAAAAATACATTTTTCACAAAAGTGTAGACAAGGCCCCTTAAATACCACGACAGGGTACTACAGATTCCTTCTATATATTGTGAATATCAATTTGGTTGCTTCCTAAAACTTTTTCTACTCTGTCCCCAAAAGAATGACCAGCCCATTTTGCTCCTTACCCATATAAAACTTTGACTCCCCCCCTTATTTTCTGTACTTTACCCCTCCACCATAAATAACCTTTCTCCCACCCCCTTTACTGTCAGCCCATGCCTTCCCAGTCATACAGGCCCTCCACCATTTCTCCCAATGCTTGTTCTCTCCAGGCCTCTCTCATCGGTTAGCGGTTCCAGGTAAAATTCATCTATCACATGTGCTCTACCTTTTCTTATTGATACAATTAGAAAATTTTTCTTTTTGTGCTGGGTAAAACCTCTGAATAAAAACACATTCTCTAACCCACATATCACTTAACTTTAATTATTTTTTGGTTTATCATATGTTCATTTAATAATGTTCATTATTCATTCAAGATTATTCATTTTAAACAATACACTACTATGCATTTAAGCAGCAAAAGTGAACCCTGGCTTGCAGTGGAATACCAACACACGTGGTAAAATGGTGGCCAGTACCAGGCAAAATAAAATATTGGGATGCACTTTTTAATCCTGTACATAAGATACTTGTTCTATGTGGGGTCATCCACTAGTGATACCTCCAAGCCCCAGCTCCAGCCTAATTGAGATTATGGGCCTGATTCATCAAGCAAAATCAGAAGTTCACTCGCACGTTCGTATTCACGATCCGGAATCAGAGCCCTCAAACCTATTTATCAACAAATTTTCAGCCGTAGAGACTATGATCATGCAATGATCGCGCACTTCGCGGCGCATATTTCTGCCAGGTTGACACGAGCGGGCTTGCATTATAAGTCAATCTTTCACTAAAATAAAAATCATTCTTTCAAATGCCACACATCTTCCACTTAGCCCTAAATAAAAATGTATTATGTGTTCAAAGGTTTCAAACATATATATTAGCTAAGAAATAAGCATATTTTAAAATGACCTAATATTTTCAGGTTCAGAAAGAGTTAACTGATTTTAGCTGTTTACATAGGCGCCTACCTAAATGCTTATGATGCCTGACCGGAGGATCCGCCTGGTGTTAAAACCTTGCAAATTCGGACAGGCGAGTTTAGATCCCACAAGACACACACACAATCTTCTCTAAATAAATATCTCTATCTCTCTATATATTAGAGAGATGGAGATATAGATAGATAGGAGATATGGATAGATAGAGATGGATTAGATAGATTTTGTATTTATTGAATTCATAGCAGATGTGCGCATTAACCCCCTAGCGGTAATCCCGAGTGTGACTCGGGGTGGCTTTTACATGCAAAAAGCGGTAATCCCAAGTCACACTCGGGGTAGCTTTAGAAGCCCCCCTTACCTTTGCCCCGCGCTCCAGTGGCGATCTGATGGTCCCGCTGTGATGCCGGGGCACGGGTCCATCGGGGGGTGTGGCTGGGCCAGAAATTTAAAACCAGATTACTGTCATGGGCTTGGCTCAAAGCAGCATTCATGGATGATATTACTTATGGTTAAAGGAGGAATCCACCTTTATGTGCTTACACTACCAAGCTGAGGTGAGTAAATAAATATATATTGGGCCAAGGTCTAAAATGGCATTTAAACCTGAATAAACACCCTGAAGGGATGGAAAAGCAAGAAAATGTTTGGCACAAACTGAATTTGTCCCAGGAAGTTTGGTATACTAGTACTATTTGTTTTGTGTAAACACCTAAATAATGCATACACGCCAGTATTTAACACCCCTAGTGGTCTGATTCTGTCCAAATTTCTGTGCAAAAAAGTAATACAATTTTTTTGTATGGAAAATTATTTTACATTGTAGGCTATATTTCTTAGGCAAAACTCAGTGCTTGACACTGCTTGTGAGCTTGGCAATCAATGTGATTTGATGTTGTGCTTGGCAACCTTGACCATCACCATGAGGTGTGTTACAATGAGTATGCAACTCAGCTGGACAAATAATTGACAACCAGTTTGGACAGCAAGTGGAAGTGTGTTTGTATACAATAGTGCTAAGATTAGGCAGCACAGCACAATGACAACAAACCTATAACACTACTACAAATGAACAGAGGAGTTGTGTAGTATAGTGGCAGCAAATCAACATGAATGAGGTATGTTAAAGAAAAACTACAGCTTATTCAGCAAAATGCCAATTTATTCATAAAAGAAATATGTACATGATACATTCAAATGAAAGTATGACTTTGGGAATGAGATGAAGGCAAAGAGGGGGGTCAAGTAGCAGTTTGGAGTGGAAACCATGCAGACATTTGTACTAATTATTTGTGGATTAAATGACAAAACATTGCTGAAGAATTGCTAAACACCACAAACCGTAATTAGAAACCAGGCACAAAAACATTGCAGCAACAGGTCAAGCTAACAAAAATGAAGATTACAAAAAGTCACAACAATGCATACCATCCAAGCAAATTTAAATAATCCCACCCCCCCCCTCACAAACCAGTGCAGTTAAAATAGAAAAAAAAAATTAAAATGCATATGTATTAAAATACATTTAAATGTATTTTGACATACACAAGTGAAATTACTAAATGTTCCATGATACATGTATTGTAACATCTTTGGAAACAATCTTTTTTTCAAATATTTCTCTAAAGCAAAGCTATAATGAAATTTGAATCAGATCCAAAATGCTTTGTCACATTTTTTTTTACATTCTTACTATTGTGTGATGACATATTATAAAGTTCTATTATATACAGCTTGAATAAATTAGTTTATAAATTAGTTTGCAGAGTTGCAACCAAACAAAAAAGTATCAAAACAACAACTGCAACAAATCAAAGTATAAATTAGGCAATTTTGTGAATTAGTATAATGTAACATAAAAAATGTACCATAAAAAAGCAGCACCAAAAAAAGATAAAGCACTAAAGATTCAAACTGACCTGTAACTGAGGTGTGCGCTAATTGGTTGCAATGACATCACCATTGACAGAGCTTAACAGATCCTCCTGAATCGCGCAGCAGAATAAATAAATCGCCTTAATCAAATTCTCGAACCCACTGCTCATTTATCAATGCTGTAAGACAGCTGGTAATACCCAGCTCACGTTAATACGCTGTGTCGAGTGGGGTGTATGTACGCGCACTCTCTTGATAAAATCAGCCACTATGGCTCCTCCAACCTCTCCTGATAAACAATAAGAATAATACAAGGACACACACACACACACACACACAAGTTCGTGGTTTCATTATGTAGAACCAGATTGGCATATCCGTTTTATATTAACAGGCTTTAAATGGATACATTTGGGCCTAAGGGCATACTAATAGCAATAACTTTACATTAATAATACCTTTGGCTTTCGGATATTTTCTCCAGTGAACATCTTTTATTTTTACTTATCATCTGATTATAGAATCATCATTCTTGAAATGTCTTTTCTTGAAAAATAGTACAACTTCCAAGATGTTTAATGTCTCTGTTATGGACCAAGTTCCACCAGTTCAGTATATTAACCCATAAAGTAAATGTATGCTATAAGAGGTGAATTGATGCGAAGAAATGCAATTCAAACTGATGTCAAAATCAATGTTTTGATAAGCTTGCTGTAAATTTTCCTTGCAGCGTGTGTGCATTCATCCACATACATGCCCTATTTCTGCACCAATATCCTTTTTCTTCATACAAACCAGAGGTGGTAATTAGCAATGGGAAAACCTCACTATAGCAGAAAGCCATTAGTTTTTTTTACAGGGCAAGGAAAAATAGAAAATATAATTTTGTTTTCTTATTTTATCCAGATTACAGGCTGTAGTGTGTGACTAATTGGATTCAGTAATGACTCTAAGTACTTATTAAGTTCTGAGTTCACTTATAGAATACATCTCCTGTGAGTAGGAGTATTTGCTGTGAACTAAATGAAAGCTTAAGCTGTTATTACAGGCAGTGGTATGGATAGCAGATATCCGTATTTGTAATAAGACTTGTTAACTGCAACTGGTGCAAGTGACGAGTAAGTACAGTAAGACTGGGTCTACATGGACGTTTTTTAAAAACGCATGTAAAGGTTCCTATTGCGTTCATGTGCACTTTTATTAGCGTTTTAAAGCTTGCCTTTAAAATGCTGGAAAATGCCTATGCCGCGTTTTCTTCACGTTTTCCTATTGAAATCAATTGGATGGGTTTACCCACATTTTTGGGCACTTTCAAGCGTTAACCCAGCGTTTAAATTTTTTAAACGTTGCAAGCAACGTTTAGAATGAATGTCATAAACGTGCTTCAAGGAAACGTCCTGGTTTGGATTAACCCATTGTAATGCATGGGGATTTCAAACAAGGGCTTTAAAAGCCTCAGGTTAAACCCTGGGGAAACAGTCCGTGTACACTAAGCCTAAGCAAAAGAAAGCCATCTTAACCTTAACGAATAGGAAATTGGAACTGAAATACAATATTGACAAAACAAGGTAAAAAGTACATACAAAAAGTACAAAAAAGCTAAATAAAAAAACTACCCTAACACCACCTGCAAAAACACATTTTATTATTTTTTTTTACCTTATTTAGTAAATGAATAAATGAGATTCCAGATTAACTGATAGGGGATTACCAACTTCCTCACCCCAATTTATCCCATTCATAAAATGCAGGATATGGTGAGCAGCTTGTGAAGTCCCATGAAGCTCGCACTGCCTAAATTTGAGGATAGTCTGGTCACATGACGAGTAGCCATTTTTATAAAATAGTCATTTTTACAGTGCTCTTTGCAACAACTGGGAGATATGCTTTAAAATATTTCTACATAAGCATAAACAGCAATCAATTCAAAGTTCACCTCAAATGGTTACAGAGAGTTACTCTTTTAAAAGACTGTAGATTAAGTTAGCATTAGATGACTAATTACAGAACAATCACTTATCAGTCTTTCTCTACACCTAAGCAGTTTTAGAAGAAGTTGCATAGTGTTAATCAAATCAAACTCCTGTGTATAAAACGCAATGTAGACACACACAACTCAGAATTCTGCATTCAAAGCTCTGTGCACTGAATTGATGTCAAGTAAACATTATTAATTATTATTGATCTGCACTATGATTGATGTTGTAATATATGATGTTTTTCCCCCTTGCGAGCATTTTGTTTGACAACATGCTCATACAAATACACACCAGTAGACTCGTTTGATTTATATCTGCGCTTAGGAGCCGTGTTTTCTACATTAGGGTGGGCACAAAAAATAATGTATATTATACATTTTATTTGATCTGTGCTTACTTTTTAGTTTATCATTTCTATGCTATTGAAGAAGACATTTACTTGCAGTGCTATGTGCAGTCCAAGTTGGTACATTTTTTATCATTGCAATTGCCTGAACACACAAGATGGCAGCTCTGTAAATGTACTAATGCATTAGATAAAGACTTTATAGTCATTGTGTGGCATTGCAGGATTATTATTTCAAACTAGTGCATCCATTTGGGTCATTTATTTTCCTTACCATTGTTAGTAAAAAATTGTTAAGAAATGTTACAAAAGTATTGATGAGTTTGTCCAGTAATCCATTTAAAAAGTGATGACAAAAATAACGTTAAAACATTTAAAACATTAACAGTTGTAAAAAAAAAAAAACTAAACTTCCATCAATGGTTTTATTTAAACCAAGTGGCACATTTACTGGTTCCATATGCTAGGAGGATCCAAACCAAAATTAAAAATATAATACACCTCCTTTTAATTCCAAAGACTCATGAATCAGGACTTTAAACAATTCAACTGGTTGTTAGCAGGTCTTAAACTCAGGTAAGCTCAACCTTGGATGAGCCACATTTGTCATATTACAATGTGCCACTATTTATTTAACAAAGACCAAGTCAAACTGCAGAAGCAGTGTGTGAAAAATTAGGTACACTTTTACCATTTCTAGAAGAATTTGGGGGGTAAGAAGCAGCCAGGTATTGCTAATCAAATACACTTTTTAAATCGATCATCAACAAATGTGACCCACTTTATAAAAGCAGAAGTTTCAGCAATTTAAGGAGACTTCAGGTGTGTTAACAATGGCAATTAGAAAAGACAACAGTAAAAATCTTAGCAAGCAATTGTTACTGGCAATTATTCTGGAAAGGGCTAGAAAGCCATTTTCAAACAGTGAAGTCTATTATTCTACAGTAAGAAAGATTATTCACTAGGAGAAACAGTCAAACAGTTGCCATTTTTGCAGGAATGGACATCCCAGCAAATTCATCCAAAGGTCAGACCCTGCAAAGCTCGAAGAAATTGCATAAAACCCAGGAGCTACATGTTTTGCAGCCACATGAAATGGGCACCTTGCATTCTTTGAGCCTTTGGCCCCGATTTATTAAAGCTCTAGAAGGCTGGAGAAGATACTCTTTCATTGGTGAAGCTTGGTGATCCAGCAAACCTGGAATGGAACTGGTCCAGGATTCAAAACGGTTGCTAGCAAATGACTGAAGAAATTCATTCCATGTTTGCTGTATCACCGAGCTTCACTGATGAAAGTATATTCTCTCTAGCCTCGGAGAGCTTTAATAAAGCAGGCCCCTTATCTCATCTGTAAAAAAGTATTCTAGAGAAAAATGTGATGACATATGTATGACAGCTAAAGCATGGCTGAAATAGGGCCATGTGATAGGACAATGATCTCAAGCACTTTAACAAACCTACAACAGAGTAGCTGAAAATAATTATTCAAGGTGTTGCACAGTTAAAGTTAAACCTCAACTTGATAAACAGAGAAATGGTTGAATTACCTTAAGAGAGCTATGCATAAACCATCAGCAAACTCAATGAACTAATGCAATGTTGTATGGAATTCCTGCTCAACCATAACATTCTAATATATGTCTTAGTAAATACTTGACTTCCTTATGTCATTCACTAATATCATGCCAAAAAGCAGCCAATTTGATTGAAATTTGAGTGAGATTCCCCCTGCTATTCTGTAATAGTATGCCTTGTTGTTGTTGCTGTGTGTATTGATAAAGGATGATGGACATGGGCTGGAGAGTGCAGCAAAATATGGCCTACATATAGAATTTATGTGAATCGAAAAAGTAAATACTGTAATAATACCAAATGGTAAGGAGCTAGATAGGAGCTTCAACTTCACTGATTGATATTTACTCATCCTGGCTTTAACAAAAAAAAGGAGTATAAGAATCATAATAAAAGCCTGTTGTGATCCTTTGTACCTTTATGAACATCATCATCATCATCATCATAAGCTCATCAAGTACAGTTTAAGGGATTTGTTTGTTTATTGTTGGAAGTTTTTCTGGTGCTGAATATGAATTTCAAAGACAGGCAAACGTCGCTAACTGGATACAAAATTCAAAATAAACTCGACATTGGATTTAACTCCTTTCCAAAAAAGGAATTTTGACATCAGATTATCTAAAACAGTGTTTCTCAACCAGGGTTCCTCCATAGATTGCTGGCAATTTATGTTTCTCTGGTCAGTTTAACTGACACCAATGATCTTTTAGTAAGGATGACGTTCCATTGGGAGGCATTCTTCCCACTGACTGCCACACTAATTTACTGTGAGCTTGTGGATATACAGTAGTAATTAGAGCGGGTGGCTAGAACATCTACGGAGTTTATTTATTAAGGCTTTTTACTTTTTTTTTTTAATAGCAATGTTTTCCTACATTGCATTTCTATTCCCTTGAGAATCTCTGTGCTAGAAATATTTCCTTCTTTCTTTTTGAAAATTGTCAACAAACCCTGACCTGAAAAAGTTTAGGTATTCCAAGAACCTCAAGTCCTGGGAATACCTAAATTTAGTGGTTAGAAAGAGACATGGTCAGTGGGATGGCCATAAGGACAACAGGATTATCAGCTATTACCGAGTCTTTGGTTCAGGTCTGTGATCCTGATTCAATTATACTTGCCTAGTCCAACTTTTTAAATGAAACACCATGCTTATTTGGTTATCATTTGGAATAGAATTTCATGTTTAAAATCAAGTGTAAATTGTAAAAGTGCATTCGGCACTGGTTTACTTATCGGAAAAATAAAATGTGGCCTGGTTTCTGTGCAGTTATTGAATGTATACGATGTAAAAAGGAATTCATTGTAAAAAAAAATTAAGCTAAGTCATGATATTAACTTTCAAGAATTGAGGTGTAAGACCACCTTACTTAACCTTTGCAAATCTAATCTAAAATGACTGACCTTTCATCCTCTTCCCACTCTCATCTAACACAATCCCATTGATTTAAGGTTACCTAGCACACTTTCGTATTTTGCATACAGTGAATGTAGATATCAAATTAAATGATATACATATATGTTACAAGACTCTATTACAAGCAAAACCAGAGCAGAAAACAGTCTGAGAATCCACCATAATAAACATTAATTATTACATTTAGTCTCCTCTGAATTCATTGGTGTGCATATTTGTATCCCTCGGAGAATCATTCTGTTACATGGCATACAATCTATCAACTAGAAAGTTGGACAGAAACAAAATAATTAAATAGTTCTAAATCATTGTCCAACATATTTAGAGTTTTAGTCAAGGCAGTTGTGAATTGCCAACTTGCCTCATTTTCAGCAGTAATGCAACAGTCAAGAGTACCTATTTTTAAAAAATGTACATGCCTCATGCTAATTTATATGTAATGCAATTTCATCCTAAAGGCCTATGTATCTGTGAACAGAATGATGCCAGTAAAAATCAAATAAGGTTTTTAATATGGCCTAGGGATCCTTGTTCGAAGAATATAAGCATGCATATAATGTATTTGGTAATGTCTTCCATAAACTGCGACATTTAGAGAGAAAAACACATATACACATGTAAAATACTCCAGAGATAAAAGCTTATTCATTCAAACAGATTTGACTATGATTTGGTTTCATCAAGCCAGCAAGGTCTACGATAAGCAGTTCCAACTGGAATGGCTTCTAAGTGAGGCTGAATTCCTGAGGAATACTCTAAATTCATGCCTATCCTGTGCCTCCTGTGAAATAGCTCCTCATGACAATCCATCATCACACAATCAATACTCACCCATCTCAGCTGTATCAAACTGGTAGAAGTGAAAATAAAATAAAATAAAATAAATAAAAAAAGTCTTTCAAGATGATCTGTCCCTTCCAGCTACCAGGCTGTGAGTAAAGGGATAGATTTTATATCTCTCTTTCTCCCTCTCCGTTACTGCCTCCCTCCCTCCCGCTTTCCATGACCCAGCTCCTCAAATACATTTAATACTCCCTAATTACTTAATCCCCCACAACAGCTTACATGACTAGCTCAGAATTGTCATGAATAGGAATGTAAACATAGAAATACCAGAGTAGCAGGGACACGGGATGCTTTACAAGTCGCAGTTTCTATTTTCACAATGAATTCTATTTGATCTCAACAAGCCAGATATTATTTAGCTAGACATATTCACAATAAGGGTTCTTGCTCTGCTGTCTGTGCTGCACTATAAATAGATTTCTTTTCAAGGGGGAAAATTGCTACAGTTGAGAGATGATATACAGGAGAGGAAAAAAAAAAAAAAAGCAAAATTACATGTTTTTGGACTTGGATTAAAAAAGGAAAAAAAAACTGCTTTTTAGATTTAGCTGCTAGGGAATAAATATCTAGGGATTTTTAACCAATTCAAACCAAAAACAGCAAGCAACCTTAATTTAGTTAGGGAGAATAACTAAACAGTTTTTGAATCAATAGTACATCTGATATTTATTGTTAGTGCCTGGTTATTTAGGGAAATTTAAATTATATATTTTTTGTGTCCATCCATACCTTTTCTTTGTTTTGTATAGGTATAGCAGCGAATAGGAATAAAATCCCTTTTTATTCACATATAGGGCTTTGTTTTCTCTCATTTCTGATCACAGTGGATGTAGAGGATACACTTTCATCAGTTAAACTGGGTGATCCAGAAAACCTGGAATGGATCTGGTCCAGGACTGGAAACATTTGCTAACAAATAGAAAATGACTTAAGAAATCCATTCCAGGTTTACTAGATCAGTGGTCGCCAACCTTTACGGACTCTGGACCGCGCATGCCCAGGGAGCCGTGTGTCACTGAAAGGGGAAGAAACTTCCCCCAGAGTGCTGTCATGATACCAGAAATACCCACTCTCCCAGCCTGAGATTCATACGAGAGATATGGTCTGCGGCTCTGGCCAGTGCGCACCCCCAGCAGGGTCCTTCTCCTAGCCCCGCAGGGGGCCTATTGGCCAGAGGTGCAGACCACTAAAATTTTCTTGCAGATCACTGGTTGGCAACCGCTGTGCTAGATCATCCGGGTTCACTGACGAAAGCTTATCCCCTCTGGCTTTGGAGAGTTTTAGTAAATCAGGCCCAGTGACTGCAGTTTTACTGTACAGAAATAAAATCTGCAATAGGTGCAATACAAACTGCAATAAAAAGCGGAGTTGCTAAAGACAAGGTTTGAGTTTAATTCTACCACGGTTTTAAGTTGAACTTTACATAACATATGTATGTAGGAGTTCAAGTGGATGGCCAGAACAGCCCACATGTTTTCAGGTCATCCTTCATGTTCAAATAAAAAAGGGTTTATTGAACCCAAAACTTTTGTCGAATCGGAACAAAATCGAAGCTGGGCAGATCAGCCCAAATCAAATCACCAACAAGATCATTTCTAAATCAATCTTTAATTCTTTAACCTAAAGGAACCCTTTAAATAATTTCAAGGTCTCAGGGAACCTCTAATGAGGAATACATGTCAATTACATCAGTAATGGCCTGGAAAATATTCCCTAAGACTCTGGTATCATAGTGTTGTTTCTGCTCAGTGCATTGGCTCTGGCAGACTTTCTTATTTGGCTAGATTATGGTAATAGTCATCTCATTTAAGCCCAACTATGGGCCCAACTGCTGTTAAATATCGGCAAAAAATGTTTCTAAATGGGAAAAATGCTTATTTGGCTGGGAGAGGTGGGAATAAGTTAAAATTCAGCAGCCAGCATTTAATCTCCTTTTTATTGCTCCAGAATGTGGTCAGTTCCTAGACATCCTCCTGTAAAATGTAGGACTGCTGGTAGTTGCATTGCCAGTTGCACTAAACACAAGACAGGAACAGCAGTCCTGCATTTTACCGTTGTGCAACTAGAAAGGCAGCACAGTGAAGTAACTTTGGTGGATTAGTTGCACATGGAGCAGGAAGCCTGCAAGAGTGAGAAATGAGTTAATTGTGCAAAGGGAGGTAAATATGCCAGCTTTGCAGACAAACAGTTGAGATGCAGACTTAGAAGAAGTTAGGATACAAGTGTGTGTCAATAATTGGTAGGTGTTTTACGTACAGATGAAGAAGATGCATGACCAGGGATTGATGTCAATCAGGGGGATCAGGTACCAAAAGGCAGACAGTGCCTTATTCAAAGTTTACCCTTAGATCAGTAATAGATTAGCAGAACTACAGCAATGCAAGGGAAATTCTTGTCAGTAACAAGAAAATCAAAAGGCACAGGATCACAGGCACAGCTGAAGTCAGTAGTGATCTTCTGCAAGGGCTTCTGAAAATATCCCATTTGGCGGGGAATATGAGGGTGTACACATACACAGACCTGTGCACATAGTCACACACACTCATCCAACGGCAAGCTTGTGAGCCAAGAGATGCCCCCTTTATGCACTGTTTTGCCTACTAGCACAATCCTTCTGCCAATTTGCTAATGTAATACAAATTTAAACAGGGTATTATCACAGTTACATTGCTTTACTATGTTATCAGTATTCATCCTCCACCTCAGGGTTCAAGTTTCCTTGTCCGGGAATTCCTGGAATGGATCCGAGTTCATGGCAACAAATGTCCTGTTTTTTAGGGGCTCTCCAAACGGACCATCAGAAATGAGACAGTAGATCCTAAATGAGAAGGTTTATTGTTGCAACAGAGAAAATCAAATGCTTAGACGTTAAAGCAAAGGAAATACATCTTTAAAGGCATACAGAATCATTCCTGTATAGGAGGGCCTAAGCCGTTATCTAATTGTCATTAAGCAGATTGTCCAATACCGTATACTCGGAAGTCCATATAAGCATAAAAGTTCACAAACAGTTAAAGGGGTGGATAAACCACCTGTCTAGCACTTTTGGCACAGAGATGACTGCCCGCCATCTTGGATTCCTATTCAAAATGGTTCTAACCAAGATCTCTTAACTCTTAAGGCCATTTTGTGCTCAGCTTTCAGGGTCATCCCGCTGACTGTTTCTGTTGCAGGTGGTGCTCTCTAAAAAACAATCAAACAAAGCAGTAACTATTCTTCACAAAAGCATAGTTTATTTCATGTGCTATATACAGACCCCCTAGAGTTTTCTCTCATTCCCTCCTCTTGACCCTATTTGAGGGTCACACTCTATCTTCCTCTCCTATCTATGATGCAATAGATTCACAGTACTACATTCACCTCCTGGGTGGAGAGCCCCTCTTTTCCAGGATGTGAATCCCTTATAGTCCCTATCTGGCTCGATACATATTGAATGTCTCGGAGGGAGGCTTTTCTGAGTCAATGGGGCTGCATACATTTCACTAACTGTACTACATCTGGCCATAAAACACATTCATAAAGTATTTACACAATTAGAAGGAATAATATAATAAGAAATAAGAAATCAGCTCCTTTTTGTAGAAAACTTTAAACCATTATTTCCACATAAAAGGCATTATGGGTCTCTGCATATAGACATTTGTAAGGCTTGGGAAAACAGGGCCACTAGGGGGCGCTATGGCTTGCACAGAAGTGATGTGAGTCCTGTGAAGGGCCAAGGTGCAGAGTCTAAGCAGTAACCTGATACAAATACTGAATTAAGCAACAGGTGTAGAGGAACTGCTCAGCAGAGCTACGGGACTCTGCACTAGTGGAAACACAATGCACAAACGCTGAGTGTTGTGTCTGAGCTAGCTAAATTGCCAGGGATGATTAAGAGGCTATTTTCTAATTGGCTGGAGGGATGAGCAAAACTGAAAAACTTTGAGTGGAGCAAGCATGTCCAGAGTTAGTACTGCCTGCATGCGCAGGAGAGAGGCACCTGCACTTTAGCGAGGAAGAGGTAAGTGTGACAACATTGACAAGTTCACTATAAGTGAAGGAGCGCATCAAATCTTCAAATATAATACAATATAAAAACAGAATAGGCCAAAGCACAGAACAACATAATATATAATACCCCTTTTTTTATCCTTTTATTAGCTATAAAAATTGGAGATATACTTTCTTAAATTTGCACAATTTGACCGTTTTTCTAATCTTAACCAAATTCCAAGTATACAATTCTTTATTTTCTTGTAACTTTTTTATTATATTGATAAACACAATAATCTTTCTTTATGAATTGTACTACATTAGAAAAAAAACAGGAGAGAAGAGATTGCTTCTACAAAGGCACCACAGAATTACAATAATTATATATAAAACAGTATAATTGTATTATTCTTTAAATACAATAACAATTATTTTAAAAGCAATAATAAGCTTCTGTTACAAATGGATATGATAGTGGACTGTATAAGCACTATATAGAAAAGCGATAGGTTTCACAGACTTGCGTATAACTCTTAAGACAGGGAGCGGGTCTTATCCCGACGTGTTCGCCCAAATAGGCTTCCTCAGGGGATACAGAGACCCTAATAGTGTTAAATTCAAGCCAGCCCAACTATGATTTATGTAACAATCGCACAGCCATTTGGATGCTTTTGGTCTTTGAAGTGAAGGCTTAGTGGTGTTAGTTCCTTATGTTTTATATTTTAGGGAGTGTTAGTGTAGGATGAATAATTTGATAAACTAGGTGTGATTCAGTTTCAAATATTTGTGAAAAGGTTCATTGTTGACCTAGCAAAATCTCTTGATCAAATGTGATAACAATTATCAATGAGTAACTGGTGAGAACGTGAAAAGCTGTCTTTTCAAACAGCATGAGATGGAGGACTAAAACAGAAAAAAGGTTCAGTGCATCCAAACCGATTGGTATGTCTGGGGGGGACTAGACCAGCGGCAGCCAACCAAACGGAGGTACAATTTTTGATACTGAAGGCTTTCGCACCCAAACCAATTTGATTGGGATACCTTATCTCAAACATATGATTGATGTTCGGCTAGCTATAGATCTTTTACTAGTCTTTCTTTATAAATCTTAATTATGTAAAGTCGAGGCATTAAGAAATTTCATCAGAATGTATTCGTTTAGGCATGCATATCATAAAAAAAAAAATTCAAATAACTCTTTAAGCTTCTTTCTGGTGCAAATAAAAAAAAAAAACAAATGGTTGACCTGTAGGCAATAAATTTTCATGTAATAGCCGTAACATGAACACAAATTCAAAGTTTACTCATCTTTTGTCGGTGATTGAACTTTCTGGGTGTAGCCAATGCTCTTTTACTTGTAATATAACAGTTGTGATAGGAGTCAGAAGTACAAGTAGATCTTGCAATTGAGATTCTGTTCATCAGAACCCAATCTCCTGACTTTAGGCTGCATATACCTGGATTCTGCAATAGAAGAAACACGTTTGCACATAGGTTAGTTCTGAGATAAAGATTACACATATCCTGGAAAATCATTATTATACTGAGCTTCATACTTATATGAAAGTTAAAAACCCGAGCTTCTTACTTATATGAAAGTTAAAAACCCGAGCTTCTTACTTATATGAAAGTTATAAACCTATATTTGTATAATTTGTGATAGCTTACTTTTATAATCACACCATTGAATCTTTCTACTTTTACTAAACTCAGGGTGGTATGAGATACATACTTGTTATATATTTTGTACATCATCTGACCTATGAAATGGGTCACTATCTATATGATTTTTAAAACTTTATACCTACATTTTTGTAAAATTTTCCTGATGCTTGGCAGTTTTACTACTAAATAGCCAAACTTTTTTTAATTGGAAACATATTTACACAAACTAGTTTATACACATCTACCACTCCTAAATTTAGTATAGAAGATCTGCAGGCACTGAAATAGGTACAAAGGCTGTAAAAAATGTATGGTAGGTACTTTTGTTGGGTTGTGTGGATTAGTTTAGGAAATTGTAGTTGCCCTTCTCTTGTAAGTCTCCTTCTCTTTCTGGTGGGTGGCTAGCTGGGTTTACTTAGTCTTACTGATGACAAGTGTTTTGTCTTTGCCCTTGAGTGGATCTTTTCACGGCATGTATAATATACACTGTAAGTGTATATTATATTCTATTCTCACCACTGCTACTTTTTCTGCCAACAGAGCAGCTGCTGCCACTGCCATGATGAAGAGGGTGATCCATGAATTATTGGATCTAGTTTTTTATTCTCATAGGGCACAACATGTGTTCCCGATAGGGATGGCTGTAAAAGCACTCCTAGGGATGGCTGTAAAAGCACTCCTTTTCCATTGACACATTTCACTGAGCAGTTCAAAACATTTAGGCTGGTTTTGTATTTTGAGTGCTGAGGCTGCCAGTACATCTGACATCAGTTGTCTCACACTCTGTTCTAAGTCATCACTCCATCAACTCCATTGCTTGTTTAGTGACTACAGATGTGGAGCTATTCTGGTAATGTATACATCACGGTCTCTGCTGGTTTCAGCTGCTCGTCTATGATATGACCACACATCCTCATCCCTTCCTTGTTTCATGTCAAGCAATCCACTGTTATTTCTTAACAAAGTTTACTATGACGTGTTCTTTCAGTATTGCACACATCTAGCTTTTGGGACAAAGTTGTTCTTCTGATGTGTCCTTGGCCATGGGCTACTATTCCAGTCATCATAGAGATAATTGCAGAGGGTACACAAGGCTTGTCATCTCCCTTGCATTTTTCTAGCTCCGTATTTATTTATATGTGAGCTTGCACTTTGGCAATGGTCACTTCATAAGGAAGCTCTATTACATCACAAGTAATTACACTTGTTCCCGTCTTGTTTTATTAGGGGCGGATTAAGTAAAGGTCTTGAACGGACTCTTCTTCTACAGTATGTAGATCTTCTGCACCAAGAGTGCTTCTTCAACTACAGCTCTGACACAGGTGTGTGATCCCATAACAGGATCTGAGGGCACCTGTACATATACCACAACTGGTGATTCAACTCTTCAGCTTCACTACTCATATAACAGTGCCACTCTTCACATACACATCAGTGCTTGGACTTGGACATTCATCTGTTTGAGTCTCTGCAATTTGAGCAATTTCTACAATTAGGGAAACAACAATCTACTAAATGTGTCCATCTGTGTATGAGAATATCAACAACATATTTGAAGGGGTGATAACACATTCTTCACCAGCAACTGCCATTTCCAACAATCAACTTTCCCCTTTTTCCTCTTATGCCTCTACAACCTTACATTTTGTCTTTTTGCTCTTCAGTTCTAGACAACATTCTGTGGCCTTTGTAAAATTTGCAAACTCCTTGCCTCTGATTAATTCTTCTGCAATCTTTCTTCCCACTTTCCTTTTTCTCTCCAATCAATCATTCAATGATTATTTAGTATATTTGTTACTGCTGTAGATGGCATCCAGTTCTGAATAGGATGAGCATCGTACATTTTCTCTCTAAGCTCAGTATCCATTTCAGCTGCACATAGCATTCACTTTATTTGTACTCATCACAGCCTACATCACAACTACTGTAATCAGCCAATTGTAGTGGTAGGATCTCAAAGGATGTCAAAATACTTTATACATTTCCTCTTTAAGGTGTCTTTACCTACCTGATATATTTTATGTTTAATAATCAAATCGCATGTAGTTATAGCAGTAACTTGTGTTTCTGGTAGGATGGGGCTGCTGGACGCTGGAATGCAGCTGCTGCATTCTCACTACTTCTATTCTCCTTTCTTTCTTTGTGAACTGACAATCATTAGCCAAACAACCTCTCCAATCAAAATGATAGATTTTCTTGTTTTTTTTACTATTGAGGCTATGCAATTTTTACAGTCATTGTGACTATCTTAAAAATACTAAAAAGGAATCCAGGAATGAGTCTCCTATATGCCTATACAGTCCATATATGAAACTGCAACACTACTGAACATACTACATAAGGATTAGGAGGGGAAGGTGTTGCTCTAATTTCAGGAGACCCTGGATTTGACAGGGACTCTTTACCAGGGGCGGTGTTTGAAGTCACTGGCTGGTTTTAAGAACTTTTCATACTTCCATCACCATTCTCTATTTTATCTCATCTCCAGAGGGGCAAATATTACACGTGTAAGTAACATCTACACTGGCTGGCTTCTTCTGCACTCTTAATCTTTATGCATACTTTTAACTATCCATAAATCTACACATTCCAATCCTCACACAATAACATCTTTGAGGACATAATACCAGCTCTTCACACTAACCTAAGTTAACAACAATTTATGTCCCAGTTTCTGGCGCAGGTAAAATACCATCTTTAATTAGTTTTACAATGTTTTTGGTAGCATTTCCAATTTATTTAACCATACTTGTGACACATTTTCTTCCTTCGTACTCTGCAATTGGCCATGATAATCTCTATTCACCATCAACCATAGCGGCAAATGATATGACCCATCCTTTGGTATGTTATCAGGATCATGATAATAACATGATAATAACATGATTTTAACGATTAACAGTTCATGGTATTATTTTCGTGGTCTTGCCCAACCAGTCACCATATCTATTTTAATTTCTGTGAGTAGTCAATTTGTGCCCTTATTTATTCATGAGGTCTCATTGCCCATTATTTTCACCTGCCTCTAATCTCAATCTTAGTCTTTTGAGTTAGCCTCTTGCAGTTACTGTTTAGCTCATCCAATCCTCACCTAAGCCTTTTTTGACTGGCTGGCCTAGCCCCGATATCAAAATGTCTCGGTCTCCTTACTATTCTTGTAGTTTCACCTGGGAACAACCATCCTGCCAGGAGCGACCAGTTACAAGACGGGAATCAGCCCTTTTAGTTAGTCTTTTGCATAGCTCACCTAACTTCACCCAAAGACACAATCAATCCTTGGTCTTTTAGTTAGTCTCTTGCATAGCTCACATAACTTCACCCAGGGACTAAATGAGAGACAGTCTCCTAAATCAGGGAGATATGTTGCTGACCTCTCTCTTATTACTGAAGTCACGCTCTTTTACCAAAACATACAACAGGCAAGACCCAAACCTCTCTTATCTCTATTGCCACTGTCTAGGTTAAAACACCTACAGTTACAGCAAGGCATCAGGTTATACACTTAATATGGATTCAGTTCACCATCTCATCCCGACCTGAATCCAATATGGCAATGCCCAGAACCAACACTACTAGCTGCGGTGGGCAGAATATTAGTAAGAAAAAAAGTTCTTACTGTGGCCACTGGTTCTGACTCCGCCTCAGGGTTCAAGTTTCTTTGTCCGGGAATTCCTGGAATGGATCCAAGTTCATGGCAACGAATGTCCTGTTTTTTGGAGGGTCTCGAAACGGACCATCAGAATTGTGATAGTAGATCCTAATTAGGAAGGTTTATTTTTGCAACAGAGAAAATCAAATTCTTAGCCGTTAATCCAAAGAGATTCCAACTATAACCAGGAAATACATCAATCTTTATAGGCATACAGAATCACTCCTGTATAGGAGGGTTTAAGCCATTATCTAATTGTCATTAAGCAGATTGTCCAATTACGTATATTCGAAAGTCCATTTAACCAATAAAGTTCACAAACTGTTCTTTCTGTTGCAGGTGCTGCTCTCTAAAAGCAATCAAACAAAGCAGTAACTATTCTTCATAGAAGCAGAATATATTTCACACTGTTTCAGGTGGCAAACTGATTGATCATATGGTTTTTAGAATAGCAAGATGTCCACCTACATAAAGTTAATCTACCTGTGAGCTAGTGTACTCAAAGTTACTGGTGTGATCCAAAATAAATAGAAGCTAATGGTTTAACATGCAGAATTATATTTTATGTAGAACCTGGTGAGTTAAAATGTTTTTTTGATCATTCTATCATACATCCTCGTAGCAGTTCCATCATATTAAACATCATACTAAACTCAACTCATCTATACCAAGGAGTAAATAAAAATCTTGAGCTTTACATAACAACTGCTATCAGCTATACCTTCACCTCGATAAAAAAAAGAAAAGATACAAAAAGAAAATACTGAATTTTCTAATACGGATTGGATTTGAATTGGCATTGGATAACTGAGATCCAGGGCAGAAGATAAAGCTGATGGATGGTGGGTATATGCTAGTATCAGTATAGCAATGTTGCAAAAAAAAAAAAAAAAGTTAGTCTAAACTATTTTAAACTGTAAACATTTGTTTGTCAAAAAGGTAGTTCTGATCGAGAGAATCTGTTTAGGATTAAAAAACTCTTGTCTTGAACTTGCCTAATATATGTGAAGTATACATATATGTATAGAGCTCACTCATCGGATTTATAACGGAATGACGAAAGCACTACCTGGTTCTCCAGTGTGGCCTAAATTATATAGCACTGGCATGGAGTTCTATTTGCTTAAAACTACTGGTGAAGAACAGTTACCAACTGGTAGTACAGGAAACTCCTGCACTGAGGCACTCTTTCATATATTTTTATGGCTTGTGAGCTCCTTTGCATTTCACTACATGGAGGTACTAATCTAAAGTTACCAGCAATGTTGGTGTTTTAATTCGGGTTGTCCTTATATTCGACCCAAATATGGCTGTTCAAATTCGGATAGACCTGACAAAAAATGAAATTCGACCTCAAAAATTCAGAGAAAAAAAAA
>NC_092867.1:44403475-44418641 GCF_032062135.1 Pyxicephalus adspersus
TAACCTGTAGTGCCCCAGGGATCGTAGTGGAACTGCAGAGTTTTATCTGCAGTTCAGTTTCCACGGCCACATGTGCGTGGGAACTTTGCAGACACAGCTGTGATGGCAGGCAATCCCCAGGCACTAAAGGTTAAATGGGGACAAGTTTTCCCCATTCATCACATCTAGTGCCCTGTGTTCTTGGATAGAGAAACTCCATCCAAGAACACATACAACTAGTAAAGGGCTGCAAAAGCAAACAGATTGCTCTTGCAGCCCTTAATAGTCCCTAAAAATAACCTGAATTCTCCAACCATTGACTTCATTGGTGTTCGAATTCAGCATTCGATCATTTGAACAATTTCTCACTATTCTATTGAATAGCTGTCAAATCGAATAGTAAGATATTCGACCAACACTAGTTACCAGCAAGCAGCCACGTGAGATTGTCCATTAACGGATGGGATAACAGAAAAAGCTTTTTGTGTGCATGGTAATCAAATAATCTTTTTTTAGATTTCTAAGGCTAGAATTGTAATAATGCCTTTCTCCCAAAAACTATAGTCATGAGCAAATACAAGTTTTAATTTGAGGCACAAAAAGCCTGTGAAAATGCAAAATTCCTTTATTTTTAGCAATAACTTGTTTTTTATTTTTAAATGAACCCTACAAATTAAAAATACATTGCAATTTGCAATGGTAATACATGAAACAGCTTTACTTGACCAAACAGAGAAGGATATGCAATTTTGCCATCTGGAATACATGACTAACTTAATCTGTCTCATTTTAACCTTCCAATCATCGTCTTTCTAGTGATTATTCTTCAACATTAGGATTTAAACATCAAGTGGCTGTGGGTAAACACTCTGTCAAAGCATTCTAGGTTGTATAAGGGAACAAGTTATTTCAGATCTATGTTGGCTACCCAGAGAACTATAACCTCCTATTGTTACAGAAAATACATTTGCACTATACTCTATGTATCCTCAGAATTTTATTCTTAAATTTTGCTTCATTATTTAGGGAGTCACTGACCCACAACAAGCTTGATAATCATGTCAGTATAAGTGGGGAGGGAAGGGTGAAATTGATGAGCTACATCTTGTAACTACAAAGTGTTAAGACGTCCATATTTCTGTCTCAGCCTTCTTTTGGGAGTGGCTATGTTGTATATTTTTTTTTTTAATAATTACATTTGGAAGGCAAGTGCCCTTAATAAAGCACCCTGATGCCAATCAGTAGGAGACAAAAGGTGTAAATCAAAAGCATTCAAAGAGAATGGGCAGCAGTTACGCTAATGAGCAGCAGTTCAGATACCAGGAGAGTCGGAGAAGGATCACAGCTGTGGGAGTCATTTTCTCAGAAGTTCAGACGCCATCCTCGTTTCCCATGAGAGGTGCGGAGTCAAGTTTACCTGCAAGGCAGCCTTTGGGGAGTGAAGCCGTTTCAAGTTTACCTGGAGGGCAGCCTTCGGGTTTGATGCCGTCCGTCAGGAGCCGGGGGATCCGGAGCTTCGCTGCAGGAGTCTGTCTCATCATCAGGTCTGAGGATCGCTTTACAGATCAGGTAACTGGAATCCCCTCTGCATTGGAGTGACACCATAATGGAGGCAGCAGATGATTCCTCATTTGCGGATCGCTCTGAAGCCAGAGCGGCCTCGGATGCAGAGATCGAGGAGTTGGGAGCTTGGCAGATGTCCAGGGAGCCAGTAAGATCTGTCCCTGTATTTGTGGAGACTGCTGTGGACTCTGCTGCTGAGTGTATTGCAACCGTAGCCACGACCATGCCAATGCCAGTCGCTGGGGGAGTGGCTTCTCAGGCGAGCAAAACTGGGACTATGATTATTCCTGAGCCTGTGTTTGTTTTGTAGGACATGCAGCCCTTGCCATCCAAGGTAAAGGACAGTTTTGCTATCACTATGGTGGGGGCTACATTGTCTCTGGACTCGGGGTCTGGGGGTACGGAAGCCGGTAATGGTTAGGGGTCATTAGGTGTTACCCTCCTTCCCCAGAGTCAGCAAGGGCCAGCTAGTCCCCCTGAATCTCGCCAAAAACTGCCCGTCGTTCAGGTGAAAAGCGCATCGGTGGTAGGGATGGTTTCAGGAGTCCCAGGAACGTGTTCTAGGCGCAGCTATGCTGCGGCTCTGTGGGGAAACACCCCTCTGGCAGTAATATACACCCCCATCCCTCAGGATCCCCTACCTTGTTTTCAACACCATACCAAAGGAAAAACGTAGTTCAAATTAGGTGGCTTGCTGGAGGTACCCCCCAACCAGGAAAGCAGTAGTTGACATGGTGCTTGCAATGGGCTTTAAAGCCAATGACATCTTTGCATTAATTTAACATGTTGGATCCACAGAGATACATTTGTCATTCATGAAAGCCGAGCTTCTAGATCTATTCCGGGAAAAGTATGAAAGGGATAGGAAAGGGGTAAGGGGGTGGGAAGGCTTTTGTCCCAAGGTTGTATCAAGGCAACCCCTGATTAAAAAGATAACTATCTTGGTAAGAAACGAGCCTATCCCCCAAAGTGATTTGGAGAGATGGTTAAAAAAATATGGGGAAGTGCAAAGGGGTTTGTCCAAAGTCTTGAATGAAAGGGGAATTTGGACAGGGCCATGATCAGTAACCATAAAGTTGTAGGTGGTCAACAAGATTGTACAACAAAACCTCTTGGCAGCCTTTTGAGTAGGGATAGGTTGGGTCACCTTTTATACCGGTCAGCCCAAGGTCTGTAAGAGGTGCGGTGGCAAGGGCCATTTACGGCATCCTGTACAGGTAAAAATGCCCCCTTTGCCAGGAAATAGGCTATTCAGTGAGTGAGTGTACAGTTATGCACTGCAATTTATGCAAGGAGTTGGGGCACTCATACAGGAGTTGCCCAAGAGCAGAGAAGAATCTGCTTCTGGAGCTCCAGAGAATGGAAAGGGGGGAGCGTAGAAGTTCAGCTGCACCTGCAGCTGTCCCGCCGTGTCTGTCCCTAGTGCGTCCGTTAAGTCTAGAGTGTACAGGTAAGGTTGGGTCAGGGGGGAAGTTGGGTAAAACAAGTAAGGCAGGGAAAGAGGAGGGGGGAAGTTGGGTAAAACAAGTAAGGCAGGGGAAGAGGAGGTGGGAGAGGTGGCCATGGACCCCCAAGTTCCAAGGGAGGGTGCAGCTAAGGTGGTGGGGGAGGATGAGGGGGAAGCCTGTCTGAAAGCTCGCAGGAGGGCTGTAAAAAAAAAGAAAAGAAGAAACATCATGTTTCTAGTACTGTTCAGGATGGTGGGGTGGATGATCTAGGCATGGGAAATCAGTTTCAAGTCTTAGCCAGGGATGAGGGGGATGGGGTTTCCTGTTGGTCCATGAATGATGACCCTTATCTGAGTGCCTTGAAAAGGAACAGGTCTCCTGCGAGGGAGTCTGAAAATGTAAAAGTAAAGAAACAGGTGCCTCAATCACCCTAATGGCTGTGCCCTCTACATTGCGCCCGGCACCCAATAATGTTGCTAGTTTAAAATCAGTATGTGCTCAGGAAGAAGCCATAATTTTGCTCAGAAGAATTGATGCGGATATTTTGTTTTTGCAAGAGACCAGACTGGGTAGCTTAGCGGACATTCATGCCGCTAAAAGGGTATGGCATTATTGTGGCTCTTCTTTCTGGTCTCTTGTGGCAGAGCCTTGGAGCAGAGTTGCAGTGCTTTTTTAGTACCAATAAGGGGGATGCATGAACTTGGACGTCCTTGTGGAGGGACACGATCTGCGCCTATTAAATATCTATGAGCTCCAATCTAAGTGGGACAGGAAGTGTCTTTTCACAAAGATCAAGCCCGTCCTTTTTTTCAGCTCCGCAAGTTGTCTTGCGTGGTGGCGATTTCTTGCGTGGTGGCGATTTCAACTGCATTGTTAGGCCTTTGGACAGAGGAGGTACCAGAGACCGTCTGGGCTATGATGTTTTTTTTTTTAAATAGTATAGTTAGGGATGCAGGTCTGGTGGATGCACTCATTCGGTGCAACTCAGACAGCACGGGGTTCACTTATCAGAGAATCAGATGTCAGAGTAGGTTAGACAGGTTTTTTTTTTTTTTTTTTTTTTAAAGAGGAGCACTACCTTCTTACTTACCTTTTGGGTATGGTAACTCTGGGGGTCTCGGATACTCCACTGAGAGGGAAGGGGACCTGAAGGTTAAATTCGCCGTTACTGGAAGATGAGCGAGTTGGGCAGTCCTTTAAGGATCTCTTTCAGGCGCTGATGTCAGTCTTGGACTTCTGCAACAGAAGGTCAAAGTGGTGGGAGATTGCTAAACGGAGGATCACTAGGCTTTTCAAGGACATAGGTAAGAAAAAACAGTTAGACAAATATGCCATCCACCAGCGTTTGCAGAGGAGGCTTGACCATCATGTCTCCAGCAATGGGGATCCTGGGGAGCTCTCGGAGGTTAAACTTCTCCTTAGAAAGCACCAGTACGACAGACGCGCTTCTCTTGTTCTGGAATGGATCAGCGTGTCTACCCTTCGCCGGCAGGTGCAGGTAACCGTCTGAAACCCGTTCGTGATAGGTATCGGGGATTGCAATTATTTCCCATGAACGAGGAATTTCCAGAAAGTGCGGATCATAAGCTTGCATTGATTAAGTCCCTGCCCTTTGTACACACCGCCTGACGCTACTACCGATTTGATGGTTTAGTGAGGACCTCTGATCGGCCCTGCCGGGGTTGGTGGCGGCCCTGGCGGAGCCCCGAGAAGACGATGAAACTTGACTATCTAGATGAAGTAAAAGACAACAAGTAGCAAGGTTTCTGTAGGTGAACCTGCAGAAGGATCATTAATGGCACCTGGGCGATCCGGTTCAGATATTTGGTATATGTGCTTGGCTGAGAAGCCAAAGGGGCGAAGCCGATAGGCCAGGCCTGTCCGCCTGTCAGTTCCAAGAGGTCGGGTCGCTGGGGAAGTTAGTCCCTCCGGGAAATACCCCCTTGCCAAAAAGGCACCTGGGTGCTTAGGCACCTGCCCTGAGATGGATGGGAGGGCTGAGAGCGACATGCAGGATCCCCCTCGCTGACCAAGGAGGGTGAAAAAAAATTACAGAAAAGCCTGAGGGAGTTGTGATGAGGTCGAATTTACAGGCCCCGGCTGCCTGTCAGTTTCGGGAGGTCTGAGTAAGGGCACTTTCGTGGGCACTTGACAGGTGAGATCACTGCAGTAGAAGATGTCCAGACGATTGAGCAGGCAGGATTTCTGTTGCAGAAGGGACAGGCAACGTCCCTTTTGCAGTAAAACATGCTTAACTGCCTGCCTGTTCACAATCTTCTTCTCCAACTAACCTAAGATGTGCACATCCTTATAGGTTAGCTTTTTTTGTTAAATATACAACTGAAAGCTTTTAGAAAGCATAGATTTTGAATGTATATGCAATGTCCCTAAATAGTAATAAATGGAGTAAAGAACAAAAAAAAAAACAAAAAAAAACAAAAAGAGAAGAAGTCGGGCAATTAAAGGCAATACCATCAAAAGACTAAAAGCAAAATTTATTTTAAACACATAAAAATAGTTTTAACAAATGTGATAATAAAAAAGAATAACAAATGTACATGGGTATTTTCAGACCCCTTATGAGTATTATACAATTGTCATCCCTATAGAAGTTTCTCTTAGGAACAATATCACTAGGGCAATCATTTTAATTCAATGTGTTTCGCAGAACTGGGCTGCTTCCTCAAGAATGAATATGGGGTCTAAACATAAGACAATATAATGATAAGTATGGGAAAATTTTGAAAGGGAGAAGTGAGTGTGAACATAATAACACATGAACACTTACTACTCAGTTTCTTGTACCCAAGAAATATTGGATGTTATACTGCACAAAGCACCACACACAGAGGTCAAGGGGTAACGGCTCACATGGCCAACCTCTGTATTATAAGTGAGCAGCTTCAATGGCACCTGGGGGACCCACTTCTTCACTACAACGTGGTCTGGTGCACTAGAGGTGACGCAGAATAAACACATGGAGCTCGGCTTCTTTCTGTGAATGAAACACAAAATCTGCATTCTGCATATTGATATTAGGTTGCAAACTACTTTTATATATTCATGTATTTACTATTGGTATAGTCTGAATCTAGTCTGAATAGTAATTGAACAGAACATTGACATATTTCCAATTCTTAAGAAATACTAACATTTTTATGGATTCAACGGTTATATACATAAATTAAAACCATTTTTAGCACTTGTACTTAGATGTGAGACTTACAAAAAGAAAACATATCAAGTGCAGATTAATATTTATACCATTGTAAACACTATAGAAAAGGATTGAAAAGGTAAAAACATCATTTAAACCTGGGAAACATAGCTTTAGGTGTAAAAATCCATCAAGCTTCTCTTTCTAAGATTAGTTTATCCCAATTACCGCCTCTAGGATCACGTTGGACTTGTTCTAATGCCAAAAATCTCAAGGAATTTGTGTCATGTTTACGCAAAATGTCTACTTATGGGCATAATAATTTTACTGTTTTCAATTAAATAGATATGCTTATAAATAGACTGGTGCAGCTGATGCTTAGTCTTTTTCTTATATCTATTCAATAAGTGTAAAAGAAGATTTTTCCAGCCAGAAATCCAGTGCTGGTGTTTGAATTCTGCAGTTTTATTGCAACCAATATGATTATGCAGGTGTCTTAGGTCTACAGAACATATGACCCAGGTAGCTAGGATGTTCGCCACCTCAATTTACCAAAAACCTTACCCCCCCCCCGCCATCTTTACAGCATTCTTTCCTAAACAATACACAACATAAATTCTTGGAAAATGGCCATTATTATTAATAATTTACCTATAATACAATACCAAATTACAAAAAAAACAAACACTGGCTCTAAACACAAACACCTTAAACACGCTATTAAACCTCCCTTCCAGGTTGCAAGCCCATGAAGGTACTGATCACCACATCACACCATTGGGGAGCACACCCAACATCCCTTTTGTTATCACCAGCAAACTACCACCAGCTCAAGAACTATAAACACTAGTCACAGCCCGCTTTAAATAACTACCACTCTAAGGTAGTCCAATCCACTCTAACCAATCTGGGAGATCCCACACCTAGGATGGTTGTGCCTCACACACACACACACACACACACACACACACACACACCCTGTACAGGTGCCCTCTGAGAATCTCAAGCACCTAACCCTGTAACTCACTACCCTCCTAGCCCCCTACGCCCCATAAAGGGTGGGTGGGATTCCTTTCTCTACCTACTCCCCCCACTATCTCTTTTCTCTTCGTTATGCCCCACTCACTCCACCTTCCTTTTCCACATTCCCCCTATCCCCCATACTAATCCTAACATACCTAACCCCAACCTTTCCTTCCTTTTAACCTATCCTTTCTCATACTCACCCTTAATCTCTGGTCATGCGGACCTTCAGATGACCTCCTACCTCGGCATCTTCAGGCCTGTCTTTCGTGTTATGCTGCTCCTATTTTTTTTTGGATATAGTATGGTGTATCTTTATAGGTACCTTAGGCTTTTTTCCTTATTTTCAACTGGTAATCCCAACAGAAAAATTGCAGACACTAAAGGACACATATTTATGCTTGCATATAGATATGCATTAAATGCAATTTGATCAAAACCTAGATGTCCTTACATTCTAAATATCAGCATGTCATGATATTTTTATTTCTTCTAATCCTGTTGAGAATGCTTCTACCATACCATCTCATGCTTTATTTAACATTGCTTGTAAGCATTAAACAGTCATGTTATATCATGATGACTGATCAAATGAGCACACTGCCCAGATTCCACCCACTCTCATCATTTAAATAAAATAATGCAGCTGACATTCCTTCCACCTGTCACATGGAGTCAGTGTGACTTTCCAGTAATGCTGCAGAATCTAGAAATGTATTATGCCTGCAATCAGCAAAGCCTTTCACTAGGTTCATTTCTTTTATTTGCATCCTACCATTATAACAAGCTAAGAGCAAGGCTGTTCTAATATTAACAGAAAGAAACATTTTATTCTCATATTTCTTCTCTTTAAAGATCAGTATCAAAAAAGAATTAATGAGACATGAAAGGCTTCCTGAATACAGAAAAAGCTAAATCAATTATTTGCTGTCTTACGTCAATCAAAAATTAATTATACATGGAACATTTTGTAATGCCATTGCATTGTATTTACTAATTATTTCTGTATTCGACAACAGCCTCCAAAGACTCTGGGAGAAATTTATACCCACGCTGTGCTGTACCATCATGACATTTTCTGAAAGGTTTAGCACTTCTCCCTTGTTATACATACTTTCAAGAGCTCTACTCTCCTGGCTAGGTTGAGTTTTGCTCTTTTCACAAATTAGTTCCCTTAAGTTAAGAAGGATAGGTGATAATGACATAGAACATGGAAGGAGGGCAGGAGCTATGGAGGAACTGGAGTAATATACTGTAGATGTGTGTCAATGAGTATAAAATAGAGACAGAAATAGAGAATGAGTGCTTGGATTAACACTTATTTTCAATTTGCAGTGTTGGGACCTAGTAAATATTTCCAGCGGCATCATTAAAAATGATTGCAAAGAGGAAACAAGACAACCACAATAGATGAAAAACAGCTTGACCCCAGTGAATTGGACCACTTTATTATAATGTTCATTTTATTTACTGCCTGCAGTCCATCTTTTCATTTTTTAAAGTAAACACCTCACAATATTTAAAAGGATAAATATTCAGGGGCAACCCCCAGAATAATTATTGCAGTGCACAGTGAATGTGGCCTGATTACACAGGGAATTATGTCAAATAGAACCTGAGCCCACTTGTGTATACTACACAAGTCACCACATTTATCAACAAAATACTCATTAATTAACCTTACAACAAGCCAGACACCCAAATACAGTGGTACCTTGGTCCTTAATCAGTTCCAGATAGTCCTTAATCAGTTCCAGATCCTTGGACTTATACCAAACACATTTATTCCCCATAAGAAATAAAAGAAAAATGATGAATCTGTTCCCATGAAGAAAAAATCCTATTGTTGTTGGCATATTATACATTGTTATTGGGTTGTATAGAATAATTTAAACCCTGCATAATACTAAAATACATAAATACAAAAGCAATTACATGAAATAAATGAAAATTTAACCTCACTTTACCTTGCTGAGAAGAGTTGAGTGTCTACTAGGATGGTGCTGAGAAGGGAGGAGAGATGTTATGTAATTCACAGAGAGTTATAGCGCAGTTGTCCACTGAATGGTGGCAACTGGCTTACTGACACTCATGGGCAGTCGTGGCTTTATCTCGAGAGAGGTAAATAAGGGTAGCGTGCGGTGTTATGACTCATTTTGACCCATACAAGTTCTAGCACAAAGGTTGTATACCAAGCAAAGGTTGTATACCAGGCAAGATTTTTCGTGTCCAAACAGGACTTTTACCAAGTTGGACTTTTTCCAAAGCGGACTTATACCGAGGTACCACTGTATATGCATAAAATTTAACAAAAAGGATTAGAAATAAACTTGTCCATTTTGCGGTAAATAGGAACTTTGGTCAAGATTGTATATTATACATTGGACAGGGATGTGTCATGTAATGCAAAGCTTACAATGATCAAGAACAGTATGTAATATACAGCATGTGTTGTTGTCTGTCACTGAGGTGTCTGTACTAAGAAGATCTGCCAGGAAGGTGCACACGGGGAGGGGTGTCTGCACTCTGGGAGGTCTGTACTGTGGGAAATTTGCATTGGGGTGGGTCTGTCAATCGGAGGATCTTGTATTGAGGGTCTGCCGCTAAAGGGTGGCCTGAGCAGTGTTGCTAGTAGATAAGGTTCAGAAGGTAGCGTTTGGGGGGGGGGGGGGGGTGTTAGCCAGAATCAAATTCTGTATTAGTATCCAAACCTTGACACTTAAATAAGGTGTGTTCTTGTTTCCTTTTATGCTTATTAAAAATGATTTAAATGAGCAGTAACGTTTCTCTAAACTACAAAGTACAATGCTTTAATAGGGAACTGTTTAGAGTCTGGGGATTCACCTGGTAATATTTCAGAAAAAAATATAATTAATCCCCAAAAGCAATGCAATACAAAAAGTAATGTTAAAATTATTTTTTCTTAAACTACAGTTCAGCTTTGTAATGTAACTGCTAGTCTATACTATTTTAATATAGTTTAGCATGTAATAGTTATACATTATTTTATTTATACAGGTTTTCTGTATATTGCAGTAGGGAATATAGCTACAAACTCTTGGACAGCTTGGGTAATATCAAGCAGGACAGCAGTAATTGCTAAGGCAATGTATTTTAAAGTTGTACTAGTATCTATGGGTTTGAAAGTTCCCTATACAATATTAGGGTTAATAGGGATGAGCGAGAAGGCATCTGCCAGGCTCGCGAGAATTTCCTTGAAGTTCCGATGGGCACACAAAATTTCAGCAAACCGGTTTGAGGAAATTACAGGATGATTTCCACAGCTGCATTCATTCATGAGCACAGCCGTGGCAATCCTCCTGTCAGTGTGAGTCCCGCGGCTGTGCTCATCAATAAATGCAGCTGCATTCATTTCATGAGCACAGCCACCAGACTCCTGTGTTCTTGGATAGGGAATCTCTATCCAAGAACACATACTACAGTTCTGGTAGGGCTGCAAAAACAATCAGGGGAGCGGAGCTGTCATCGCTCGGTCATCCCAAGTTATTTACAGGAAGAAACATTGAAAATAGGAACTCTTACTGTACAATTTTAATGCAACTGTAAAAACATGTTAACATTTGGCATTTAATATGATGCATCTGCCTAGTGCAGTGTTTTTCAACCTTTTTAGTGCACTGGCACATTTTTTACATTGAAAAAACCCTGCGGTACACCAAACCAAAAATGTTACAAGATGATACTGTAGCCTAATATAGTATATATAATTACAATATAGTTTCTCAATTTATTTATACTCAATTGTTTAGAACACTTGAATCAGGAGTGCCCACATTTTTTTGGCTAGCAAGCTACTTTTAAAATGATGATCTACCAACAATAATAATACTGCTAAGCATATATTTACTTATTTATATATATACACCGAGTATATATAGTTTACATTGCATAACAGCATGAACATGTCTAGCACAATACAATTCTTTTTTTTTTTTTTTACACACACACACACACACACACACTGCATTTAGTCACTCACCTTTTCTTTTTCTAATGTTTGTAACACAGGACTTGCTAAAAAGCTGCTAAGCTTTAAAATAGAGTGCAACACATTTTGTGCAAACTGTGTCATATTTTAGTAGGTATATTTTTGCACACGTCATTCTTTTCTGGTAATGGACTGTAAATCTCTATTCCATTTAGTTATATCCTGGAATGGTGCATCGTTTACCCAGTACCCAGTAAACATGTTATGCCCAAATATTAACTAAAATATTAGAAAAAAAAAAAATGTGGTAGCTTTAAAGCCTTTGACAAATATTTGTCAAGTGACATGTAGCAGCCACTCTACAAATAAGGAGTGTAAATTTAGATCCCCCTAAAAGTTAGAATTTTAACAACCACTAGAAATCAAGATACTGGATACAGGGAAAGAAACACGTATATGCCTTCAATTTATAAGAATATACATAAAAAGAAGTTCTATCTAAGGTGCAATATGACCCACCAAACGAGAGAGCAGCCTCTGTATTCCTTTGTCACACTACAGGTCCTGTGCTACCACAAGCCTGGAACTATGGCAACCCTTGCTGACATGAGTAGGCAGAGCCAGAACTGAGCCAGGGCTCCACGACTGACTCGCGTAGCCAATGCGAACCACCTCTGACTTGGATAATTTCCCACAGCACACTAGTGTGCCGCCGCTCAGTGGTTAAAAATGCAGGATCCACCAAATAGACTAGGTATGAACCTAAAAATTTATTTTTTATTTGTAGTGAAATAAAAATACTGGGGAACCATTTATATAGGGCCAGATAACAGATAATTATTCTTTCTTATGTTTAACACTAATTTCCAAATCACTAGATTTATCAGATAATGATGTATTTTCCAGGTGTTGATCAGTAATTGAATATATATTTGAAAAAAATATTTTTCCTGTGACGTGGGTCACCTTCCCTTACCTAATGCCTTGCTCCTGCAGCAGCCATCTTTCTCCTCTTCACAAGACTGATTCCTGCTTCTTCATAGGCCTTGCCACCTGTCCAGTCTGACCTCTGATGTGTCCCTCTATTATTTTAGAATGTTTGGAGCTATGGTGAAAAGAAACATTACATTACAAGGACTTCTTTTGGAGCATACCCCACTCAATTTTAAACAAAAAGGAACTAAAAAAATTAACCACCCTGTTCTATTAACATATTCCCATCCTCAGTGTATTCGAGAATTCTGTATAGTAGAGGTGGTATGCTTATAAATCTGTACATCAGGCCTTCCTTGTAAGATAAAATACCTTGCCAAAAAAGTCTGTGAAGGATTGCATATCTAGTAGGAGTTGGTCACATTGAATTAGTTTTGTTCTTGTAATGTTTAAGATGTTTTACAGCTTTCCAAGCTGCTTTATTAGTTCTATCAGTGTAGTAAATTCCCCATCATATATTTCTGCACAGCACAGACACCCTAATCCAGTCACTATGAAATGTGACACTGCAGATGTTGATAGTTAATACCAAAAGATGAGGAACCACCATGTTCCATTACCATATTCCCATCCTTGGTGTAAAGAGAAGACTGCATAGTAGAGTTGGTATACTTGTAAAATTGTACATAAGGCCTTCTGTGTAATGCTATGTAAAATGCCTTGCCAAAAAAAAACTGTGGATGCTCAATTATGCAGATGATTGCATATCTAGTAGTGGTTAGTCACATTGAACTGGACGTGTTCTTGTAATCTAGTAAATATTTCAAGAGGCATTTTTATAAAGGATTACAAAGAGCAAACCAGACAACCACAATGGATGAAAAACAGCTTTACCGCAGTGGCACCACTTCATTATAATGTCTGTTTTGTCTACTGCCTGCAGGGCTTGTAGTCCAGCTTTTTATTTTTTAAAGTATAAACCCCACATCAATCAAAAAGATATATTATCATGGGGAAACCTTGGGAATTTTCATTGCAGTGCACAGTGAATGTGGCCTGAATACATCGGGAATTATGTCAAATAGAGAGTCACATTCACATTATAAACATTCAACTGAACTGAATGTTCTTGTAATGCTGAAGACGGTTCGCAGCTTTCCAAATTGCTTCATCAGTTTACAACTACTATAGAAAAAGTAATAATGTCTTTTGCATGCTGACAACAGTGAACCATTCGTTTTTAAATTGGTTTTTGGAGAATCAATCAGAAAAGCATGTAATTGGGTGAAAAAAACTAGAGCAGTAGGAACTGTGTTAAAATCCTTTAGGAGGAAGTGCCTGAAGTGAAATCTTCATTTCAGAATCACGATGTTTCACTTTAAATTGCTGAAATTAGGATATTGAAAAATATTTTTGAAATTAATTTAACATATCATATTTTACATATTTGCACATACTTTAATGCTGCAAAATAACTTTTCCTGCCACTTGTATTCAGGTAGATTGAAAATACTTATAAAAAGACTTGATTAATTTCTTTATATTAAAAAATAAAGTTTACTAGCATAAGACAGAATGATTTCAGGACAGATGTTGAATTAATTACGTTTATGGTTTCTGTATTGCAAAACTTGACAGAAAAATTTCATACAGTGTGTAATATATAACCATTACCATCTGGAGGAGGGAGAAACTTCTCAATAACCTTAAGCTGTTTCAGTATCACTCACACCATAGGGTTACAAGAGTTATAGGAGTGTCGTCACCTGATGTCATTCTTTGCTGTACGTTTAAAAGCAAAATGCTTTATAGGCTAGGTAAAGTGAGCATCTAATTTTTATTCTACAGTTGATTAAAAATGTTCTTACAATATGTTTACAGCAAGAAAACATTTCCCCATTGCTGGCAACCTATTCCTAATTCCAGTGGTATTTAGTGCAAAGATGGAAAAGGTAGGAATACATCATTTATATCATAGCTGCTCAGAGAACATCTGTTCAGAAGTAGAAATGTTTGCATAAACAATTTTAGTGACACAAATATTGCAAACAAATTGTATATAAATTGTTGCTCTTTTTATCATACCTAACTTATTTCTATAAAAAGTAAATAAAAGACGTAGGAATAAATTACACAAACCGTATACATATTATTTTGTTTAAAATAAAAACAAAACACAGTGATTTTTATTACCTTATGTTCCCAGAAATAAATCCATTCTGAATCACATTGTCCACGTTGTAGCTCTGCATCAGTTATGCACGTCAATTGGCTGATCTTCATTCTCCATTTTCTGCTGCTACAATTACACATTTTCTGGCTGACATTATGTAAAAGCAGTGCTGCCCAGTTAATTTACCAATGTAGAATCTGTTAGAAAAAAAGGTGACAGGTTCTCTTACACAGTAGTGCCTAAACATCATAGTAGTGCTTTCTTTGCCATCCCAGTCATGATCTACAAAGCCATCCACCAGCCTGCATAGTCTGGCTCAAACATAACTGTGAGCTAAGGATTTTTGGTGGTTTTGCAGGGTGAATTACATGAATATGATGTTACTTAGACCATACTACAGCAAATAGACCTTTCAGCAAGTAATTGAATGTGTCACTATTAATGTATTTACAAAGAGCTGGAGCACCAGTAAAATACATGACGGATGATATAGAGAGGAAGCTAGCGAGTGAGCTTTAAAATACAATAAGGAAAATACCTAAAACAAAAGAGCTGCAGCTAGTAAACAGAAGACTTTGTGTTCACATATTATTATTATATGCATATCCAATTTATTGTTATGCCACTGTCTCTCTAAACAAAGTTTGCATAATTGTGGGCTCCCTATGCTGCCCATGCCACCAATTCTGTGGAGTCAAGAGAAACCTCTGGCTAAATAGTCAGCAAAGTCAGCATGTTAAAAATACAGAACAAATCAAAGACAAATAGGAAGATGCATTAACTAGATGCTCAGAATAATGAGCATTCTGATTACCGTATTTTTCGCCGTATAAGACGCTCTGGAATATATGACGCACCCAATTTTAAAGGAGGAAAATCTAGAAAAAAAAGATTCTGAAAGATTATTCCCCTTCTGATCACTCATGTGCCATTCATACCAG
>NC_092867.1:44418803-44422692 GCF_032062135.1 Pyxicephalus adspersus
GGCGCTGTGCCGGCTTCTTTCGCTCTGCTTTACAGACAGGAGAAGACACGCGCTGCCAGAGGAGAGAAGAGACACATGCTGCATGTAGCCAGCGAGGAGAAGAGACACACGCAGGATCGGGTATCGTGAGTATATCATTTTAATTATTTTATAACAGATTTGTCGTATAGGACGCACTAACTTTTCCCCCCCAGTTTTGGGGAAGAAAAAGTGCGTCTTATACGGCAAAAAATACGGTATGTATTATGAGAGAGATCTTAGTAAGATTAATGGAGAACTCCAAACTCTCCAAAACCATAATACATCACTTATTGGTTCTACCAATTTCCAAAATAAGTTCGAGATTCTGAGAAAACAATTAGAGAAGTTTAATGTATCAATCATCAACAAAAAAAAAAAGACAAAAAATTCCAAAGGGACAAATGGTCCTTCATTAACAAATAAGCATACAAATAGAACAACTTTCAACCTTTGACTAGACCCGCAACCACAACCCAGACATCCCACTCTAATCCCATGCCCCAAAATTCTACCCCCCTCTTTTACCCCTTCCGGCCCCCCAAACTCACCTTCCCACCCTTACCAAACCCAGCTTGTTTCCCATTTCTTTCCCAGGTCCCAGCACCCTTATTAAAAGGGAAAAAGATACGAAAGTGATCACTGTGAACTAGTCCTTGACCCCAAAAGGGTTCCCATTTCCGAATCCTTTACCAACTCCATGAACCCCACTTCACCATTCCCACCTCAACCCCCAATTCAACCATCCTCTCCTATCACAATACCAGCACCTCTCACCTTACCCAGATTTCCTCTCATGTCTCTGGATTCCCACCCCACCAACCTGGGTCTACCCATCGTCAGCCCACCCATCCCTCCATCTGCTCATCTGCTTATCCCTCCAAATGTTTTCAATTTTCATTATCTTCAAGTACAAGGCGTTGCCATGGGGACCAAATGTGCTCCCTCCTATGCTAACCTGTACCTAGGTGAATGGGAAAGGGAACTTTTTACAGTTATCCCCACCCCCCACTTTGGTCCCTATATACTGTTATGGCAACGCTATATGGATGATATCCTCATGCTCTGGACAGGTCCCATACCCCTTCTACATCAATTTATCCAAATGTTACAACAAAATGATTACAACTTAAAATTCACATTAGAATACAACAAGACAGGTCTACCCTTTCTAGTTGTTTTTTATCCATCAATGAGAACACAATATCTACTAGCCTGTATCAAAAAGCAACTGCAGGCAACATGATATTGCACGCCAAAAGTGCTCATCCGCAATCATTGATTAAAAAATCCCCTATAGTCAATACTTACGTATCAGATGAAATTGTTCCTCGGATGTGACATTCAAAACGGATGCAAGGGCATAACAGGAAAGACTCTTTCTACCTGATCATCCTAAGAAAACCTTAAGAAAAGCTTACCAAAAAGCTTGTCTTTCCCTAAGAGAAGATCTGTTGGCTGGAAAACCTTAATGTACCACCATATCACATCCCACAACAAGAATCATAACCACCTTCAACCAACAACATAGATCTATTCAAAACATTATCCAAAAACATTGGCACATCCTTCAAACTGACCCTCAAGCTAAGAAATTGATCAGGGATAGACCACAACTAACATTCCGCAAAGCACCGCCCTTACAGGACCAACTTGTGTCTAGCCATTTTTACTCCTCCAGCACACCTAGTTTTACTAACACCAGAGGCACCTTTCGATGCGGTCAATGCCCCAATGCGAATGGGTGCTAGAATCTACGAGTATAATTTTACCCAACGATAACACACACAGCACCCCAGACATTGTATAGATTGTACTACCTCAGGAGTCATATACATGATTACATGCGTATGTATATCTACGCTATAAGCAATGGAAAAATCACCACCCCCTTAAACTACCATATGGCCACAAAACATAACTTCTAATCCGAAAAATTTCAGTCCTTGTGGATTGAACACATCCCCCCCAAACCTCGGGGTGGTGATATTGATACTTCCCTTTTGCAAGCCGAATGCAAATGGATTGTTATACTTCAAGCCACTAACTATCCAGGATTAAATGATATGTTAAGCTTCAAACCAATTTTCCCTAAAACATAAATCTCTTTCCTCTTTTCTTTTGTTATCACTACTTAGGGAAATTAGTGGTTTCATAATTTATCCTTCGAAGTATCTCATCTAAAATTGTTTATAACAAAAAAACAATTTGTTATCTCCTTCTTTTCTTCATTCATATTTAATCACATCACATTGAACTCTTAGACATCAATTTAATACGTTGTCCACTTTTTTCTACTAGTTCAACAACGTCACAAAGAAAATATTAATGTACCAACCACAACGAATGTACTAATTGCTATTTTGACATATATGATTTATCCACCAATGTCGAGTTAGGTATCACTCTGATAAATCTGATAATTTATGACATTTGTATTTTTGCAACTTTGTTATTTTGCGGGGAATCCCTCCACAACTATTTTGTCTTCGTGGAGCCGTCACTAAAGTTTGATTCATCACATACTGTACACACCTATCATGATGCGATACTATTGAGTTAGGTTTCTTCGGCATGATGTAACTGATCATTTGATCCAATTTTGCCATCTTCATACTTTTTCTATCCGATTTTCAAAGTTGGAGCTATAATATCATTCATCTCACCTTTTTCTATTCAGTTTTAACCTTCATCAACCCATATATAATGTTCACGGCAAGTTCCCCATTAGCCCCAATCATACCTAATATCACAAACAATCCTATTCTAGGTTTTATCTCCTTTTTAAACAATTTCATTCATACAATCTGCTTCCATCATCTGATGTATGTATATTTTCCTTACTTTTCTATACCCTCCTAATGCGTATACTAAATCTGGCTCCATAAAGACAAATTTCAGCCGAGTGAGGAAACCTTTTGTTTCCTCACTGGGCAGGAGTTGTTATGTGGCGCAATCATCAGAAGAGAACGATTGGTGCCTCCCCTTGAAGGCGGAGATACATTACCGAGCACTGGATGGCTCCATCCAAGCCACCAACACAATCACACTCAGGGTGGAAGCACATGACAGCTCTAAGGGCAGAAGTACTCTAGACACGCATGTGTCTATGAGTCTTCCCCATACAAAGAGAGACACTCCAGCAGCACATCCACGCTGTGTGCTTCACACAACGCTCCTAATTTCTACAACAATTGCTTCATTTAGCTTTCCTTCCTCCATTGCCATCCATTCAGATATTTGTTTATCTTTTTGTACAACTTTGCAAACTCATATTTCTGTGTAACCCCTTAGACAAAATTGCAATTTAGATTGATTTTAGCGTTTGCTTTTGCATATACTTCCAACACTATTGGTCTTTTAAATTTGTCCCTATCCTCATTATTTCCTTACCTTGACCAAATTAAACCCAACTTTTATGGATGCAATAAAACTCCTTTTTATTAGACACTAGCATGGACATCCATGATCTCCTAAAACTTCCTTTTTTATTTGTGTTATATACTTAATGATTCTACCTACTTTTCAAATATAGACACATCTTTCACTCCCAGACGTTCACCTCACAAGAATTTTTGCTTGTTTCTTTCTCTTACCTACTACTTCTCTCATGTAAGTACCCCTTCTATCTTTAAAACAAATTATTTTGGATAAGTTATTTTAATGAGGTTTATACATGCATGACATTATAAATATCCAGCCTGGTCATTAAATTCAATTATTTATGTTTATATAATATATACCTATTCCTAACGATGTTAAACATTTTCTTTATTCTATTATATTTTAAATTATTACTATTTAATTTACTATTAATAATGTTTGACTGGATGTTGAAAAAATATAGTTATGACGTACCGTATTTTTTGCC
>NC_092867.1:44423132-44426886 GCF_032062135.1 Pyxicephalus adspersus
TATGAATGGCACATGAGTGATCAGAAGGGGAATAATCTTTCAGAATCTTTTTTTTCTAGATTTTCCTCCTTTAAAATTGGGTGCGTCATATATTCCGGAGCGTCTTATACAGCGAAAAATATGGTACTTGTTTTTATACCCTGTACTTATTTATATAATATGTTTATATGCAGCCTGCAATCCAACATCAGGCTGACAAAGTCCCCTGAGGAAGCCCTAAGGGCGAAACGCATTGGGACTCTAGATAATTTATCTAGATAAGAGATTAAAAACCACCCTCATGTCTTCAGATACAGCAGGGTGGATCTCACTGTACATATGATGTATTGTGTGTAAAACATTTGCACTCTTTTTGTTGTTATTTTCAAATTCCTTAACCAAGGAATAAAACTGTACAATACAACTAATACACTGCTACAACAAACAAATACCCTGGCTCCTATTCTTTTTTCTCTTTTATTTTAAATAGTCAGCAAAATTTGGCAGGCTTCTTCACTGTGGTTCAACCCATCACGTTTGCATGTCCGTACTGTTTTCTGTACTAAAGAATGGGTCGGACAAAGCCTGTTCCAGGGTAATAACCAGAGCAAACTATCGGGAAATTAAAGACCTTTAATGGCTCTTTTTGGGGTCTTTTATTAAGGGCAGGTTTAGAACAGGAACAAGTTTTCTTGCATGGCTTTCGAAAACTGGTACATTGCCAGCTGCTTGGCCAAACACACCAGCATTTGCAGGTTTGACTGTGGGTTGAACTGAACCACTCACTGCCACATTCATTCTGTATTGGGGTGTTGTGGGTGGACGCAACATGTAACATCTCCTATGAGGCTGTGGGTAATTGCACTGTAACCTCACCACTAGTCTAACCTTTGCCTAAAATTGATTTAGTGTGACCAGTCACTATCTCTTCCCAGTACAATTTGGGGATAAGCTTTGAAATAGATAAGGTACCTGTTCAGTCTGATCAATCTGGGTACATTTCTCATCTGCCCATTACGATGAAATCAACTCTTCCTAGCTAAAGTGACAATCAAGTTTTTTTTCCCCCTATGACAAACTACCATTTTATTCTTTATATGATACAGTGTATGTGTATGAATTTAACCAGTTTATCAATTGGAGTGAGAAGGAATGCAGCATTAAAATGCAATCATTTCTTAAAATGTCTTTTGCAAGCCATTAATCCTCACCGGAGCAATAAATAATGAAACACTAATAAGTCTTTGTAAGAAGCTATTGCTGATTCAATAAAACACTGCCTGCTTTAATGGCAAAAATATAGACTATTTGTAAGTAAGGTTTATTTTCCTTTAATTGGGCCGTAAAACATGCTGGATGTCTGTAGGCGTGCAAAACTCTGTATTTGTTTATCTATTATTTACATTAACATTATAGATGTGGACTGAATATTATATTATGATAGTACTAAGCAAGAAATCTTTCTATAAATCAAGACATATCTCAGCAGTAATTCTGTTGCTTTGAGTAGTGTTATATCATTTAGGCATGTTTTTGGTTGTGGAAAGACCAGCCTTTTACAGACATATAGAAAATATGTTACCTTCTTTTTTCTTAGGTGAGGTGCTAAACAAGAGCCTTGTATCTGGGAAACCTAAATGTGCTTACTTTTATTGGTTGACTAAATGCATTTTATTTTTTTATTAATTAATACAAAAGAGGTATAGAGTAGTGCACAACTTCAAGGCCCTGGTCAGCACCAGTATTCTCCAGGCACCAGTCCCCCAATTTAATTCCACAGTCTTCACCTTTAGTAAGCCCCCACTAAGCCTAGGGCGACTGGTTGCGACTCGCAGCACATAATTGCCCCCATGAGTGTGCAAAGGATGGTTACATAGTTACATAGGTCAGGCTGAAAAAAAAAAAGCAAGACCCTCAGGTTCAATTACTAGGGAAATGAACATATCTCAGATATAAAACCCTATGGACATAGCTGGTCCAGAGGAAGGCAAAAAAACCCTGGTACAATTTGCTTCAACAGGGGAAAAAAATTCCTTCCGGATTCCATGAGGCAATTGGATGTTCCCTGGATCAATGGTCACTGTTATTTTTACTTTAAAGCCTTAATACCCAGTTAGATAAACACCAGCTTTTTTTTTTTTTTAAAAGCAATCTATAGTAGTTGCTGAAACTACTTCCTGAGGGAGACAATTCCACATTTTCACAGACTTTACAGTGAAAAATTCCTTCCTTATCCGGAGCTTAAACTTCTTTTTCTACAGACGCAAAGAGTGCCCTCTTATTTTTTGTAATGATCCCAGTGAATAAATGGGAAGGGAGTTCTCTATATGGACCATTTATTTGTACAGGATTATCACATCCCCCCTTAAACATCTCTTCTCAAGGGGGAATAGGTTCAGTTCAGCTAATATCTCCTCATAGCGGAGATCCTCCATTCCTTTTATTAGTTTATTTGCCCTTCTCTGCACTCTCTTCAATTCCACAATGTTTTTTTTGTGAACTGGTGCCCAAAACTGGACTGCATATACTATACTGTGAAGCATGAAGATGAATTTCTCCCGTAAGCATCTAATTTGATCCCAAGGTTTTTGTCTCAAGTGTCAATAACAAATGTAAAACTATATTTTATGAATCTAGTTTCAGGAGTCTTTTGTGTCATTGATGTTGTGCAGCTAATCAACTACTAAGTATTAAATTGGTGGTAAAGAGTTTGAATATTAATGGAAATCTAGCACAAAATATGAGGATTCTATTGTATGTTAATGACATCTCCACTATTTAATAGAGCTCCTCCATATGTTCTGTAATGCACTTCCATAAAAGCAAAACAATAAATCAACGTGGCATTTCTTTCTAAAATTTATCACCCTTCATTCTTAAAGCACTAACCGTTCATCAATTCAACCATATTGACTGCTTCATGGATGTTGACCCAAATCCTATATAATGTGACATACAATGTTCAAGCCTAGACATTTACATTTTCATTGCCTGAAGGTGCCACCTGTGTCCCCTACCAGAATAAGTAAACAAATCTTACAGGGAAAAAAATACATTTACTAAATCTTTCCATACAGAGGTTTTACAGAAAGATACACTTAGTAAAACATCTATGTTCAAGGTTACCATCACCGAATAGCTTACCTATTGAATGGGTCTTTTATTCTGCGACTATCTGACTCCACGCTTAATTGATGTGGTTTCTGATATTTTCTGAAGACCATGCATCTAAGGCATGTGAGTGAGGTTGCATATTACATAATATTAATGTAATAAAGAACATGGCTATAGGGTTATATAAGCTCAATTTTTTTTTAGTTAAACCTTGCGAATAATTTTGGTAAAACACTAATTTTTTTCATGTAAATGTAATTACTCACTGGACCTTATTAATTAACGATCTCCAAGGCTGGAGAGGATATACTTTCATCGGAAAATCTGGGTGATATGGAAAACCTGGAATGAATTTCTTCAAGGTACTTTTGCTAGCAAATGTTTTAAATCCTGGAGCTGCTCCATTCCAGGTTTGATGAACACCCAGCTTCACTGATGAAAGTGTATCCTCTCCATCCTCGCAGAGCTTTAATAAATCAGGCCCATTAGGAGCTGTGTTCTTGGAGAAGGAAGTGATTGGAAATCTTTTTCAGGCAAAAAAAAAAGCATTTAGAAAAGTAGGTTCAGTTCTGCTACCAAGAAGCATAAGATAATTAGTCAGTTACTTCTGCTGATTGATGCTGGATTCACACCACATGCATTGTCATACTTTTGTTAAAAG
>NC_092867.1:44427424-44445401 GCF_032062135.1 Pyxicephalus adspersus
CCTGGTCTCCAAAAGGACATATGTGGGCCCAGGTTAAAGATCTCAGTTGTGAACTCCTAAAATATGTATTACATTTTGGAACTGGAATGGAATTCAGAAGCAATCAAAGCCGTGAAGTACTTAATATAGTTTTTGGTGCTTGGTAATGTACCGGGGAGCATTACACTGGAATTGTAGATAGGCAGGCTATTGTTCTGCTAACAGCGAGGGTGAAGTCCCCATACACAACTGACCACAATTCCACACTTTATATGTTTGCAGTTAAAATATTTCCTCTAGTAATTAGATATACTGATTGTTAAATGATTTTCTTTTTTATTATGTAGAATTGGGTTTAAAAAGTCAACCAACTTTCAAACTGCCCTGGCCACCATCCCAACTGAGAGATCTCTCTTATGAAAAACCCAATAAGGCCAAGAACCAGATTTGCATGTAACAGTACTGGGACATTGATCAAGTGGGCTTTAAATCAAACCTATTGCTCTGCTTGGGAAAAGCATAGTTTTTTGAAAGTATAAACCCAAGAGATGTTTGCACGGAAAAGAACATCAAGGCCCTTACTTGTTTACAGCATTAAACATGTTCTTAATAGGAGCTAGGGCATTCTAATTGGAGCTGATTAGATAACACACCAAATAGGCAACTGAATGTCTCCATGTAAAGTTTGAGATAGCCTTGGCATATCTGTTAAAGACTTGTGTGTGTAGGTCTTGGGGAGGGAGAGCTTTATGGCTAACCACTGCCCCTTCAAACATTCTATTATGACCCCATTCTCGCAAAACGAAGTTTGTCTTACATTAAGTGGCCCTTAAAAAAATAATTTACGGAATAGTCATTGTTTGTAGAATTAGTGGTATTTTACACCAAATGAAAGCAGCCAAATAAAGGACCATTCACCATTACTCAGGTGTAATGGTATCAAATCAACATCATTAATTGGTGCACCGCAGTCACCCTGAATAAGAACAATCAGAGCTAACCAGATACATTCTTAATCAAGATGACAGCTTATATCAGGTCAGATGCTTAAGGAATAGAATTTACTAGGTTTTGTAAGCTATGATGCCCTGTAAAATAAAAGGCAGATTCCTCTGAACCTTTGATATAGCGTCACTATTTCTCATACGGAGGTGCTGTAATCATCACTATGAACCAAAATGCGTCAGATTTGGTATGCTGTGTGTACATGGATGGATTTGTCATTACTGTATACCTTTATTTATTTAAAATAGCTGAATCTGAATGGTATCTGTGCCTGGAGAGGGCAGCAGAGACTTTACAATATCTTGGTAATGCAGGAGCTAAACTGATGAAAATACATGCGGCTTCCCTTTCAGAAAAGAAGGGTAATACATTATATGTCACTGAGGAAAATTTAAACAGGTAGGGCAGTGACTGTTCCAAGCGCTGCAGCAAGATGCAGAAAACTGGCTTAGTATTTTATCTCCTAATCTTTATTTGGGCTTTCACTAAGCATACCAAGCATATTCTCTTTGTATCTTGCCATTAGCTTTTTGACATGGTTTTTAATAATTTTTGCAGTCTGCATTGTGTGATAATGGTGCACGAACCTCATTTTATTTATTTGCCCGTGTGCAATGTAGGATAATATATAATTATATAGGAGGACTGATTTTTATATTATGATTTCATATATTATGATTAAATTCAGGCCTTGTGATGTTTTTAATTCTACATCATTTTATATCCTAGTTATGTGGGGATCACAAAGAATGGCAGGCTCCCCCACCCCTTGCAATAGCTACCTTCTCTACTACCAGGCCACACATTCAAATTGATTCCATAAGGATAGAACTGGGATCATAAGGTACGTGGTGTATCTACAGTTCCAATATATAAGTGCAGATTTTTAAAGGACACTTTCATTCTATCCTCTGGGTGTCACCAGCACATATATGTGGTGCACCAGTGGCTGTATCTTCCCTTTACATTCCCAACATTCCCAGCAGCAGAAAGTGCTCATAAGAAGGGATCCCATTATAATTTAGATCCTTTCTTCCTATACCACTGTTGAAATGCATAACACACAGAATTCAGGAGTCAGAAATTCAATATGTAGCTTGCAAGACTCAGGCGTGAATAGGAGAGTTCGGGGTTAGGAGTGTGTATTGTACAGTGTGCAGAGGTCAGGTGTGCATAAGAAACAGAAAAATAACCATACGTTTAGCATCAGGCATGGGCTCAGCCCAATTGGCTAAGCCAGCTTATTCCACAATTATTCCCCTGTACCGCCTGCTTGTAATATGGTGCGCGCTGCAACCGGTATTCAGTTAAGAAGCACATTGCAGTAGAATAATTTGAGCAAACTTCTGTCAGCACTCTAGTGTACTGAGCAGGCAGCTACAACTTGCTGCATACATTTGCTTGTCAGGACTTCTATTGTTAGTAAACAATAGGTTGCTCCACAATATATATTTCCATAATAGCCAAAAACATCACAACACTGGTAATAAACTTTGTTAAAAATTTGGTTACCCACAAATTTACCTGTGGGCTGATATAAAAGACATCAGTAAATGCAGCTTTAGAAATAATAAAGCTGGTCTCCAGCCTTACTTTCCAACTTACATGGTTGTAACACTATAAGGTTCTCACAGTGTGCATTAACAGTTGCAGAAATTCAGATAGAGCTCAATGTATTTCCTGACTGGATAGGCATCCGACATTTTCTAGCAGTTTCCTGTTCAGGGTTACTATTTTTTCAATTTTGGAGGTTAAACATTATCACAGTTTTCTGTATTTAGGAAGCTATGTACAGTACATTGCCAGCCAAGTGATTGTATTGCTGGGCAGAAGATAATAATAGTATATGTAATCAAAAACAGAAAGGTTTTATTTAATAGATTTATCAGTTTGTGGGTGGGTGAGTGAATGGTTAGAGGAAACCAAAGAAGGAAAGTATAAGTAGAATAAAATGGCAATACTTCAGTAAGTCATGCAAGCACCTGCATATATTATGGTGTCAGACTCCACTTTCAGTACAGTTGTTACTTCAAAGCATAGAAAGAGGTAAGAAGAAGCAGCAAAAGGAGTCGGTCAGATGTGCTTCAGAGCAAAGTAATGTTGATAGAAGGAAAAAGCAAGGTGATTGAGGTTGCTGGCTGTTTTCCTTTTCACTGTCCATTCAGGGAGTAGACCTGTAAGTAAAAGTGCATTTTATGATCAGAGTCCCTCTCTAGCTAGAAACAACTGTGCTGTTGGGAAGAGCTGTGTAAAGTTGGGGACTAATTGGCAATAAATACATATCCTTTAGCAAGTAAAACAGAATTACATGTAAAACTGCAGTTGTTGAGAGCAATATATTGTTTTTCCTAGCAGTTATTAAAGAAAACCTGAACATTATTTTAAGACAATCACTATGAACTAAAAAGAAAAGATATGACAGTATATTTAATTCATGCAACAAAAATACAAATTTGTTCGAAATCTATTTCAGTTCTGTCAAAAGGTAAATATAGTGAAATAATTACCTGCTGGAAGAATGCAGATTTAATTACACTAAGCTGTCTATTTATAAAGCAGTGAATCTGACATTCATTGAAGCATTCCCTGGTGGAGAAACAATTACTGCCACTGAAACATATGAACTAAACAAGGTTTCAGTGAATGACAAATTCACTGCCTTTTAGATGGACGCCTAAGTGAATTAGTAGAAAAGATGCAGTTTACTAAACAGATTTGTTGAGGTCATTACATACTAATTTTTTTATTTAGTTTTAAGATGAGCTCTCAAACTTAATTGTTTCTTAGAACTTAGATAGCAGCCACATTTTCATACTAGCTAGATTTGGTATTAAAAGGTGCCTATATAATACACAGTAAAAATCATGTCCTGTTTATTTTTCCAATTATAAGATTTCCTAAATAACCTCTTGCAATATCACTGTATGTTGTATTGTTTCTACATAAAAAAAAAAAAATCAAAATTGCTCACCAATATTCTTACTCAGAAACATCTATTGCTTCTGGTTTATGTTGCAGACCAAGGACAGAAACTGTCCTGTCAGTTTGAAAATAATATAACTAAAAATAGAAACACAACACAAGTACTCAAATAAGATTACACCTGCATAGTTCTGGGGCAAACCCCAGTTATCAGAACCAGTTGCATGAAACCAAGAACCTTACAGATGTCTGGAAAGGTGGCATCATTAAAGTATACGGAGCATTATTTCTGACAACCAACCAACTGACAACCAATGAAAAATGCATTTCCTATAGCCTGAAAAGAGCAGGGGGTTCCTCAAAACCAGAAAATTATTTTTGGGGTTCCTCATGGTAAAAAAAAAAAAAAAAAAAAGCTTAAAGGCTGTATTAGATACTCATAAGAAGGAGACACATAAATATCCATGAAAATACAGTACACATTGTGGATAATATGTAAAATGATTGTGATCTACAGTGCTAATTTAAATGTACTGCTTTTGCCTGTTATAGCGTCTCCATGTTTAGGCTAAATAAAATTTTATTCATTGTTTTGAATGATTTCAGCCTATAAACAACATATTTTCCAATCATGGTTTTGAACCAGCTGGGGATGGGCGAGAATGCCCCTGACATAATTTCGGCAAACCGATTTGGCGGACCTATCTGTAGGTCAAGGAAATAATTACAGGAGGAGTACCGCAGCTGCAATGCAGCCGTGGGAATCCTCCTGTGCACGATCCCCGGGCAGTAGAAGGTAAATGAGGGCAAGCCTCTTCTTGTTAGTGTGAGTCCCATGGCTGTGCTTATCATGAATGAATGCAGCCATGGGAATCATCACAGGATGATTCCCACGACTGCATTCATTCATGTTAAGCACAGCCACGGGACTTCTGTGTTCATAGATAGAGAATCTCTACCCAAGAACACATATTACAGGGCTGCAAGAGCAATCAGGGGAGCAGAGCTGTCAGGTCCCAAAATATTCTATCTCAATTGCCGAATTTACAGAGGCTGTTCTTGCTTACATGTTTGGTGAGCGAGAATGGCCCGATTCACGGGGAGATTGAATTTTAAAATTTTGCTTTTTCATCCCTTGTGCTGAGCTATAAGCAACATAGCAGCAATGATCTCCTCATCCACCAATAGCATATAGTTGGGATATAGGAGGTGGGATCTATAAAGTGCTGCTCATAATAAAGAATGTACAGTGCATCTACAATTCCTTTTTTTTTTTGTTAGCCAAAGCACACACTACTAAATTAGGATTAAAGATTGGCAGCTACATTCTCTTTTTCTCCAAGAGTGTTTCTGCCTGTCTAAGGGAAAATCACAGCTTGGTTTTTGGTACTTTAACATCAAGTTGGTACAGTGCCAATTGCCTCAAAAAACATGGCATTAAATTGTAAAAAACAAAAATTGTTTGTTGTACTGACCTTTCTGTACTGCTGTACCTTTGTATTTGGCAGCACGCCTTTCTTTTTTGTTTTTTTATGATCATGTTACACTGCTGAATCTGGTATTGAAAACCCAGTGGTTTAGTGAATGCATTAACAAGGTGAACTTTTGGATGTTTTTCTTACATGCTGAAATGCTGTAGAATTTCTACCTCTACTTAGTGTGATGGAGCAACATTTTGATCATTTGGGCTAGTTAACAAAACACTATAGGGAAAGGTGGGTGAACCCGTCAGTAAAAAAAAAAAAAAAAAAAAAAGCTGCGATTTTCCCTTATTTAAAAAAAAAAAAAAAATATTATATATGTAACACAGGGTATCAATTGACTAAACATTATTGGGGTCTTTGAAAAAAAGCAGTTATCATACCTAAGAATCCCTGGGAGGGCTTTTCTTCTGATCTTGGGGAAATGGGGGACCAACTATGCCAACATTTTGGCACATTTCATTCTTGCTTGCTTTTTAAGATGTTAAAAAACAAGCTAGTGGATGTGTTTATAAATGAGAAATCTAATTGCATTTTTTAAGACAGACAAAACATTCTTAAAAAAATGGCAACATTGAATGACTATACAGGCCACTTCCTTTTTTTTGTTAAATTTGTCTCATGTTTGGGGGATAGTCTCAATTATTTTTTGGTCCTAAAGTTTTAGTTCTTCTTTTGCCATGATGTCACTCATTCTTTTATTTGTTCTATATTGTCTCTCCTCATCTCTTAGCTCCCTTATGCCTGGACCCCCTCTTTTTTTCTTTTGCCTTTCATATGCCGCTTTCCTTACACCTCTTTTTTTTTTCTTTTTCTTGGACCCCCAACCTTCTCCCTCCACTCTATTTCCCACTACTTTGGCATACCCTGTTACATTATGAGCAACACCACACATGAATTCTTTGTCCAACCTCAAGAATATGCAGCCCTTTATGGAAATTTTTCTTTCATCTTTTTTCTGTCAAATACTTTCTTTAAATATAAACTTTTAGTTTTATATTGCTGCTTATATTGTTATAGTTTATATGCCACATTGTTCATCCAGCATTACCTTTTGCTTAATTTCTATGCTGAAAAACTGAATAAAACTCATAAAAACTTACTGGTATATATAAATAAAAAAAGAGGGCAGGAAAACATGGAGACATATCTGCATTGCAAAACACAAATTTTACCAAGAGAAAGTATATGGATTTATTTATGGGAAAAGTTGGGGTTACTACTAACTATTTTATTAAATTGTCATAGTGGATAGTATGACCCATAGTGGGAAATCTGTGCAGAATAAGAGTTGGGGGGTTAGTCAGTCATATACAGTGGCTTTAGAAAGGATTCAGACCCCTTCACTTTTTATCAATATTGCTACTTTGCAGCCTGATGCTACAATCATTTAAATTATTTTTTTCCCAATAATCTATACTCAGTAGACCATAATGACAATTTAGTAAATATTTAAAAAATGAAAAACACTTCAATATCAAGTTTACATAAGTATTTAGACCTTTTGCACCAACACTGCCTTCCAATTCTCCCGATTGCTGTTGAAGTGTTTCACCAATGTGAAATTAGTGGATTGATCTCAAAATGGAAGAATATTGGCACAACCAGGATCCTTACAAAAGCTGGTAACCTAGCCAAACTGAGCAATCAAGGAAAAAGGGCCTTGGTGAGAGGTGACCAAGAACCCAATGGAGCTCCAGAGATTCTGTCTGGAGATGGGATGAATAACCAGAGGGACAACCATAACTAAAGCCCCCCACCAGTCTGGGCTTTATGGAAGAGTGGCTAAATGGAAGCTTCTCCTCAGTGCAAAACACAAGAAGGCCCAGTAGGAGTTTGTAATAAAGCACAAAAAGATTGTAAATAAGTTTCCCTGGTCTGATGAAACAATGATTGAACTGTTTTGAATGAAGTCTAAATGTTATGTGTAGAGGAAACCAGGTACTGCTCATCACCACCTGCCCAATACCATCCCAACATTGAAGCTGTGGGGGTGTATATAGGCAGCAGTGACTGGGAGACAGGGTTTCTAAAGCCACTGTGTATCTCTAAAATGCATGTGCAGGCCAAATGGTCTTACCAAATCAATAGTGGATGGGAACAAGGATAAAACTGCCAGGTGTTCCTAACAAGGCTTTTTTCCCCCCTTTTATGAAGAAACCATGTGAAATAAATGGAATCATTGTAATAATACCTGACAGTTATTATAGTATTCTCCACCCCTTGTCAAGATCACTTACCGGTTAAAGAATATTTAAAAACTGAACATTAGGTGTTGCACAAAAGGTGGCAAGAGGTTAGAATACCTATACCCCAAAACTACTCCTGAGGGAGCAGTGATTAATTTAAAAATTTGGAATTTTTTTTTTTTTAATTTTAATGTGGAGCATGGTTTCGACTTGCTCTGATTTAAACTGCCTAAAACATCATTTTATTACTTTCTTCAGGCCATGTAAGGAAATCAACCTAGTGGTAGGAATGGGCATACCTACTCAGATTTTATCTAATATTTTCTCAGTAGACAATTATTTAAAGTTCCCCAAGCCCACAGGCTGCAAAATGCGTTCATCAAACTAAAGCTGGGGATCTAATGGGAGTGAGTATCTTGCCAAGGTAAACAAAAGCATGGATTATTGCATTTTAATGGTAGTTATTAGGTATGGTACCATCACACTGATCCTCGTTTCAGTTCTTGAACAATTGACCTATAACAAGAATGTAGATAAGGATGTCTTTTGTTTATTCCAACTTTCCTGATCTACATTGTTCTAGTTCAGTGATTCAGAAGGTTTCAAGGCCAGTGGTTTAGAAAAACAGCCATGTACCTAGCGAACCAGATAGAAAAGCAGATGTACAGGGTTTTCACAGTGAATGTAGCATGTAGTTGACATGACAATTTCTATTTGATGCCTTTGATGTTTTTTGATAATATACCTAAAAGAAGCCTGAGGGGACAGGCACATCAATGTTCATGTCAGGCTATGTTGTCTTGGTTTAGAATGGTTTGAATGCAGTGTTACGGTGTTTTAAATATCCAATAACTCTTTCAAATTTGACAATACTTATGTTTCAATAATAATGTTGATTGCATACACAAAAACCATTGTTCCACTAAAGCTCTATCCGTCCTATCATTGTCAGTAGATTTTTTTCCAAACCTGTCATTTTCTATTAATAACTGGAACTGGACATCCGTATATAATTTCAGACCAGAAGGCATTAACTGCTGGTGGGTCATGAAGACATATTGGGAAAATTTTGATGTCTGACATGTACACTTATAAATGCACAAATGATAAAAAGGTACAATAAATAAATACTAGAACGATGAAGCTATATGATTGCAGCCATCACAACTATGAAGTTGTTGATGTATGGAATTACACAGCAGCTATTAAGAGGTCAGAAACAACTATTGTGTGACCTGATTGGTTATGTAACTTTTTAGACACAAAATAAAATTTGTTATTTTTGTGCTTGTGATTCCAGAATTGGTATTTTTCGCAAGCCCTCCAGTACAGATGTCCTTTATAAAGGAAAATAAAGAGGATAACAATGCCTGTAAATGATACCAGTGGTTTCCCACCAATGAAGTGACAGATTGGTAATACATTATAAAATATCTTCTACATTTTAAAATATCTTCTAAATTTACCAAATATATGTAACACGAGGGCAAACCTAACAATCTATTCATTGTAAATGATCAGACAGGCCCATGTACTATATAGCTGAATATAGTTACAAGTCAGGGTGTAAAATGAACTCCAGGCAGATATGTTACATAGTAGGTCAGGTTGAAAACAAAACATAAGTTCATCAAGTTCAACCAGTAGGGAAATAAACATATCTCAGATATAAAACCCTATGGACATAATTGATCCAGAGGAAGGCAAAAAAACCCCAAAAAACAAAAACCCAGGTACAGTTTGTTGGAACAGGGGAAAAAAAAATTCCTGATTTCATAAGGCAATCAGATGTCCCGGATTGGTTAAGAGTTTAAAAAGATTATATATATACACATATACACACACACACACACACACACACATACATATATATATATATATATACACATACACACACACACACATACATACATACACACACACACACATATATATACATAAAAAAAATAGAAAATGGTCGGCTTTTTACACATCATAACTGTTATGGGATGCAAAGCAGCTTATTAAAAGATCAAATGCAGGTCATAAGCACCATAGTATCTAATAAGGATTTCGCAATGAAGCTGGATGTACCTAATTGTAATTCAGGATGCCATTTATTTTATCTGACCAAAAAAAAAAAAAAAAGATTAAAAAAATCTTAAAAACACTAAAAACACATCTGGCATCACCAGTATCTCCTGTGAAATTCTAGTAAACCTGGGAACATCCATAGATTTGTTACCTAATTTGGAAACATTGAACATTAAAATGAATGTTCAATTAAAATAATTAAAGTGAAAGACAATGGTGTTCGAATTCGGCATTTGATCACCCAGAGAATTTCTCACTATTCGATTGAATAGCTGTCGAAACAAATAGTGAGCTATTCGACCAACACTAGTAATCATGATCGCAGTAGATATGTGACCAATAAAATTATCAATAAATGACCGAGTGGGGACAACCTGCATTCTTTTCTATGAAGGAAGGAAGCAGCGGAGTGTCCCCTGCTCATCCTCACCTCTCTTCATAGAGCTGAACAACACTGTGTGTACAGCCCTTGTTCATTCTACTGTTGCTTTAAAATTATCAGGAAGGATTGTTGTCAGCTATGTAAATTTAGCAAGTGTACATAGCCTAACTCAATCTTTTCCGATCTGGTGCATTGCATTAACGCGCATATTAATGTGCATTTTGTCAAGACAGCCTATTCAGAAAGACAGGCTACCAACACACTGGAATGGCCAGAAAATGAGCAAGAGGCATGAACATTTTTGTGACATAGCACAGCAAAACATACAGTAGTAAATTTCCATATATTGTGGTAAACTCACACAACATGGACAGAGCTCTATTGTCTTAGTATGTTGATGTGGCAATCAAAATGTATGCAACCACAACTTGCCAACGAATGTAATGTACAAGGACATGAATTGCTGTAACACATGGGTTCCCAACTTACAGCCCTTGGGCCACATTTAGCCCATGGAGCTGCAAGATCCGGCCCTCTGCTGATTCCCTCTCTGCTCGTTGTCCTGCGGTGGGATGGGAAGTGCACATCTCCTATGTTCCTTTATTAGTTTGTGCTGCCAAGAGAGGGAGCTTCCTGAGCATGCTCAGTGTGAGCTCCCTGACAGTGGGCATGTACTACAGACCTAGAAATCAGCTGTGGCTGCTCCCCGCCCACCTTGTACTGTGAGATAATCCCAGCAGCAGCATGAGAGCTGTGTGTGTCCATGCAGCTGTCTTTACCCCCATGTATAAACTTCATATCTCTCGCAGCAATTATCATAATAATGCGACATTTTCAGGGTACACAGGAGACCCGGGGAGTTGTTACCAAACCATAACTTGACAGATACGCTTCACATGCATAAAAAAACTTAATAACAATCAGGGAAATTTTCACTTTAAGGCGGGGCATTTTCAAGACCAGGGTTTCTAAGTTTAGTTTGCATGTTAGGGAGGAATGAGCATTAGGGTACTGTCAAATTACTCACTGTGCTGTGGTGCCCCAAATATATACGTGCTCACTCACAAAACTTTAGGGCTGCGTTCAGACTTCTGGTGAGGTTGCGGTGCGGTTACCCCTTCCTCATGCCGTAGAACACTGCCTAGGGTGAGAGGCTCAGTAACGCTCACTGCCATCTGGAGTCAAATCTGCAGACCCTGCATGGTGATGGACCCAGTGGCTGATGGGGTGCCTGTTACACTTAGCTGGCCTTGTGAACCCCAATATCTCTAACCTCAAGGAGATGTAGGGACCTGAAGATGTAGTAGTGAGAAAATGCACCCCTTGGCTGTCACATGAATTGCATTTCTCTGGAACAATCTATTGCAGAAATTTTTGGGTACAAAGAAGGTTATTGGCCCCCTATAACTGACAGGATGCATTGTATGGTGTCGTTTCTGCTCTTTCGCACAGGAATGGTAAGGAGGGTGCAATATATGAACGGCCAGCACTGTTCTTAAAAAAATCTTGATTTGTCATCCCTTTTTTTTGGTTCATGTACATTATGGTAACTAAAATGAGTTACCCTAATGTATCTCAATGTCAACAGCGGCCCCCAAATGAAAACAGGTTGGACACCACTGCTTTAACACACAACCTAATGCTACATGGCCTAATGCACCCCAATGGATTGGTAAATATCGGCCCCAAAGGTTCCTGCACATGTGATTTGAAAGTCTTCCAAATGAGATATTTCCTGGCCAAACCAGAACACAATTGTGTATTTATAGGGCATCCTTAGACAATACAGCCTGATTAGGGCTGGATTTATACTTCTTCCTCCTTATGTTTTCTGTCTAATATCTTCCCTTCCTACCCTATTGGCTTGCTAACTTTTGAACTACTTCAGTTATCATACCAACATGCTAACTTTTGAAAAAATCAGTTTTCATACCAACATACCAACCACCCATCCTATGCATGGCTAGGTCTAAATGTGCAAAATATTGTTCTTTTCTGCAGCAGTTTGGGTCTGAGGGTACAGACACATACAGCAACATGGTAGTTGCTGTAGTTGTTGGGAGTTATTACCAGAGGTTCGGCCTTGATGTGGGATAGTTGTAATTATATTTGCCTGACCCTGGGATCAACCTGTTCTGTGATTGTCTGGACTTTCCTTGTTTCAATAACTCATTAAAAGGAAACCTGTCTTTCTCCGCTTCCAAAAATACTATTTTACTGTCATTCTGATGTTTTGGCTTCAGTACTAGCATTTCAAAAAGTGCACAAGTAATGATGGCTTCTGCATTTTACTCATGATAGTTGTACTATACAAATCCAGAGCTTTCCCGTTTAGTCACATTGTGAGAAATCAGGATTATGCATGCACATTCAACTGTTCCTAGATGTTAAGATAAAAAAAAAAAAAAAAAAAACAAAAAACACACAGGGCTGCCATTGCTGACCTAATTGTTTGGAAGTCCATGGATAAAGAACTATCAAACCCTGGATGCTGGTACCTTTAGCCCAGAGCCTTGCCTGCAGTAACTCTTGAATAAAATATGTTTTTGGTGTTCCAGGCTGAAAACAGCAAGCATCACTAAATCCAGAAGCTTGAGTACTTTACTATGAATTGAAAAGTCATTGTCCAGCCCTTTAAGGGGGAATTATCAGAGCTCCAATTCTTTCTTACTGCAATGGTGCAGAAGGATACACCGATGATATCACATTAACACTTTGCTCTGCATTTGTATGGACCACTCAATGATGGACCCTACTATATCAAAAGAAATACCGACTTTAGACAAGGTAAGTATAAAAAAACAACTACTAAAAAAATTCATGAAAATAAAGCTGGAAAGGATACAGTTAAGAGAATGGTGTTAATTAAAACCCACCTTTTAGTCAGCACATAATAAATGCATCTCCTCATAATTTTACCAAGGGTTGTACCAAGATAAAAAACGGTTCATAACTTTTTTTTTTTTAAACTTTGATCTTTCAACTTAAGTAATAATTGGTAAAGGTTCATACCTAAATGCATAGCACTGATGTAAGAATAAAGAATCAGCATCCTTTTTGAGCCCGGAGCCTATAATAAATAGGCAGTGGAAAAGAACAACTGAACACAGTTTAATTCAAACAACCTACATACAATTTAAACATAATTGCTCTTTGCTAATACATAATCCCTGAAATAGTTTTTACATATTTGAAGTTCAAATAAATTGATTTCTTTCATAAAGAACTCTAAATACAGTGAATTCCTAGCCCATTAATGTTATACTATATGTATTCATCTTAATAAACATGTAATTGATTCCAGCTGTACTTATTTACAACACCTGGCCATGGATTTGCATTTTTAACTTATTAAAGCTTGAAGATGACTTTGTTTCTGTAGGGTCTGTTCCACTTGTTTGCGCTTTCGGCTTTACTCTCGACTTTGTAAATTTAGCTTTGTTATTTTGTTTTATTTTCTTCTCGCTTACCTGAAAAGGCAAGTTGTACAACTGCTGTCCTTAGGGCATGAACTTGCAGCCTGTGATATTGGAGAATGGTATCCTGATAACATTAAGTACTGCTTCTTCGGCTTTGTTACAGCAAGGCATGGCTAAATCCAGCCAAAACCTCCTTAACTGATTCCCGGGAAATTTCACCACCTGTCAGCATGCAGCTACCTGATTCTGAGGAGTATCAAATGCTGACTGACAGCACCATTACCCACAATGATGGCTCCTTCGGAAACATAAGATTAATGTGCAATGTCTGATGCTGAATTATCTCTCCACAGACTCTCTGTATTAGGCTCAGTTTCCTCCACATTGTAATGAACTTTCCTTAGTTAGCCCCGGCAAGCCCTTTAAAACATTATTCATGTCTACGTGACTGGTTTTCTTCAACCTGGAATTATTGTTAAGGTGTCTGTGCAATTTCAAATAATTATACTTGGTTGTGGATGAAGCATTATTCCTCATTAGTTTGTAGATTTTATGAGATATTCTTCCTAACTAAAAACAAATTAAACCAGTGACTGAAGTAGGCATCTGCTGGCAACCTAAATAATTTCTTCCTTTTACCCAGATAAAGCCTTAAGAGAGGAGCATCACTAATTGTGTGGACATCTAACCAGACACTACAAAACTACAATAAATGTGGAATATATTTTATTTTGGCACTCCTGTTTTTGTAACTAACTGCAACCTTTTTTTTTTCTTTTTTTTTTTTTTACGGTATAGCAAAGTTTCCCAAACTTGACCGTGAACCCTACCAACAGTGCATATTTTTCAGAAAACCATGCAGGTAGTAATTTTACAGATGATTCCACATTGCTCAGAAAAGGATAACTGCCTGTGAATATGTGAGGTTTGGTGGAAAACATTGCACTCTTTGTAGGACTGGAAGAAAGGTTTGTAAAACCCTGGGGTAGAAAAAGGCTAAAACCAAACCCAAAAAAATTACTCTATAGTTAGAAACAATTTATATATCCTGGATTTTACTCGTAGTTCTGTTTAATTTGTATGTTTTCTGATGTCTGTGCACCATTGGGGAGTTTCTCTTTACTTTCTGTCCTGGAGATATAGCAAGAAGCGAAAATAAATTTTCTGCTCCAGAAAAGTTATGTCAAGTGTTCTGATGACAAACATAAAAGTCTGAATTTCCATCACTTTTTTTTTTTCCTAAAACAGAAAAAGGACAAACATGTAAGATGCTTCTCCAAGTAGTGCAGCATAGGGTACAATAATGTTATCTATGTGGCATTCAAACATTACCAATATAATGAATTTATTCTACTCAAAGATTAACTTGCATTTATCCAACACCAACATATTACCCAGTCCATAGTCATGTCACTAAGAGTTGCTCAGAAGGGCTCAAAATTTTAATGTCCCTGCCATACTCATATGTCATTACAAAGGCTAAGGCCAATTTTTGTCATGGGGGCAATTAACCTAACTGCTTTTTTTTGGGATGTGGGGGGAAACTCACACAGAAATATAGTCAATGCAGATAGTGCCCTGGCTAAGCTTCAAACCTGGGACCTAGCACTGCAAAGACAAGAGTGCCGGCCACCAAGTCAACTTAAAGCCAGGATATTGCAGATCATGCTGCTTGAAAATGTACCTCCCTTTATTAAAGGTAATCCATTAGCTAGGGGTCTCAGGTCATTCAGTTGCAGGTGTGTCACCAGTGTGTGATCTATAAACCATGTGACCATGTATGGTAGGGTTTGTCCTAACTTTTCAGAAGGTATACTTACCAATTAATAATACATTGGATTTATTTGTAAAAGTGTCTCAAAATTGAATCTGTACTTTTTTTTTAATACATAAGTATAAATTTTTATTCAAGCCATCTTTAAGAAAAATTTCAGCAAGTTGAATTTTAAATGACAACATTATTTACCAAATAACACAAGCGAATAACACACTGATAGGACCAATGCACTTTACTTAATATCTCCAGAACATTTTAAAGTGATTTTCTACTTTAACTTGGCATTTGCATAGTGATAGCAGCTCTAGATGACCAAATTTCAGTTGTTTTCACAAATAAACATTGCTATGTCGGTAAACTATGAAATAACCTTGGTCTGCAGCAAAAGAATTTAAAAATCACTTAGAATTTTGAGATACAAAGTTTGCCTTTTACAATAAGCATTCTCTATAATGATGACTTGTTACACTTACATTCTGCTATGGGCTCTTAGAAGAACAAAAGCATTTTTATATGCTTGTATATTTTATTATGTAATAAACTCTTTGTCTGGATCTTCTTTATGCAAGTACTATTCCATGTGCCTGCAATTTGAATGTGCTGCCATGTGTTTAGTGGTGTTCATGTGGCTATACTGAGGAAGTTTTTTACATCTCTTATTATTTAAGGTAAAAGAAAAACCCGATATCTATCTATCACTCCATGCCCAGTTAGTTATATCTCATAGGAGGTGTTTGACCAATCTAGTGTCCCTGCTCTCACAATTCCAAACTCCTGGTGTTATTTCAATGTTATCTCCACAATTCCCATATTTCATAGCAAAATAACAGGACTTGTCTGGTCTAAAAAATAAATAATTTTAAATAATCCAATAAAGCCTTTCCACCCTCACAAGTTTTTAGTTTTTGACCAATGGCTTTTAAGAAAAAAAAATCAACAGGTCTACTTCAAGTGTATTTCTTTTTTGGAAGTAGAAAACATTTAGAATTGTACAAAAAAAGTATTCTCAGCGCAATGTATTTTTTTCTCCAAAGGCCTTACTCTGGGGGAAAAAAAAAATTATCAAAAAAGGTCTTTCTTTATTATAAAAAGTATTAACCATGTCAGGCTTTTGATAGCTTTAAATTGATTGGGATAGCTTTAAATGCTGGTAAACGATCTGTTTGAAGACAACATGTAATAAATGATCCATATATAATTGTGATTAGGAACCTTGCTTGTTTGAGCTGTGGTTAAGTTAATGCATTGTACATGATACCTATAAGAGGGCAATGCCTAGATCATATTCAGTCTTATGCTGTACTATGCAGTATATGTGTTAAATTCACTGATATTCAGGGGAGAATATTCAGTGTCTAAAATACTTGATTATTGTTACAGTTTCCTATTTTATAGGAAAAATGTGTTCTTTTCTCCATTTATAACTTATTTGACATAAATAAAAAGGATATACATTTAGTTAGAGTCTATTTATCTTTTAATACCTATTGCTGAATGTTTGAACCCATAAATATTATCACCGTGTGTTAAGATCATAAGGTCAGCGCTAGAGTAAAAGGCTAATATGACCTATCTTTGCATGGTCAGAAATCTGTGATGGGATATAAATAACATTGGAGCAAGGTAAAGTGATCACTAAGTGGAAGACTGTGCTGAAGTGATTACCGTTTCTACATTTTAGTGTGCCAGGAGGGGAGAGTTGTGAGTGTGTGGTTTGTTACTAAAATGATTAGTTACAAAATATACCTGTAAACAAATAACTGTGGAGCTATTACAGTGGAGTTTTTTCATAAACTAAAATGCAATTTGCAAAATAATTATTAGTAATAGGGACTATGACAAATATAAAATATACATAAAAAAAAAAATAAGGATAAATAACAAACCTAAATTCTTTTTAGGGTTTCACATTGAAAAAAATCTTGTTAGGAAAAAACACAATATATACACGGGAAACAAATATCAGTTGTTGTCCTACAAGAAGACCAAATTCATACTGGCAGTAAGGTTGTGTTGCAATTTCCTCTTCCTGACGACAGGAACCACTCCCTCTCAGGGTGGCATCATTCATCAGTGAATGAATAGAGATGGCAGTGAATCGTACTAGTATCAGTGCAACCAGCTGTCACATGTGTAGACTGCGAGAGTACTTACCATGTGAGTGCTCGAGCTACTGGCAAGGTGCCAGCCATTAGGATCCAAGCAAAATTGCGCATTGAAGTGGCAGGTGTGAACCGGTCCTTAAGCTTCAAATATAATTTTAGATACAAATGGTACTTTTATCAGAAGTTTCATCAGCAAAACCAGTTTAGTCAGTCAACAGAACTATCCCGCTATTTTCTCGCTATACCAGACATAAGCCTGATTTATTAAAGCTCTCCAGCACACCTGGGGACACTCCTTCAGCAAGATTTTTTTGGTCCACCCAAAATGGTAAGGGTGATGACAGTGTGATTGTTCTTTCCGAAATATGTGTTGTCTTTCCGTTCAGTTTAAAGGTGATAAGTGTTGAGAGACATAAAGGGAATGAAAGTTAGAATACTTTTTTATATTGAATCACACCTTTTGTACTTCAAGCCGGCACATTTAAGGATATCCTGATTAACTGTAAAAGCTACTATAAGCTAATAAAAAATTGTTCAATTAGCTCTGAGTACATTTATTGAATGGCTTCCTTGTCCTTCTGAACCCTCATGGACATGCACACATAGCCATCTACCCATTATAAATAAAGTCCTTTTTTCTTGGAA
>NC_092867.1:44445632-44468386 GCF_032062135.1 Pyxicephalus adspersus
GATTGATGTATTTGCTTTGTATTATGCCACCGAAGTACCTTCAGCAGTAGAATAGTTAATCAAAGAGTGAAACCTCATACCCAGCTGCCTAGCGCAAGGCTGCCCTGTGAAGTAATCGGATGGCACTCAGAACAAAACCAAGCCTTCCTGTCTGTCACCAGAGATCAGTTGCCAAAGGCCGAACAGCTTTGACATGGATATTGCCGGTGTAGCGGTTACTTTAACCATGACATCACTAAAAACATTGTTATCCTGAGCATACATTGCTTCAAAGCCAGAAACAATCAACCATAGAGAGTGTGATACTCTATTAACTTGCTGCCTTTTAGAGTTCCTTGTGTAATTTTACTTTTTTGTAGCATCTTCAAAAGCTAGATTAGTTTCCAACAACTAGATATACATATTTATTCACACAATAATGTAGAGATGCACTTCCTTCACCAATCATGAAAAATAAACAATGAGAGCAACAAGAATTCTGGAACAGGTTCACCTTTGTGCGTTTTATCATAAAGAGAAAATCCTAGCATCATGTTGCAACAGATTTTAAGGGACATGTACATTGATCCTGATCTTTTGGCCGAGCTCAATGAGGAGCAGAAACAAATCCTCTTCTACAAAATGAGGGAAGAACAAATTCGACGTTGGAATGAATGGGACAAAATTCTGGACAAGGAAGAATCAAAGCTGAAGATCAAAGCCAAGTTCCAACACAGTAAGTCCTAGAAATAAGAAAGCACTACTTTATATTGAAAATGAGAGAATTAAATTGACCCCAGGTCATTGAAGGGCCAAGAAGGGGACAACCTAAGGGCAGAATGTTTCAGGTTAATTTGTATCATTTTGTATGATGGTATTGTTAAAGATTTCATTTGTTCTCCATTTGACTAAGGTTTCCTAAAAAAGTGTGCCATTTAAAATATTAACAATCGGGGAAAAAATAACTGTTTAAAGTATCAATTATCTCTTAAAATGTATATAGGCAAACTTTATTGTTTCAGTCTCTGTCTCTTAGAAGAGATGCCTTTAATTTCTTTCCCGAGTATGCAACAGAAGAGAATAGGAAATCTCTACAAAGTGAGGAGAACAGCCCTCCTAGATTGCGGTCCATGAAATGGGGGTACTCATTAGAACCCATTCTAGGATTCTGGAATTTACATTAGTCTCATTGACATTAGTCAGGAGAATCCAACAAGCAAGGACATAAATAGCAATAAAAAAACAGGGATTCTAACTTTTTCATACTTGCTCCAAAAAGAATGATCATATTCACACTTCTAATGTGTTATATGCCAAGGGCCAAAATATGTGTAATAGTGTGCCACAATTGCAAACACATTGGTAACACAATCTTAATGTGGATGCCCATACTAAACTGGCTGAGCTGGTTATCACTAATAAGTAATATTAACTGCATTATAGGATTTAATGATTAAAAATATAAATAACTTATTTTTTTGTAATATTCTACAATGCATTATCCTTTAAATTTTCAGATTATGTGTTTTGTCTTACCTCTTGTATGAATGTCAAAACCCATGAATTTCTTTATAACAGCACATACACATGTGCCATTAGAGAATAAATGATTTCTGCAAACATTCCTTCTGTATTATAGCAAAAGTCACTGATGTCAGAAAAGACATCATACCTTAAGAGCAATATGTGCCTACATTTTTTTTCATTGTTAAGCCTTCAAATCCTGTCCATTACTGTATATTCAACAAAGGATATGTCAGGAAATGTATTTATTATTTTGCTTTATTTTTATGACCTGAATCTATGTAACAAAAGAATTGTCTTTCCTCCTCACAAAGTCTAAGTTGACCCCCCAAAAAATAAACAATTTTTTATTTCATAAAAGCTTTGCTTTATGGATAAGAGAAATAAAAAAGGACATGTGAAGATTATGCTAGTTGAAGGCAATATAAAATTTTCATGTCTAAGATAAAACATATTGTCGAAAGTTTGGTACAATAATGCAAGTCATGTTTGAACTTAGACTAACCTTACTGGAACAATAAACATCTTTGAAGCAACACATCCCTTTATAATGTTACCAATATTTTCATTAGATTTACAGAATTACATTGTGTACCTGTTGCTATGCAACATGCGAGCAGCATAGTGGCATAAAATTTTATTATAGTATGGTCATCACTCTCAGGAGCTAGGCTCCCAAGAATACAAAACAAATGTGAAATAAAAAGTAACCATTTCACTGCTGGACCAATTTTTTACAAGCAGAATAAAAACGATTTATAAATGTATTTAAATTTATTTCACAAATATCTATCGAAGTCAAACTTTTAATTTTAAGCAATGCTAAAATTATGTGTAGTGCAAAAACGAAGTAATCTCCAAACTTTCTATGAGCTTGAAAAATATGAAAGACTATACTTAATAAAAAGTTTTAGGCCCAAAAATTGCATGACCCTGTGACATTGTGAAAAGTGAAAATATCCAAAAATGAAAAGGAACACCATTGGATCCAAACTTCCACAAATATTAGTGCCTAAAGGTTCATAGAAATGTTCCAAAAAATGCATTAACAAAATGTGCCGCCAAATTAGGTTTATACATACCGGTAATGTACTAGAATAACTTTTCCTTAACACTGTGAGAAAACACTGTTCATGACTAAGGGATGGCACCATGAAAGAATCCATATAACAAGATGGAGAAGTCACCATTTTTGTCCTGAGGAAAGGAACCCTGTGAGGCTCTAATGAATACAAAATAGAAATGTCTTTATAAATGTCCTTTTTATAATGTTACATTGTTACAGAGCGCTTAGGTAGAAAAAAAAGACAAAATTTCATCAAGTTCAATCACTAGGGAAATAAACATATCCCAGATAAAAAAAACCCTATGGACATACTTGGTCAAGAGGAAGGCAAAAAAAACCCTGGTACAATTTGCTCCAACAGGGGCAAAAATTCCTTCCCGGTTCCATGAGGCGATCGGGATGTTCCCTGGATCAACAGTCTCTGTTATCTTTACTTCAAAGCTTTATTACCCAGGTAAATTTTGTGCTTCTAGAAAAACATCCAGCTTTTTCTTAAAGCAATCTATAATAGTTGGTGAAACTACTTTCTGAGGGAGCCGATTCCACATTTTCACAGACCTTACAGTGAAGAATCCCTTCCTTATCCGGAGCTTAAACTTCATTTTCCTCCAGCAAACATCAGCTGTGAGCCACATAGGTTTAAATTTTAACCTCTTAAAACCTATTAGAATATATTTTTCAATGTGCTTGTGTAGAACAGACATGAAACAAACATTCTTTGAGGACAATATTGTCTCCCAGTCCAAGCCACAGAGGGCTGTCCTTATTAATGCAAAATTTGCTCTCTTAAAGAATGAAATGTTTTTATCTTTTCTGTTTACCACTTACATTAAATTAAACCATATTATGGTCACTGCTACCCAGATTGTCTTTTATATGCACAATGGTTATAGGCTCTGCATTGTTAGAAAGAACTAGGTCCAGCAGAGTATCATTTCTAGTTGGGGCTTCTATAAACTGTACCATAAAATTATCTTGTATTATACTGAAGTATAAATTTCATTGGGTATTTTTTTCTGGTATGAGTGAATTCTTTGTCCTCTTACCTTCCATGCTAACCAAATCCTTAGACCCACAATGTAGAGCATTTGTAATTAAGTTCAGTATCCCAGTCTCCAAATGTCAATAATCCTTTCCTTTACTTTCCACCTTCCAATGACCCCAATCTCAGTTCCAAGTCGATATGTCCTAGGGCAGTCAGTACATTTACATGTGTTTTGTCCAGTGACAGGCTTTAGGAGATCAGAGGTGCAACAGAAGAATAGGATTTTGGATTGGTTGACCAACAATAAAAACTAGATACTCCTCGACATACATACTCCCACCCAATACAAAGCTTTATTCCAGCTGGACTGGAAAGAATTTTAAAACCCCCACACCACAAGGGTAAATGCTTGTTTTTTTCTATTGTGGGTAACAGTATTTTCACTTGCCTGACCCCTCACTTCACAAAAGCCTGTGTGCAGTTCTTCCAATCATCCCTGGTTGTAGGAAGGCCTTTGGCAGCCTAACCTATAATACAGGGATACTGAATATTCAGGGGAGATGATAATGTCAAAAAGACTCTGCAGAAGAGATGGAAAATTAATCAAAACAGCCTGCTAAGTAATTGATGAATTAGTTATGTAAAAGTGATTTTTTTTCTACTCTCAAGCAAGCAGTTAACCTGAACACAAGGAGGAGGGGATTGGGGAGAAGAACAACTGCAAGGGTAGTATTTAAATATTCCTGGTGTTAGTGCTTTCTTTTGGAAACATGACTACCTTAGAAAGCAAATTTGAATCTATAATTTAAGTAACAAAAAGATTGCTGGTGGAATTCTATCCCAGCAAATTCTAGTATGCCCCAAAGTAAAGCTAACTACCAGTCTGACCCAGACATCACAAAGTTAGCCTGTAAAGTGATCATTTATGAAATCTGCAAAAACTACCAAACTGTAGTTGAAACTTGGAATTCTCTTCACATTTAGAGAATACTGCTGATGTTCTGTTGTGTCTCTGGGATAGGAAGTAAAGAGAAATGTCACCATAGGTACACAACCCCCAACAATATTGTAGTAGGGTTTTAACTTTTCCCTTTTTTATTGAAACCAAAACAGCTTTGCCCATATATACACTTAAATATTGCATTGTCCAAGTACATTATTTAGCTTTAAGAACATATATACAATTCAGTGTTGTTTCCTTATAGACAAGAGCAGAAATAAATGGAAAATGTGCACATGTACAATTTCATTTTAAAAAAAAGATATTTTTAATTACCTTGGCGATCCAGAAGAAAACACGCCTCAGAAAACAATGAGCCATTAATTTTAATTGTATTGAGTTACAATTTATTCCAAAAGACAAAAAATAGCAATTAATTGCCTGGAATGTGAGAAAAACAGCATTTTTCTGCTCCTTTACTGTTCTCCTGGTACTTCCTTGTATTACTTTCTGATTGAATTCTGCACACATTTTGCTAGGTGAAGTTTTGCTTTAACTTGCACATTATCTTGACAGCCAAACTGCAGTTTAAAATCACCCCGCCTCGCCCTACAATTTTCTTTACAATGAGGTTTTCCTTTTAATAGCATTGATGAGCTTCAGTTCTGTGGAGGAAAATGCAGCAATCAAATCAATGGCTCAGAGTATCATTGTTATCAATAGTGAGCCCCAGTTTACTATGACATGATTGGAAAATTGGCTACAGACGTGCCATAGGGATTCTTTGGATGGCTTATACCCGGATAAAGATTTGCAAGAATAACATTCTCAAATTAAATTAGAACATTAGGTTGTAATGTTCTTCAATTATGCTGGGTTGAGATTGCCTTTCAACAAGCTTATTAGTTCAAGAAATGAACTTGGAAAGAATATGATACTCAACTGCTCTGTCCTCTATCATGGACCATTGAAATCTGAATAGTATTAAAAATGGCATACAGGTTTTGAACACTATCATACTTTAACGTGAATGGCAAGAGCATTGATTTCTAAAGGTCTGCCATAATATGTACCTCTTTGTATTTGTGTGCTTACAAGTATGTGGAACTATAATATTAATTTAAAATAGAAAATATATGGAAGTAAATGGTTTGTTTTTCCAGATAAGATTAAAAATAGGCTTGATAAATAATGTATACTATAATATGTAAATACTTTATGTAGTAAGAAAAATTAGCCTGAAAAATTTGGAGATTGGGTCAGTGGATAATAAAATGTGTTATTGTTTGTAACTGTAAATATTTGCTTTTCTTAGTGTATTACTTTGCTTCACTTTCATTATGCTTTTATTCCATTGCAAAATGGATAGAATAGGTCTGAATGTATCTTGAATTTTATGAATCAAATATCTGTGACACAAATCTGAACCCTAAACAGTTCTCCTAACCTCCTACCACCCCTTTGACACACACACACACACACACACACACACACACACACACACTTCCATATAGCCCTACCTTGTGCTGTATGTTAACATGCATTGCCTTAAAGCACAATAATCTGAAAAAACAAACCAACAAAAAGCACCACAATGCCTATTAGTGTGCTGCAATGTACTGTGTGCACTGCTAAAAGGGGGATTTTTACCAGGTGAATAATTTGCTCTTTGATTTTAAAACCTTATTTATTATGTATACAACCCACAGCCTATTTGGCCCCTTATACAACTTTGGTTGTATTGTTATACTTTTTAGGCCTAGTTGTAACTTTCCATTTAAATTCATTAAGTCATGATTGATTCATACCATCATACTTTTGTTCTGTTTTCTTTTCTGTAATCTTTTTTGTCAAGTATAGATTTTCAGAATCATTTATGTTATTTTCAAAATATTGTAAAAGAAACTTCCTTTCTGCCATCAAAGAATACTGTAAGCATATTGGCATTAAATGAAATAGCCATTTTGTTTTATTTCCAGTATGTGACCATTCTATACCTGATAGCAGGTAATAAGCTCACCAATCATCATTATCAGGTACACAATTTGTATTCTGATTGCTGTGCTGGCGATGTCTCTAAATCACCATCTGAGATCTGTGATTCATGAATTACTATTTGTATTATAAAACATAATTGCAAATGACTGACCTATATTCCAGGTAAGGATCACAAACACAATGATATTACAGACTGCACAATATTGTCACTGTGTCCTTTCTGCCACATAGGTCAGCGTAATAGATAAGTGTGTTGGGAATTACAATGCAATGAGGTTGAATCTACATGGAGCTTGCAGTCACTCTACCACCATAATCCTCTCTATCCCCAGCGGCAAACACTTACTTACCCCTAGCTTGCTTTAGGGCCTTACTGTGGGTAGGTAGGTAACTTGCCACTGGGTATAGTGAGGGTGGAGTAGCTGCCATCTAGTTGCTCAATGTGAAGTTCAGACAGGGGGACTAAATCCTTAAATAGTATTCAGAGCCATGCTCAGCTATGAATGCTGAGACTAGTGTCCATAGTAAAAGGGAAATTATGCCACAGAAGAAATGTACAATCCTTTGTAATTTTGTTAAAAACATTTTTGGCAGAGTCTCTCAAATTTGTGTTTTGGAATCAGTGCTTTTCTTTCTAAAATCTATGCAACAAACATTACTCTTTAGATTTTCTATGATCATCAGTGCCAGGAATGATGGGAAATATTCAGACAACGATCAATGAAAACCATCAAGCACTGTTCAAAACAACAATATCATGATTTTCTTATAAAGTGTGTATCCCTAAAATGTATTTTCCTACTTATGCATGCAGAGGAAGTTCAGAGCCCTGGCAGTTTTTTTATTGCAACCAGGGCTCTCAACTTGATCTCACTAAACAACATTTTACCAGAGAGAAAGTTGGGAGAACCACAGCACCAACAAAAATGCATTTGCGTAGTAAAATAGGGGAAGGCTAGAAGCAGATTTCAGCTTTTATCAAAGAAACATAATATAAACTATCATTCCTGACCTGGCTCTCTGATATGCATCTTGTCTGGTTGGTGTTCTGATCCTTCTGGTCACTGACCCAGAATAAGAATACAGCTCAGGTGTTCAGCTAATTATCACCCAGTTATCTGTATGATTATTTCAGGTGTGACTGCAACTACTGACACCAATATGTCAGAATTCAATCCAGGTAATTATTAATATTTACAATGATATCAGTAATGGCAGCTTACTATATATCATCTCCCAGTGGTAGATTTAGTTTTAGGGCTCTTTCAAATTGCTTGGCTGGCAAACCGCGCCAAAAGCGCTTAAAAAACCCATAGCCAAAGGAGTCATGTCTCTATAACTAACCACACTGAGATCTGCAACAGCCATGCAATGGTTGGCTCTCGCTCATCGTGGGTCTGAAATGGCTCTAAAACTCCCAATCAGCTATAAAGCAGCCTGTGCTTTCTAAGCTGCCACTTCTCAGTAACATAAAAACAATATAGAATACAAACAAATGTCACCAGCGTTATGTCAGACTCAGTAAGCGCCTAATTGACATTGAAGTAAAGATGATTTAAAGGAGCATAACCACGTCTTGATATGTTATGTACAAACAGTTACTTAGGCTTTTAAGCCTTTTGGTCAACAAGTACTGTTAGTATGATATGTGTCTAGGTACACTCACACATGATTTTTGAAGCACATGTGCTGTGATGTGAATAGAGCACTTACTGAATAAGGCATAGCACTGATGACTAGCTGGGTCTTGTTTTCAATTCAATGGGACAAAGCAAGGTCTAAAATGCAGACTTGGCTGTGTTGAACAGTGGGCATGGAGTTGTTTCCCAGTAATATGTGTATACATAATGTAAAAAATACAATATAGTTGATTTACTGAAGGGGTAGAGACTGTCAACTGTAAATATGGCACAAATATGTATGCAGTAGTTTCAAAAGAAATGAAAGAAAGCTGTTTTTTTTTTTTAGCAATAATCACATGTATAAGTATACAAAAAGTTCATACAATACACTTAGGAAAGGTATATAAAAAAATGGTGTAAAGGGCCATCCCCAATAAGCTTTCATGGGGAAAATGACCAATTATTTATATAAAGGTTGATCTGACAGGTCACCACCAATAACCTCCCTGGCAGTCTGAATATGTCCATATTATTATTATGTCAACAGCAGTACATTGTTTTGCATGGAAATTTGTTGTTTAATATTTTAAGTCTGTAATTTTTAGGAATAACTTCCGGGTATGATAAGTTTGAAACACAAATCTAAAAAACAAAATATAATAAATATTTATAAATAATAATAATAAAAAAATGCATTTGATAATTTTATTTAAAAAAATTTAAACTTTTTTTTTATTTGTCTAAACAAGGGTACAATATTAGTATAAATTTTGGATTCATTATTTGGATTTATTTATTTTTTTAACTTTTTTGTACTGTGATCAATGTTTTAAATGCAGATTACAATGTAATCTGCTTCGAAAATGTCAGGCTAAGCCACACCTCCCCAGGGTACCGACGCTTCAAGCATCACATCGATGGAGCCGAGAATGTTATGCAGAAGCCGGCCTGGGTTTACTAGAGGATGCCGCTGGATGGAAGGGAGCAGGTAGGATTTTTTTTGCGACCCCGAGTGTGTGTGAGTTTTGGTATGTAAAATTTACCCCGATCCACACTCAGGATCGCCGTCAGTATTCATGGGGAAAGTGACCATTTTCCTACACAGAAATGATCCCTAAATCAATTATAAACAGTAAAAATGGTCATATAGCGTTCGGAAAATCCCGATGTGTTTCGCCTTGCGGCTTTCTCGGGGGATAGTTGAGAATGTTACTTATCAGAAACTCAGTGTAAGCAAGGTGGCAATAGAGAGGGAGTGCTGCTGTTAGTGTTGTCAGATGTCAGCCTTGCCAAGTTATTGAACTGTCTCTACAAATTTAGTAAATTAATCCATCTTTGTAGTGGCTGCCTAAAGCCTGACTCTACATAACACAGACTAACTACATAACACTACATAACCATAATGGAAACCCCCCAAGGATAGACTTAGGGTACGGAGTAATAAAGACAGAATTTTGAACCACACACAATGTTAATCAGCATTGATGGAGATTAATTAAAATGTAGAAGTTTTCAATTTTCTGTTTGACATTGGAAAGCGAAGCGTAGTGGCATGCAAGACTGGGGGGAATAAAGTTGAAGGTGGGGTTATGTGGGGGATAATAATGTGGGAGGGGAATTGTGATATAGAGGTGGGGTTAAAGTGTTAAAAGGGAAAGGAACAAAGAATGGGGTCAATTGGTGGTGGGACAGAGTGAGTGAAATGGTTTTCTGACCCGTTGGGGATTGAAGGAGGTTAGTTTAGTTGTGTGGAGGTCCTCCAAGATAATTGTAGTGGTTTCAGTGGTGTGGCAGATCCATCCTTGGTGTGGAATATCTGGAAAATTGTGGTGAATAGTCATGGTTGGAATGTTTGTTGGATGGGGACTATGAATAGTGCTGATATCTTTCCCTAGCATGGTGTGGATGCGAAAGGGAGCATATGGATCATGGTGGCGCAGGTCCCTAAAAGGGGGGTTGGTGGAAGGGGGAGGCCTTTGCGGACGGGTAACTAAAGTGTAAGAAGGATCTCAGTATAGTGTTATATAGAAAAACATTATCTAACTGTGGTTATGTTATAGTTAATACTATGTCCTATTTGGTTTGTTATTTGGGATTTGGTATATGGTAAAGTTAATTTTATTTAAGAGGTTATTTAAACCACTATTGGTGTATGTACAGTTAGGTCCATAAATATTTGGACAAAGACAATTTTTTTTCTACTTTTGGTTCTGTACATTACCACAATTAATTGTAAAGATTGCATACAAATGTGTGGAACTAAAGCTTTTTTTTAACACAATCACTTCATTTCAGGGGCTTAAAAGTAATTGGACAATTGACTCAAAGGCTATTTCATGGGCTGGTGTGGGCAATTTCTTCCTTATGTCCTTATGTCATAATCAATTAAGCAGATCAATGGCCTGGAGTTGATTTAGGGGGGGTGGGGGGTGGGGGGTGCTAGTATGTTGAAGATTTTGCTGTGAACAGACAACATGCGGTCATAGGAGCTCTCCATGCAGGTAAAACAAGCCATCCTTAAGCTGCAAAAACAGAAAAAACCCATCCGAGAAATTGTTACAATATTAGGAGTGGCAAAATCTACAGTTTGGTACATTATGAGAAAGAAACAAAGCACTGGTGAACTCAGCAACGGCAAAAGGCCTGGACATCCACGGAAGACAACAGTGGTGGATGATCGCAGAATCATTTCCATGGTGAAGAGAAATCCCTTCACAACAGCCAACCAAGTGAACAACACTCTCCAGGAAGTAGGCGTATTGATATCCAAGTCTACCATAAAGTGAAGACTGGATGAAAGTAAATACAGAGGGTGTACTGCAAGGTGCAAGCCACTCATAAGCCTCAAGAATAGAAAGGCTAGGTTGGACTTTGCTCAAAAACATCTAAGAAAGCCAGCACAGTTCTGGAAAAACATTCTTTGTACAGATGAAACCAAGATCAACCTTTACCAGAATGATGGCAAGAAAAAAGTATGGAGAAGGCGTGGAACAGCTCATGATCCAAAGCATACCACATCATCTGTAAAACATGGCGGAGGCAGTGTGATGGCTTGGGCATGCATGGCTGCCAGTGGCACTGGGACACTAGTGTTTATCCATGATGGGACACAGGACAGAAGCAGCTGAATGAATTCTGAGGTGTTCAGAGACATACTGTCTGCTTAAATCCAGCTAAATGCAGCCACATTGATTGGGCGGCGTTTCATAATACAGATCAACAATGACCCAAAACATATAGTCAAAGCAACCCAGAAGTTTATTAAAGCAAAGAAGTGGAATATTCTTGAATTGCCAAGTCAGTCACCTGATCTGAACCCAATTGAGCATGCATTTCACTTGTTGAAGACTAAACTTCGGACAGAAAGACCCACAAACAAACAGCAACTGAAAGCCGCTGCAGTAAAGGCCTGGCAGAACATTAAAAAGGAGGAAACCCAGCATCTGGTGATGTCCATGAGTTCAAGACTACGGGCTGTCATTGCCAGCAGCAAAGGGTTACAAACCAAGTAATAGAAATGAACATTTTATTTTCAGCTTTTTAATTTGTCCAATTACTTTTGAGCCCCTGAAATGAAGTGATTGTGTAAAAAAAGGCCTCACATTTAGTTCCTCACATTTTTATGCAATCTTTTTGTTCAACCCACTGAATTAAAGCTGAAAGTCTGCAGTTCAACTGCATCTGAGTCGTTTCATTTAAAATTAATTGTGGTAATGTACAGAACCAACATTAGAAAAAAAGTTGTTTCTGTCCAAATATTTATGGACCTAACTGTATGTGTTCCGGGTGTGTAACAAAGGGGTAGGGAGAGGAATTTGCTGAATGCGGTACTCTGTGTTGCCACAGTCAAGTGTTTTTTTCAGGTCTTGTCTGCAAGCAAATTTATTAAAATATATAAAGATTTCTTTTCTTTACTTGGAAGGCCTCAAGTAAATCCTTAACGTTCATATTTGAAGTGATATTTAGACCAACTTGTAAGAAGATCAAGTTGGTTAAGATTGTGGGATCAAGCTAATATTATCCAGTCCTAGGAAATATATACTCTGCTCAGAGCTCTAACTTTCTACTATATTAAAAGGCACACATAAAAAAGTGATCTTTTCAACATGGACCTCAACATTTTTCTAAAAAAAGAAAAATAGGAAGGGGAGGGAATTTAGTTTAGAAACCAAAGGTATTGTTCCTGCTTTATATAGTACTATTTCAGGATCATAATACATTATATTTATGCTTTTACCCCTTAATAATAAAAAATGATAGGAAAGCTAAAAGGCTGATCAAGTGAAATAGAACAAGGGGAGTCTGTGAGATATCTCTGTACTTGATGTATACCATGTAAATCCATGTAATTTGACATACTTATCCAAAAGAACACAGAGTAAATTGTATAAATTGGCTTCATTAAAACAATGAGATAAAAGCCTTAGAATGTAAACAAATATTTCTATACCTTCTCTACCTGCTATGATATATCACTCTATATTTGCTCCCATCTTTCTATTTATGACTGGTTTGTATTGCATTACTTTTGTTCAGGGTAGTCCATGTACTTTTATTTTTTTGTCTTTGGGGAATAAGTGCCACTTATTTTCATTTCCATTGTAGCAAACAATATCAAAAGGGAAAAATATGCTCTTTCTCCAATATCAAGGCTTAGATGTATTTGTACACGTATATATGCCTAGGGAAATGTTCTTCCATTCCAATAACTGCATTTCATATACTCATTGGTATTGTAGCATTGTGTTTACAGCTTTTTTATATGTCTTATACTGCTTTTTGTATGAGCTTGCCAGACCCGTGACATGATTATGGGTATGCTGTATGGTCAATAAAATACCATGTATTTAAGCTTCCTAGCTTACTCAACCCACTTGTTTCAGCTGGTTACTTATCCGAGTGGGACAACCACTGTATGCCTTGATATTTCTTCATCCTCACACCAAATACTTCTGTGTTACAGGTGTCTCCTGACATGCTTACTGCACTGACACAGCCAGCAGTGAGGGATATTTTGGCAGCAGACATCAAAGCAGGCAATGACAAACAAAAAATCTCTGCACTACATACACCTTTTTTGTTTTTTGTTGTTTAAGGAAGATGTTCAAGTTCAAAACAAACAATTAGAATTCTAGCAGGCAGACATTTCTGTTGCACCGAATTTCTAAACAGAATTGCCAGCCTTGCCAAGGTATTCTCTGATATACTACAGAATACACTGCCCTCCCCTCAACCCTCTAACATATAAGGGATTCAATAGTTCCAAAGAGCAAGTCAGAGAAGGTATGTGTACATTTACATGACTGTGGCATGCAAGAGCCTATTTACTCCTCACTTAACCCTCCCCCCCCCCTTTTAACCCTTGAATAACCACGACAAATGAGGTATGGTAAAACTGGCCTACTGGCCATTTATTAATTACAACTTTAACATTTCAACATTTATTGTACAATCACCAATAATACTCATTAACAACCTATCTTCCAACAATAATAATCAGGTGGCAGGTCCTTGATCATTTTAACCCCTTTCCCTTAATCTGGGATCTGCGTTCCACTTGATATATCCATCACTGCTCCCAGACGCTCCTAAACAGCCTCAGGAACCATATCAACAATGCATACCTCCTGCTGTTAACCCCTCACCAAACTCATTGCACAAACCAGGAGACCCCATACCACAGATGGCTCTCCACACTTCCACACTTTTACCACACACCTTCCCCAACCACTTCCCCTCGAGGACCTCACACCGCCACAGCGCTCGAGGGTAAAACCTTACCCTTGCGCGCCCCTCCACACCCGCAGGGCCCTTTGGATTCCCTCCTGCAACCCCAAAAGCCACAGATCATTACCTACCGCGTTCAAATGAACCCCATCACCTTGCAAAAATGGTTGGACATCAGCCTCCAAGTCCCTATGTCGAACCACAACACCCCCGTTTTTTGCCATAAATCTACTGACTTCCCTATTTACCTTTGCCCTTGCCTTGTTAATCTTGACTACAGATCTAGCCATGCGCCACCTGGTCCTAGCGACCATCTCAGACCAGACTACAATAACCTCCGGAAAAGCCACCCGCAAACGAATAAAACCCCACTTAATATCCCGTATAAGCTCCCGCATGGATCTACTCCCCAAATCGTTGCCGCCCGCATGAATGACAACTATATCTGGCGGCCTATCTAGGCGTGCAAACCTATGTATTTCCGGAAGCACTCTGCTCCACAGCATGCCCGGGGTCCCCAGCCATCGAATTACTCCCTCTTCCCGTGGAACTCCCAACTGGTGCCCATCTGGTCGAACTGCCGCTCTCCGAGCCCCCCAGCATACATAGGAATGGCCCACGATCTATATCAAGCAGGGACCAACACCTAAATGAACAAAACAAACAGTACAGCCAAAATTAATGCCAAGTCCCCCCCCTCCCCTGCTCCAAACAACTTACTCCCCTACCCCAGAGCGTTACCCACATTGTCCATTAAATGCGGCCTTACATACAAACGATATCTCCCAGACTCCCACCTACCGATCCGCATAATGGCCGCTTCCCCCAATCCCCATCTTGCCGCTTCCGTGGCCGCCCCAATCCGGAAAGAATGTGATGCGTATTCCTCCGCAGCCAATCCTCCTCTTCTCAGACAGGAACAGAAAACCGCTAAAAATTGGAAGCGGGTCAAGCGCTTTCCATCTGCATGTATCAAAAATGGCCCCCCAACTGCCGACCGGACCCGTACAAAAGAATGCACTACCTGTACTGGACATGCCTCACAGCCTGGTATCCTCCCCATGCGCACCTGAAAACCACGTCCCTCCGTATCAGTCTTGGATCTCCTGATAAAAACTTGAACAGAATCCTCCCGCAATTGAACATCCCCAGCTTGAATACTCCCAGTCACAGACCCAGAAGCCCCCAACAACTCCCCGATCCTAAAAGCACCAAAGAAAGCCAACACAAAAACAGTTTTAAATAACAAAACTTCATAAGATGAAAAACAAATAAACTCTAAGTGCCTTATAATGTCTAGTAACAGAGCAAAAGAAACCGGCCGCCTGCTATCCTGCACACTCTTCCCCTTCCGATATCCTTTTAACACTTGCCGCACCAGAAAGGATTTTGTCACATCCACCAATCCCCAACATTTAAACCAAAAAGCTAAACCAGACATAGTTTTATTCAAACTGGACACAGAGATACCATTGTCCGTCAGCGCACAAATGTAACACAATAGTACCGACACCCAATCCTCCAGTAACTGATCTCTTTCAAACTCACCACAAAAGTGACACCAGTCCCGCCACACCGCCAAGTATCCCGACCAAGTGGACTTCGCTACTGACTGGCGCAGAAGCCCCATTACTCTTCTGTCACAACCTTCCACAGCCCAGGGGAGCACGGCACACCGCATTGCTCTGCTTCTGGAGCCAGCTTCCGAAACGCCTCCCACTGAAAGCGAGATAGAGCGTCAGCCACAGAATTGGACACACCTGGAATATGTACAGCCCATAAAAATACATTAAAACGTAAGCAAAGAAACACTAAATGCCTCAGCAACCGAATTACTGGTGGTGAAGAAGCCGTCCATTTATTTACAGACTGAACCGCTCCCAAATTATCACACATAAAACGTATTTTCTTATTAGCTAACCGCTCTCCCCAGATCTCTAATGATAGCACAATGGGAAATAATTCAAGCAAAACAATGTTAGTAACCAAACCAGCTTCTATCCAGTCCTGCGGCCAAGGACCCGCACTCCATGCCCCTTGACAGTATGCCCCATAACCCTTAAAACCAGCGGCATCAGTAAATAAATTAAGGTCTGCCGTACTCACCGGACCATCCATCCACAGAGCCCGTCCATTATATTCGGCTAAAAACTTGGCCCACACTCTCAAATCCTCCTTCAGATCCTTAGACAACTACACAAAGTGGTCCGCACACCTAATGCCGGAAGTAGCCGCAGCCAAGCGTCCAGCAAAAACCCTGCCCATGGGCATGATCCTGCAAGCAAAATTAAGTTTTCCCAATAACGAGTGCACTTGCCATAAACGCAACTTCTTAACAACCAAAGCACCACGCACCTCCTGCTTAAGGCTTTCCAACTTCTCCAGAGGCAAACGGCATTCCATATTCACTGTATCAAGTTCAATCCCCAAAAATGACAACCTTGTAGCCGGGCCCTCTGTCTTTTCCGGTGCCAAGGGGACTCCAAATCTCTCTGCTACATATTGAAGCGTCCCCAATAAAATGTGACACACTCTTGTCCCAGAAGGGCCCACACACAAAAAATCATCGAGATAATGCAGCACAGAGTCAACACCCGCTAAATCACGCACAACCCACTCAAGAAATGTGCTAAATTTTTCAAACAGAGAACAAGATACAGAGCAACCCATCGGAAGACACCTATCCACATAAAACTGACCTTGCCAATGACAGCCCAGGAACTTCTGACTGTCTGGGTGTACTGGCAAAAGGCGAAAAGCCACCTCAATATCAACCTTAGCCAGCAACGCACCTTTTCCATATTTCCTAACCCATTTGAGGGCCCCATTAAAAGAAGCATAGGACACCGAGCAAAGCTCAGGATCTATAGCCTCATTGACTGAACCCCCCTTTGGGAAAGAAAGGTGATGTATCATCCTAAACCGGCCCCCTTCTTTCTTGGGTACCAAGCCCAGAGGCGACACCACCAAATCCCCAAAAGGCGGCACAGAAAAGGGACCAGCCATGCGCCCCAACAACAACTCCTTCCTCAATTTTTCCCCCACAACCTCAGGATGTTGCAGAGCCGATTTAAAATTCCTTGGAACTGGTGGCACTGCCTCCAAATTACAGGGAATTCTAAAACCAAACTCAAAACCCCCTTTCAATACCTGTGCCGCAAGCCGGTCAGGTTACCTACTTAGGAAAGGAAGCATCCTTTCTAGGATCACCGGTGTCCTCCCTTTTTCCAGCGACGTCCCCGCGCTGCCTGAACTGGCGGTTACATCTGGCAATCCCATGCGGCCCTCCACATCCGGCACATTCATGCTTGAACTTGCAGGACAAGCCAAACCTGCACAAACCTTCATTGAACTGCCAACAAGTCCCCTTCTTTCTCCAGGCTGAAAACCCAGAGGACCCTGAGCTTCCAGCCCCCCCGGGAAAGGACTGAGTACTCACCTTAGCCGACGTCATCAACCGCATCCAGAGCGGTTGGGCGCACTGCCTTCCTCTGCCGGAATTGCTAATCATACCGAAGCCATGCAAGACCCCCATACACCCGATAAGCTTCGTTGATACTCTCCAAATAACCAAACAAAGCTGAACAATTCTCTGGTGCCTTCTCACCCACCACACTAGCCAGGATTGAAAAAGCCTGTAACTAATTGCCAAAAGTCCTGGGGATGAGCCTATACCTCCGTGCCTCTTCATCCCCCCTCTTACCATCCGACACCACCCCCCTCTCCATGTTAAAGCGCCCCAGCGGAAGCAACGTGAACACATCTATATACTCACCTCTCCAAATTCTGTCCCTGACTTCAGGTTTCAAATGTGACCCCAATGGCCCTTCAAAACAGACATAGACCTCACCCTTTGCACTATCCCCCACACTTACCTGATCCACATCCGTCCCTGAAACACTGCTCAGCCGCGGCCCTGAATCTCCCAGTCCTTCTGGTTCCTGTATCAGTCCTGTCTGCCCCTTCAACCTCCCCACCTCTAACCCAGCCCCCCCAGTCTCTACCACACTTGCTTCCCCCCCCCACGCCGCCCTTCCTGAATTAATTCCTGCAGCAAATGTCTAAACCCCTCCAGGACCTGTGGCACCCCCCCAGCCCCCCCTCTCCCCCTGCCCCTGTACCACATCCCCTACATCCCACCCCCCCATTGGACACAAAGTAGACACCCCTAGATCCCCACTCCCACTCCCCCCAAGCCCCCCAAAGTCTTACCCCTTTGTTGTCCTCTGCTTCTGCCTGCAGGTCCCATTCCCGGAACGCTAGGCGCCCCCCGATAAGTGTCCAGAATGGCGCCATCCTCCTCCAGTTCCCCCTCTGACAGGGGGTCCCGATCGCCCAATGCTTCGCCAGCCGCATCCAGCCCAGGAGCTGGCACCACCGACGCCGGCCTTCTGCCATCTTCCGGTACTCTATGGCACCTCCGGATATCCCTTGACGCACTTCCGGATCTGGTCTCGCGGGAACTTCCTCCCCTGTTCTCGCGAGACCGCGCCTAAGCCCGATTAACTGAGGTTCCTCCGCCTTCAGCCGTCAGTTGAACAGGCGCCGCGGACGAGGAAGGATCCTCTTCTCCTCCTGCGCTCCTTAGGGCTCCGTCTCTGAAGGGGATTCCTCCCAGCGCCCCCCGCTGTGACAGTTGCGGCCTGTCCATCGGGGCAACCTGGAGGGTCCCTCACGGGGCTCCCAATACGACGGCGTGCCCTCGGGATTTCCGGGCTAAGGCGCACCGGCGGCCTAGACCGCCGAGGCCGTGCCCTCTCCCCTGCTTGAACTTGAACCGACACCACCGAGCTTTGCACCAAGGCTGCCAACTGACTCTCCAACCATCCAGGGCCTTTGCCAACTGCTGCGGCCTGCAACTGGGCCCACAAAGCCTCCGCACTTTCCATTAGATAAAAGACAATAAGCGAACCTCGTCAGAACCTCATCACCTTCTGTCACAATTGTGCTGTCCCCCTCTGCAGCTTTGATCTTTTATGACCTCCTGTGACCCCACCCATTGTTTTATTCATTATCCAATCAATTCTTAACAATACCTGCCATACCCCTCACACCATATTTTTTGACCTTTGGCCTTCCCCCCACAGTCATGTTGGCCCCCACCTAGCTCCCCTCTCGCAGGCTGCAGGGCCTCCCTGTACTGTAGTGCTTTTACAGTTCACTAATTACTTCTTTTTTAAAAAAATCAATGCGTTCATGGCTTCTGCCTTTATGTAGTTTTCTGCTTCATAGACTTATATTTAAATAAAACAAACTGCTGTTTGACAATGACAGACAACTTACTTGTACAGCAAATTCATACAAATACATGTTTGTATCAGCCCGTCGACCATGTCTGTCTGTAAAATCTCAGCACAGGGACTTTAATTACAAGATACATGTCTCTAATATGAGGGAAACTTGGCATTAAGTAAACTCTGTCACTAACTTCAATGCAAGAGCACAGACAAATCATATCATATCTAATGCTTGCTTTAAGTATTTTTCCTTTTAATAAATACATTTTCACTTACTTGCAATGTCGCTTTGAATTTGGTAAAAAAAAAAAAATAGGCTAGTATGTTATTTAGCATAGCCTTCTACCTTTTTGTTTGTCATTGCATATATATGGGAATGTATAACTACTGTCTGCCCGGGCAGGAGTCAACTCCACCACCCAGAAAATAAAGGGTTATCTATAAAGAAAAATAGGAGTTTACAGGTAAGCAGAAATATTAGCAACAGCCTAATATATTTTTGATGAGTGTTCTCAAAAATTAAAGCTTAGATTTTCAATTACTAACACTACCTATTTCTCTAATAACTGTATGGAAAATAAGGCTACCTTCAACTATATTTAGTAACCTGTCCTCTGCATGGCATTTGCTTTGTCCTTTGAAATACAATAAGAAAATCCCAGGGCAATCAACATTTTCATCACCCCAGTACTATCTTCTTTCCACTATACAATGGAATCCAGGGGAAAATTTCCAGGATCTGCTGTAAAATAATCATAGCAATGGGAACAAGAGGTGAATATTTAATACCTGAACCTTGAAGCCAGTTCAAGGAGTCATGCCCCGAAGCAACACTTATCAGGGGAGGTTGGGTTTATTGTAGCTGAGTGGCAGGCTCTTTAGGACTGTGCTGGCACCTGCTACCAGGGATGCGATGTACGTGTAGGAGTTCACTGACAGTTACAGCCTTTGTTAGCCTTTTCAGTATTGGAAACTTCTGGGAGTGATGGATGCCTGTTTTTTCCTTTCCCTCCCCAACGGTTTCAGCATCTAACTCCAAGTCATGTAGTGAAGTTTTCATCCCCTTAGGGTTTTTCTTCAATGGTTACTGAATAGAATGGTGGAATATGTATTCTTTGCAATGTGAAGAAAAAGACTTTGACATGTTGAGATGAGAACAGATATCCACTAATTAATAAGAATAGAAAACAAAATACAATGCATAAGTAATCACCTACTCAAAGCCAGTATTTAGTAGATGCGTGTTTGGAAGCAATAACAACCTTGAGTTTGTGTAGGTAGATCTCTATCAGTTTTGCTCAACTAGACACTGCAATGTTCTCAGTTCATCTAAACAAATAGGCTCAAGCTGGTTTCATAATCATTATTAGTGCACAACCCTTTTTCAAATCCATCCACTTTTCTATGGGATTGAGATCTGGACTGATTTGGTTATTTAAATAACCAAAAAAATTAAAACTTACCATTAACATTGCTGGTTTCAGTAGGAATGAAAACATGCACCAAACATGGTGTGATGTCTGATAGCCCAATAGCTCAATTACAGTTTCATCAAACCTTAGATCCCTTTTCTTGCTACCTTCAGAGCCACCTTTGGGGGAAAATAAAAGGAAAGTCTTTCCCACCATGTATAGCACATTGTGGCCTCCTCCTTAGTTTATCCTTTTTCCCAGTGTTTCTTCAAAAGGTTTTTTTAGGTACCTATTTATAGTTTAGTACTTTATAAACATATCTATAAAAACACGGTTTCAAAATAAACATGTAAAAATATACAAGCTATTAAGAACCACTTAGTTTTTCTCACATAGGTGTATACACGCATAGAAAAAATCCTTTTTTTCTTTACAGCAAAAACATGCAAATTCTCCATTATTGATTAGTTTCACAAATTGAGCTTCATCAGAAGAACATTTAAAGGTGAATTCATAATAACTATAGAAAAGTTCCTATTTTTAGTTTTACAGTAAAAAACATTTTAAGGAGATTTTGTAATAATTACCCTATATGGTCTCCACTAGCTTTTTTCCTACATTATTCCTGCTGAGTTGAATAAGCTGCTCCTTTGATCTCAAGAACCTGTAATTACTCCTCATTAGTTTCCCAAAATCAAGCAGCAGCTAAAACTGTCACTGAATAAACTTAATCATTGATAGCTTCAGACACCACAAATACAGATGTAAACAAAGAGGCCAGCATTGTATTTACACAGCGCAAGGGAATGTGACTTTTTTTGGCTGGAGTTAGAAAGGTAAATTAGGTTTTTGTCAAATGTCAAGATTGGCATTGACTAATTTCCATGGACAACATGAATATTTGTAGATTTTGTTCTGGTGGCATAAAAATATTTAAACATGTTGAAAATGTATGATGTATTTTATTTTAAATAAAATATTTTTAAGGACTAGTGTTGGTCAAATTCTTGGGAGATATTCTTCGGGTGATCGAATGCCGAATTCAAACACCACTGAAGTCAATGGTGGGAGAATTTGGGTTATTTTTAGGGACTATTAAGCAATCTGATTGCTCTTGCAGCCCTTTACTGGTTTTATGTGTCCTTGGATAGAGTTTCTCTGTCCAAGAACACAGAGCACTAGATGTGACGAATGGGGAAACCTGTCCCCATTCAACCTCTAGAGTCCGAAGATCGCCTGCACGGCTGTGACTGCAAAGTTCCCACGGTCATTTGACCATGGGAACTGAACTACAGATAAACTCTGCAGTTCCACTACGATCCCTAGAGCACTACAGGGTAGTGCCCCGGGGATCACACACGCTTCACAATATTTCAGCCTTGGCTGCAATCATTGATTAGCTTAGTGTGAAATCCCCGGGGCACTACAGGTTAAATAACTTGTAGTGCCCCAGGGATCACCTGCAGTCACAGCTGTGACAGCAAAGTTCCCAAAGTCACATGACCATGATAAACTCTGAAGTTACACTACGATCCACGGGGCACTACAGCTTAATTAATAGGGGATCGCACAATCTTCTCGAAGTTTGCAGCCTTGGCTGCAATCATTGATTAGCTTAGTGTGCAATCTCCGGGGCACTACAGGTTAATTAATTTGTAGTGCACTGGGGATCGCCTGCAGTCACAGCTGTGACCACAAAGTTCCCACGGCCTTGGCTGCAATCATTGATTAGCTCAGTGTACAATCCCCTAGGCACTACATGTTAATTAACCTGTAGTGCCCTGGGGATCACACATTCTTCTCAATGATTGCCTTGGCTGCAATCATTGATTAGCTCAATGTGCAATCCCCGGGGCACTACAGATTAATTACCCTGTAGTGCCCAGGGGATTGCACACTCTTCTCAATGATTGCAGCCTTGGGTTGCAATCATTGACTAGCCCAGTGTGCAATCCTCTGGGCACTACAGCTTAATTAACCTGTACCCTGGGGATCACCTATAGTCACAGCTGTGACCGCAAAGTTCCCACAGTCATGTGACTATAGGAACTGAACTGCAGATAAACTCTGCAGTTTCACTACGATCTCCGGGGCACTACAGGTTAAATAACCTGTAATGCCCTGGGGATCGCACACTCTTCTCAATGATTGCAGCCTTGGCTACAATCATTGATTAGCTCAGTGTGCAATCCCCGGGGCACTACAGGTTAATTAAATGTATCATAATATTACTGTGCTGGAAAGTGTGTTACAGAGTAAGAGAT